>NW_017387801.1:4052-504197 GCF_000349305.1 Malassezia sympodialis ATCC 42132 | reverse complement strand
TAACATTCAGAAGGAGAGCACGCTACACTTGGTGCTGCGTCTCCGTGGTGGCCAGTAAAGAAGTTTCGTAGCATTGGTATGAACAATGTATTTTCTATTACATGAGGCTCTTACTCGCCAAAGATCTAGAGAGTGAGTAGCAGAATCGCCTACCTTTTGGACACGCTTCAGTACACCGTCCTTGGTAGGGTCTGCGGTTAGTCGCAACAGTCCGCATACCGTATGGGTGATCTTTGCTGGGGATTTCCAGCAAGGCCGGGAAAGCTTGGTTGTATTTGTCCACTAGAGGGCGAATCTTATCGGCGATATGTTGGTTGATTAGCACAATAGCGATGTCGTCACGCTCCTTCGTAAAGCGACTAAATGCCTCCTCGATATCTCCAGTTGCCGTCTTGTTGTCGACGACAAAAAAGTTCTTATCGCCTTCCTTATTCACATCACCAATGCCAGCGAGGATAAACCCCGTCGTGGAGTCCTGGTGTTACTGTAGTGCACCTACCTCATCCGCGATGAGAGCAATGAGCGAGCGGCCACCAGCCTGCTGAAGGCTCGACATCGTGATGGACGTGCGGGCGGCTAGTGCCAGGGGACGACCCGGGCTCGTGGGTGTCACGTGGCCGTAAGCGTGCGCGGAGAGGTCGATAGGACGTGGGCGGAGGCTGGCACCGACCTTTGAGCTGCAGGGTGGTGACATTGTGTCTACGATGATGCATCCCACGTTCCTGCCGTCCAATGCTGCTGGAGGTTCTTCCGGGACTATGACCTATGAGGCGGGCGGCACGCCACTGATGCAGCCGACGAGCCAGGGCTCGACACACCCGTCGCGTGTGTGCTACTTTTTCGATTCAGACATTGGGAATTTCCACTACGGGCCCGGTCATCCGATGAAACCGATGCGTGTACGCATGTGCCATTCTCTGGTAATGAACTATGGGCTGTACAAAAAGATGGAGATTTTCGTACGTGTAGGCGACTTACACCAGCGTGCGAAACCGGCGACCAAGCGCGAAATGTCTCAGTTCCATACAGACGACTACGTGGACTTTTTGTACCGGGTCACGCCGGACAATCTAGACGCCTATGTGCGCGAGCAGGCTAGGTGTACGTGAACGATGGACTCATGACAGACAATGTGGGCGACGACTGCCCTGTGTTTGATGGCTTGTTCGAGTACTGCTCGATTTCGGCTGGTGGATCGATGGGTACGCAGTGACATGCTGATGAAACAGAGGGCGCTGCGCGTCTTTCGAGAGATAAGTGCGATATTGCCATCAACTGGGCGGGTGGATTGCATCATGCTAAGAAGGGCGAGGCCAGCGGGTTCTGCTACGTCAACGATATTGTGCTAGGTATTTTGGAGCTGCTGCGTTACCACCCTCGTGTCCTGTACATTGATATTGATGTGCATCATGGTGACGGTGTTGAAGAAGCCTTCTACACGACGGATCGCGTAATGACCTGCTCTTTCCACAAATACGGAGAATTTTTCCCGGGCACCGGCGAGCTGCGCGACACGGGCTACGGCACTGGTAAGCACTACGCATGCAATGTGCCTCTGCGCGACGGTATCACAGATGAGTCATACCAAAGTGTGTTCAAGCCAATTATCCAGCGCATCATGGAACAGTACCAGCCAACAGCAGTGGTGCTGCAGTGCGGTTCCGACTCGCTGGCTGGCGATAAGCTCGGCTGCTTCAACCTGAGCATGCGGGGTCATGCTGCGTGTGTGGAGTTTGTCAAGAGCTTTGGCCTGCCATTGCTCCTGCTCGGCGGTGGTGGCTACACGATGCGCAACGTCAGTCGAGCTTGGGCGTACGAGACGGGCCTTGCATCGGGCCACGAGCTGAGCCCCATTGTGCCGGTGAACGAGTATTACGAATACTTTGGCCCCGAGTACCGTCTCGACGTGCTTCCCAGCAATATGGAGAATATGAACACGCAAGCCTACCTCGACAAGGTCAAGGAGCAGGTGTTCGAGCAGCTGCGACACGTTGCGCATGCGCCGTCAGTCCAAGGACATGTGGAGCCGCGCCTGGCCCATGACATGGCGCTGGACGACAACGATGACGACAACGAAGACCCAGACGTGCGAGCGAGCCAGACTGTTAAGGACAAGCGCGTGCAGCGAGCAGATGAGTTCGACGACTCGGACGACGAGGGCGAAGGCGACCGCCGCGAGCGCATCTGGAAGGAAGAGGCCATGGACATGGATGTGCCCGAGCCGTCCAAGCCAGTCGCAGCGGATACATCTGCCGCGCCCAGTACGCAGGCGCCCGCGCCTGCCGCTTCGGCAGAAGCACCAGCCGTAGCGGCTGGGCCGCAGTCCTCGGCAGAGACCACGGGACCAGCAGTTGCGCCCACCCCTCCGGCCCCAAACGCACCGACTCATACCCCTGCACCTTCTTTCTAGTATGCAGAGTTCTACAGAGTAACAGCGCGGTACGCATCCGCCTTGCGACGGGCGACGAAATCCGCGGCGAATTGGCGTCCATTCAGTGTGCTGCTGTTGGCGTACACAGCTTCGGCAATAATGTCGTTGACCTCCGGCGACGGATTAAGAGGGAATGAGAGAAGCATTTCAATAAAGTCGTCCACATTCGCACGAAGCCCCTTGAGCTGCGCGCGGCAGTGCCGGAGGAACTCTGCCGAGGGAGGCAAGGGTGAATTCGACGACCCAGGGACGCGCCGCGCAGCCGCCACCCCTGCCGCTGTGCCGGTGGGACGGGGAATGGCATCGTTCATCTGCGATAGCGCATCGCGGCGCACCTGGTGCTTCGACTTTTTCGTGACCCAGCCATCCTCGTCCTGCACAATGGGCGCCGGCGCCGGCGCAGACACAGGCGTGGGCACATCGGAGGAAAACGGCACAGACGATAGCGCAGGAGGTCGACTTGGGACGGCCGTAGGTACAGCGGCAGGCTTGGCTGCAGGCGCCGTTTTCGACGCAGGGGTAGTTTTCCCGTGCGAAACCACCTTGACCCAGCCTGTCTCGGCAGGTGCCCGTGCTGCAGAGCTGCTGTAGGCGGAGGGGCGTGCCGCTTGACTGGCTTTTTCCTTGGCAGCGCGAGCACTTTCCTCCTCCTGGATCTGCGAGAGTGACTTGGCAGGGGTCGTCTTGGGCGTACTCCAAGCAGCACCAGCAGGTTTAGAGGCAGTAGAAGGCGTAGACGAGACTTGCATTTGTGCCATGGCCTTGGCCAGGGCAGCCGAGTTGGCGGCACGGATCTTGACATCCTGCGCGGAACGCGCCCGCTGCTCTGTTTCGAGAATATCGCGCAGGCTGGGCGCCGGCGATGCAGAAGACTGTGCTGGCACGTTCGCCCATGGCGCCGGCTTTGGCTTTGCCACAGAAGTCTTAGATTGGGGGGCAGGCGACGACGAGTCTGATTCAGTGGTCTTCTTGGGTGTACCCGACTCTGCCTCCTGAGAAGTAGACGAGGCCTGTAGTTCCAGTGCAGGCTTGGCAGGCGCCTCATCCTTTTTGGGTGTCTTCTCCGCGACCTTCTTGTCCTTGCGCGTACTCTTTTTGGTGCCAGGAGTCGGTACCTGCTCCGGGGGTGACTCGGTCGCGTCCCGAATCGACGTTCTGCCTAGCTCGCTTGCGGAGGGCGCTACAGGGTCGGTGGTCACAGTCGGCACAGGCGACGTAGTCGAAGGGTCCAATGGGGGCAGCGACGGTTCAGCAGGGGCAACAGTTGGGGTATCGGATGCCACAGTCGATGGGACCGCGTGATTGTCCAGACGTTCTTGCACCTGTGAGGCATTAGCAGCATCCGTGGCCGCCTGAGCCTGCATTGCCGTGAGGATCGCTTGTAGTCCGGCTGCATTCGCATGAGGGAGAGACGATGTCAGCACGGATTGGACAATCTGGGCAGTCTGATCGTCCGTAGCAGCAACTTTCAGGGCCGACTGGAGCTGCGTCATGACACGCATGGTAGTGGCAATATCGTCGGCGGAGACATTCGACGCAGCCGATCCAGGATGTATGGCTTCAGGCTGAACGGGTGCCCGTTCGGTCTGCACGGCTGCAGCGGCAGGCCTAGGCGAATTGCTTGCAGACACGAGAGGCGATCCGACGGCGGACGACGGTTTGGACAGGGGCGCACGCTGCCGGGCGAACCTCCTGGGGGGAACAAGGAACGGCTTGGCAACTTCACCCACCTCAGCCAAGTACACGTGCAGCGGGCGGAACTCGGTCTCCTCCTCTGGACGAAGAAGGAGCTCCGAATACAGATACTGCTGCTCATACCAGGCCTGCATCGCTGTCGCAGGAAATGGTCCTTGCACAACACCGTTTGGATCTAAATAGACCCAAAACTGTGTCTGTGGGGACCAAGCCGGGGCAGCGATGCCAGGCGAGTGGAAGCGGGGTGACGACCACGAGGCGTCCGGCGTTGTATCTCGAAGAGAGGGCGACCCGGTACCATAGGAGTCAAAAGCGAAGGAGGAGTGTGGCAGAGTTTCATTCCTCCTCATTGTCTCCCAGTAGGGAGCATTGTAGCTATTCATCGAGTTGTAGGGACCGGAGGCTGGAAACATGACAAGGTCAAAATGGTAAAGAAATCTAGATCGCCTGGATCGTCGACGTTCTACGAAGAACAATGCTTAGTCATCCGCCCAAGCGCGAACTTGCATAATAACGGATTGCGTGGAGGGCGCGAGCCAGCGGGCCTCCGGACGCCCAGCGTAGCGCTGCAACAAACGCTGCACGCATGCTCGAACGTCGAGCACGCTAGGTCGCAAGTGGGGCTGTCGTAAGGTTTTTCAATAAACATACGTCACACGATGGATGCTTCACATTGTGATGGACCATACGCCAAAAGCCCTCCCAGGCCCAGCCTGCGTCTTGTTGCACCACCTGCTGCACCAATGCTGTGAATTCCGACTCCCATCCACTCTGTCCGTGGAGCATATCGCGAACGTCGCTCAGAGCGGCCGTAACATCGTCGATCTGTCGTGAGCGGCGACTATGCGGACCTCTTCCTCCATGGACGTGTACATACTTGTCAGATTCACGGAGTTGCACCAGTTGTGATTGAGCTAGGCGTGAGCCGTCAGCTTTACATACACTGATACAGTCAGTCAAATTTTCAACTTGATGATACCAGTTAGATGGAACAAAGATGGTTTGCCCTGGCTGCTGTTAGTCCAACCTAGAGTGCCTACCTCCTGTTCCACGACATAAGTGCGCAACCGCACATGATGCCAGCCAGGCCACCCTTGCTTCCCGTCCTGAAAAGGACCTAGCTCATCCAGTGCGTACAGCCGTTCCATAGTATCGAACGTTGACGCCAGCTCGGATGTTCTTCGATCCGGGAATTCTGAGGTCAGAAAGAAGCACGTACGTCGCAATAAACTTGCATCCTCAGGGGCAATCATGCGCCAACGCTTACGGCCTGCGATGTTCGTGGACCACGAATACGAGGTGTCTGGATCAGCACAGTATGGCACGCACAGACTTTCTAGTCAGCACAGGGAGTGACGGCTTACCATCGCGGTGAAGCGGAGTATAGGATCCTGCAGTGCCCGCATAGCAGAACCGAAAATCATCAGATTCCAGTCTGTTAGATGCCGTGGCTACCCAAGCGTCAGGACTGTAGGAAAACGAGCTCGAGGTGGCTGGTGGCGTCACATTGTTCATCCCTGGCATGAGAAAATAGCACATACAGTCATCGGAAAAAAGGGGTGGTGTGGTATAAGGCAGGCGCAGTGAGAGTGGTTGTGACGCATTTGTGGCAGACCGTACGAGGTGCCAGTCCTTAATATAGATAGGGCGGGTCTCGGATCTCATGAGCGATATAGCATCTCTAAGTTTCATATCCTTTCTCTCCTCTCCCCCAATGATAGCAGGGACAATATGTTCCCCATAGTCCTCCGAGAGTGCTTCCCAATCGACACGACCGCCGGCCTCATACCGAGCCCTGGCAGGCCATGTCTCGGTCATCGCAGCAGGTAGTACAACTGGTATATTGGGTACCAAGTATTTTGTCTCACATGAGTGGCTATGGCATACATACATGAAATTCCTCATACGTAGGAACATGCGCAAGCACGGCAATGGACCGTGTCATGCTAGTAACCAAACTTCGCCTTCACCTCCACAACTACAATTTGCTTGGCACTTCGTAGCGCATCACACCTTCTTGCATCTGTACGCATAAGCCTGCAAAACATACCGCGACTGCCACCAAGACGCCATCCCGGCGATATATGCGTGCCAGAACAACTGCTCGACCGTTACTCGTGGCTTGGTTTTCAGCCTAATGTTACAGCGTCTCCACGTACCACCATTAGCAACCATTGACCCATAGTAAAGTCATTATAAAACCACATGGTGTGGTCTAGGCTTGCCATCATTGCCACAGAACTCTCCTTGACGCTAGCCCTTATGTTTTCCAGTATGAATTGATCGACATGGAAGCCCAGGATGGCACGCTGGCGGTTTGCAGGTCCAGGACTAGCGCCCCGCGCACGGAGCCAGTAAGCTAATTTTGAACCGAACTGCACTCTTCCATCCTTTCGAAACATATTGGGCACAGCCGGACGGAATTCCACAGGAAGAAAAATCTCCTGCTCATTCGTCCATTGGGATATCAGCTTTTGGTAGTGACTGCTGTCAACTGAGTGCGTCAAGGCATGCTGATAACGCTGTGATCCAGGCCGACTCATTTCAGGGGGTAGCACCTCTGTAGGCGCATTTTTATGATCATCGGGCATCTCCCTAGCAAGCTCAAAAGCTCCTTCACTGACTATCTTGGGAGGGGACGCGAAATATTGCGGCTGTTCTGGCTCAGGGACTTGGAACGACATAGTCGCCATGAATAGCAGAGTCGACTCTTGCATAGCATCGACGCGACGCGTCGAGTATGAACGCCCGTCGCGAACTTTCTCCACGTAGTAGTAAATGTGCTGCTGGGCATCTGCGCCACGGAGAAATTTTCCCTGACATTAATGCTTGGGACTTACGTGAAATTCCTAAATGAGCTTTCATATACGTACATGTAGTTCCATTCGCTCGTCGATCGTCTTATACGCGGCTTCCATGCTCTGCGCAATCAAAGTGCCTCCAAATACGGAACGTCCAAAGGCTGGTGTCCAGTGTGTCTGGGATGTGAATATCTAAGCATACCTCAGAAAGACTCTTGAACTCGCACCCAGTAACATGGCGCACATCTATGAGCTGCGAAAGACGCTCGTCCCAATGAGAGGTGGTCTGTGAATTCGGCATGGTATGCGCACAGCTCGCACGGCCGCTGCACACCGAATCTTAACCGGTCGGTCTCCACGTGTCGACCACGTGGCCGCCTCGGGGTCAAGGACAGAGTGGCAGCATCACGACACACACGCCATGGCTGCCCCTGCGCCTGGTGCTGCATCAGGAGGGGCACAAGCCCACAGCAGTGCCAATGCCGGTGTCGTGTCTTTGCGCTCGGCGCAGGTTCATTCTCTACTGTCCATGCTGAATTTCAATAACCCAGCTTTTTCTCATACGAGCTCTGCCGGACAGCAGGGTGACAAAAGCGGGCCGGCAGCGCCACCTGTGTGGAAGGTTTTGATCATGGACTCTACTAGCACAGACATTCTTGCGACTAGCTTGCGAGTGCAGGATCTTCGTGAAAATGGTGTGACGTTGCATCTGCAGCTTCACACCGATCGCCCGGCCCTGCCGGACGTGCCGGCCGTGTACTTTGTGTCGCCCACGAGCGCAAACGTGGCTCGAATCGCCAAGGATATTGGTAATGGACTGTATGAGTCTATCTATGTCAACTTCACATCCGCCTTGCCGCGACCAGTGCTTGAAGAGTTTGCTCAGGCCGTCGCTAAAGGGGGGGGCGGCGCACAGGTGCGCCAGGTGTACGACCAGTTCCTTGACTACATTGTGCTGCAGCCCAAACTTTTCCAACTTCTTCCGAAAGGTGTCGGTGCTCAGGGTGGTCAGACTTCGACGACATACGAGCAGCTGCATTGCTCCCAGAGCGATCAGGAACAAGTCGAAAAAGAAACTGACCGTATTGCGACAGGTTTGCTGTCAGTCATGGCTACGATCGGCACCATCCCCATCATTCGTGCGCCGCGGGGGAGTGCTGCTGAATTAGTGGCACGCAAGCTCGAAAGCAAGCTGCGTGAGCAGACGTCGGGCTCACGCAGCGCTACGGGCTTGTTTGCGAACAGAGGTGCGTCGGCCACGTGGACCAAAGAGCGTCCTATTTTGATCATTATGGACAGGCACATTGACTTGGTTCCAATGATTGCCCACTCCTGGACCTATCAGGCCCTTGTGTATGACGTTCTGGCTACCAAGCTGAATCGAGTGACTGTGCACGACGCCGAAAAGCCAGCCGCCTCTAAGCGCTCGTACGATTTGGATGCTAAGGATTACTTCTGGGCGAAGAACGCAGAAATTCCGTTCCCTCAGGTGGCAGAGGACATTGACGATGAGCTCAACAAGTATCGGCAGGAAGCCAATGAAATTATGCGCTCTACAGGTATCAGCAGTATGGATGAAGTGGGGCAGCTGGATGCATCGTCAAATGCATCCCATCTTAAGGCAGCTGTCACTGCTTTGCCGAAGCTGACGGCGCGTAAGCAGACCATTGATGCCCATATGAACATCGCCACGGCCCTGCTACAGGGTATCAAGACTCGAGGTCTCGATGAGCTGTACCAATTAGAGGAGGCAATTGCTCGACAGAGCAAGGCGAGCATCATGGAGGCCTTGCAAAACCCGGCCATTCAGAACGCCGAAGACAAAATGCGCCTGTTCCTCGTGTACTATTTGTCAACGCCTGACAGCGCGCTGAGCCGCAAAGAAGTGGAGGATTTCGAGGCGCTACTGCAGCAACAGGGTGCGGATCTGGCGCCCCTCCAGTACGCCAAAAAGGCGCGCGAAATCATGCGTTTCTCCCTTGCGGCTCCGACACCTGCACCGGTGCCAGGAGGCAACGAGCTGTTCAAGGGTTTCAGCTCATTAAGCAGTCGAGTACGTCATGTTTCACTGACTTTTAGCTCACGGACAAATTGAAGGATAGTCGGCTGGAAAATTTGGTGGCGGGCGTGAAAAACTTTTTGCCAATTCAGAAAGACTTCACGATTACGCGCCTGGTCTCGTCGATCATGGATCCTGCGAGTGCCAGCGCTCAGGCATTGCAAGAGACGGACGATTATCTATATATTGATCCTCGGCAGCCGCGTGGCCGGGGTACCGGCATGGCGCCAGGCGGCGCCAAGGCCCGGCAGCCATTCGCCCATGCTATTGTGTTTGTCGTTGGTGGAGGTAGCCACGTCGAGTCCACCAACTTGCAGGAGTACGTGACTCGGTCAGTGGCAACGTCAGGCGGGATCGCGCCGGGTACCTCGGCTCCTAGGCAAATTACCTATGGCAGTACGGAGATCTTGACACCGTCGGGCTTCTTGCAAGCTATGGCGAAATTAGGTTCCGAGCCATAGAGTGTGTGGAGTAGAGAAGAAAAACGGGCCAATTTCACACACTCGCGTCTCAACTGCCGATACGATGGGTGAAACACGGCGCCTAAACGTACTGTTCTGCTGTCTCGGCAACATCTGCCGTAGCCCCATGGCAGAGGCAGTATTTGCGCACAAAGTGCACCAGCATGCCCTGGAGGAGCACTTTGGCGTGATCGATAGCTGTGGGACAGCTGACTACCACGAAGGCGAAGAGCCTGATATGCGGTGCGTGTCCATGTTCTAACATGTTTCAGGACTGTGCGCGTGTGCAAGTCACACAATGTGCCCATTAGCCATCTGGCTCGAGCCATCCAGCCGGACGATTTCCACAAGTTTGACTATATCTTTGGCATGGAGTGCGTACTCATGCAGTGACTAACACTGAAGCACCAACAACATCAAGAACATACAGCGTATCCAACCCAAGGGTTCTAAGGCATCGTACGCATAACATACTTACTTGCAGAGTGCAATTGTTTTCGTCGTTGTACGTGCACTTTTTACTCACACAGTGACGATGGTGCCACGGTCATGGACCCGTACTATGTATGTCCTATATCTACTCACGCTAGATCGGCGACAAGGCCTTCCACACAGTGTTCGAGCAATGTGAACGGTGTGTACACTTTGGAGGATCTTACCTCAAGCTATTCGGACGCCTTCCTTGCCTCGCTCAAGCTTGGCCCGGGTGCCCAGCTGTGACAGTGCCACGTGGAGGCGAGCGTGCATCCCATAGAAAGAACTTTCCATTAGTGGCCGAAGCGATTATTATATTTGCAACGCCACCATTCGTCGCCTGGGTGCGATACAAGTTTCTTCGTGTACTATGTCCGGATCGCACTTTGGACAGCGATGTGTTGGCATCATTAATACGACAGGGAGATGCATGCGCTCTACAGTGCCAAGCGTAGCGCTTCCTGCCCCGCGGAATTTCAGTGCGGTGTCGTACGCGCAACTCAGTCGTCGTCCGACAGCTCAGAGCACGGATGCTCCAGCCACCAGTAGAGGGGTTCGTGGTTTCCACTCAAGTGCTGCGCACTGTGCCGCACAGAAAGATCCATATGCAACCCTGGGGGTGAAACGCGATGCGTCTGCAAAGGATATTAAGAATGCTTATTACCAGCTTGCCAAAAAGTACCACCCTGATACGAGCAAGGAGCCTGGCGCTAAGGAACGCTTTGTCGAAATACAGTCCGCCTACGACATCCTTAGTGATGAGCAGAAGCGCGCTTCGTACGACCAGTTCGGTTCTGCTGATGGCCCAGGAGGCTTTGATCCCTTCGGCGGGGCTGCGGGAGCCTCGCCCTTTGGCGGCTTCAGTCCCGGCAGTGCGGAAAGCATTTTTGAGTCGCTATTTGGAGGTGCTTTTGGCGGTGCCCGTGGCGCTCGTGCTGGCTTCACCGCGGAGACCCGTGGTGAAGACATTGATGCCAGCGTGAACATCTCATTCGAAGAGGCATGCAAGGGTACTAGCCGCACTGTCACAATTCATCCGATTGAAAACTGTGGTACTTGCTCTGGCTCCGGATTGAAGGCGAATGCGAAGCGTTCTACGTGCCATGTCTGCCGAGGCACAGGCACTCGCACCTTCGTTATCCAAGGCGGCTTTCAGATGGCAAGCACTTGCCCGGCTTGCAATGGAACTGGTTCCTCGATTGCATCAGGGGACGAGTGTACATCTTGTTCAGGGGCTGGTCGCGTGAAGAGCTCTCGCACGATCTCGGTAAACATCCCAGCCGGTGTGGATGACGGATACCGTATCCGCCAGGATGGTGCGGGTGACGTGCCTCTTATGGGGACTGGACCAGCAGGCTCGCTTTTCGTTCGGATCAATGTGGCTCCCAGTCGTATCTGGCGCCGCCAAGGCACCAATCTGTTCTATCCTGCGACCATTCCCTTCTACACGGCCGTGCTTGGTGGTCGCGTGCGTGTGCCCACCTTGGACGGTGAGGTGGATGTACGTGTGCCCGCAGGTACTCAGGTTGGCGATGAGATGGTTTTGCGCGGACGCGGTGTGCCACGTCTTGGAAGCCGCAAAAATTACGATGTGAACGGCGATCTTATGGTGCAGTTCGACATTACGATACCAAGGTACGTGGCATTGTTATACCCATTGACAACAGGTCGCTGTCCAAGCGGCAAAAGGAGCTGCTCCAACAATTCGCTGACGAGTATGAGGGAAAAGCCTCTCAAACTGCCAACGAAAAGAGCACTCCTCCCAGCGATACCAACCCCCCCCACGCAGACGCGGAGACGACGAAGGGGAACGATGGTAAGTCCTGATCGAGCTCTAGTCTCGATTAGGCGCAGGGCAGTCATTAACCGACCGTCATTTAGGTTTTGTGTCTCGCATGATGGGCCATGTACGAGATTGGTTTGTAGGCCGACGTTAGATTGTAAACTATCGGAGCACAGTAAGCTCAGGTAAATGGGGGACTAGAAAGATGACGTCGAGTTAAGACTGAATGTCATTTCCATGACGATCAGCGAAGGCGCCAATGGTTTAGTGGTAAAATACAGCTTTGCCATCATTCGATGATTAGCTGTGCCGGGGGTTCGATTCCCCCTTGGCGCATGTTTTTCCATCGCTCTACATATGGAACCAACAATAAAGTGACTAAAGCCCCGCCATGTCCAACAGCCAGCGCCAATGGTTTAGTGGTAAAATACAGCTTTGCCATCATTCGATGATTAGCTGTGCCGGGGGTTCGATTCCCCCTTGGCGCATTTTTATCGCTCCTTCCCGATATATTTTTGTACACATCAAGAACTGCCAGCATAGCTGGTTGTGTCTTACTGCTATTACGTTGGACCTATGTCTCCTATTCTGTCGGTACAGCATTTTCCTGGCCATCTTGTTCCTCGGTCTCTTGCGCCTTTTGCGCCTGTAGCTCAGCTTGCTTCTTGCGGGCCTGAGGGTGCATTGAGAATTGGCGCTGTCCCTCGGGATCTGAGAGATCCGTGTCAAAAAGGCGGAACGAGAGGGCGCTCTTCTCCTGCTTGTCCAGCATCAGATTAGCGGAGGCAACGGAGCGCCACACAGGATAACACAGGCGGACCGTAAGCTTGTGGCCATTATGCTCACTTGGCTCAATGTCCAGGACATAGCTGCCCATCTCTGCCTGACGAATACGCTCGCCCACCTCACCAGGAATTTTGTCGAGAACAGGGTAATATTCCTTGATGAAGAAGGCCAGATCAGCGAGCGTTGCTTTAATGATCACTTTGTCGCTCAGGTATGGGCGCATCGAGTGTAAGGAATCGCTCACAACGCGCCAGCGGCATGCCAAGGCTGCCGACACATTTTCGCGGCGCGCAGCTGCATCTCCGCTCACATCCATAGCATTCGGTGCCTGCGTAGCCTTGCTCACCGACTCTTGCCGGCCAAATACCTTGACACCACAGTTCAACAGCCGCACCTTGAGTGGGTTCATCGTCGGATGCACACCCATGCCGGGGCCACCGCCTGACACAATCGCACGGACGGTGCTAGACGTCAGATACACACTGCGCAACGGCACCCGCTCAGGGTTGCGCACCAGCAGGTTGGCCGTTGGGAAGTTGTGAAGTCCGAACCATTCGATGCACGACTGGACATCGGCGTTCGCTGGGTCGACATAGGCGAACGGATCTTCGCGGTAGGGCATGCCACCTGCGCCAATGGCCACACCGTCCGCCTGGCCACGGCGCTTAGCATCGCGGTCTGCACGGTGCTTGTCGACAGGCGGCAGCGCGTCGTCCTTCGATGCCTCGGTGCCAGCCTCGGCGTCCGACTTGATGCGCTTCGCCTCGGTTGGGCCCTCGTCGTCGGCGGGGCGCTTGCTGACGGGAATGTCACCCGTAGCCATAGCTTCCATAGCGCGGATCATGCCGGGCGCCATCGACACAGACTCATCGGGCGTCGTG
Organism: Malassezia sympodialis ATCC 42132; assembly: GCF_000349305.1. Taxonomy (NCBI): domain Eukaryota; kingdom Fungi; phylum Basidiomycota; class Malasseziomycetes; order Malasseziales; family Malasseziaceae; genus Malassezia; species Malassezia sympodialis. The sequence continues at coordinate 490,826 of NW_017387801.1, read as the reverse complement.
CTTTTCTTCGTTAAGACCGTGACGAAGAAGCCACCAGTGTTCTGCAGATGCGGGTAGACACGAATGCAGCGCTCAATGTGCATGGCGTCCTCGTCGCCCTGCGGCCAAAGACTCGTGGGCGTACGGCTTGCCAGGTCAGCATCGAGGGCCTGCAGTGCATCCCACGACTCGACCCAGGGCATAGGAGGGAGGGCCTTTTCGGCGGTCTCGCCCTCGGTGGCTTCGCCCTCGGCGGACTCCTTCGGTGCAGACTGAGCAAGATGCTGGCCTTTTCCGGGCACCACCTTCCATGTTGTCATACCCGGGCGGCGCTGGAGGGCCGGCACCATGTCGGCGCAGTCGACAATCTCCACGCCTCCTTGGAAGTGGCGGATAGCCGCTGCGACCACTGCCTCGTTCTCAATGGGGTTAAGCGAGCATGTTGAGTAGACGAGGCGGCCGCCGGGGCGCAGCAGGGTGAGGCCTCGGAGGAGGATGCGCAGCTGCAGCGCATGCAGACCGACACCATTCATAGGCGTCCAGTCCTTCCAGATGGCCAGGTTCTTGCGCAGCGTGCCGTCGCCCGAACACGGCACATCGGCGAGAATGCGGTCGTATTTGAGGTCGCGCAGGCGAACCTTGTCGGTAGGATCGGCGCCCTTCCACGCGACCTGAATGTTGGCCATGTTGCTTGCGTCGACATTGGTGACGCACAGATTCGGCGACGGCAGACGCTGGGCCTGGTGCACGAGCATGTGAGCGCGCTTCGTGTCCGAGTCGTTCGCAACCACCACGCCCTGCGGCATGGGGTCAAAGGCGTCCGGCTCAGATGTGAGGGGCGAGTGTATGGCTTCGATCAGCTGTGCAGTCTTGGAGCCTGGCGCAGCACACATGTCGAGCACGAGGTGTTCAGGCTGCACGTCCAGGAAGAGCGGCGGGAGCATCGAGACAGCCTCCTGGCGCGAAATGGAGCCGACCTCTGTCTCGTGCACAAGGAACTGCTGGAAGCGCTTGAACTCGGGAGATTTGCGCAGAACATTCTTGCGCACATCCAGGTGCCAGCCGAGGCCCTCGGGGTACCACGGAAGCTGCGTGGGCGGCGTGACTTTCTCGCCCTCGAACTCGACGTTCGAAAGGAAGGGCACGTAGATGTTCTGCATGGCGTCGAGCAGCTGGCGCGCGGTTGGCTTTCCCGACGTGATGCGGAAGGTCGTCGGGAGCGGCGCGCGCATCGCTGTGAGGAAGGGCTCCCACTCGTCGGCCGGCAGGATACCCTGGCCCTGGTAGTACGATTCGAACTTGGGGCTCGTCTGCTCAAAGGTCGTGTAGTCAGCACGTCGCTCACCACCGCTGGAGCGCCCAGGCGCTTTTCCACGTCCATGTCCCCGCCTATATGCGCGTCCACGACCCATGATGTTCGGCAAGAGGGAGGGCCAGGTCCAGGGCCCTGCTCGTGAGGCAGCCAGTCGCAAATTTGTCCACGTGACGCCGAGCGGCCGCGCCTCGGCGAGGCGGCCGCTGGTGGCCTGCCACGGTGGACGGCCATGCTGCGTCGCCCGCCCACGGCCCTGTCGATCACCAAAGACGACGTGGACGAGATGCGTCAAGTCACATGGACACAGGAAAAGGAGCGGCCAGCCGGCCGCGGCTCGCCGCGGCCGGCGCCTGAGCGGGCTGAGGGCGCCGCACGGCTGCGTGGCCCCGCGCCGCCCTCGTAGACCGGCCGCGTTCAGCCCGGCCCTCCACCGCATCGCGCGGCGCACCATCCCAAGCGACAGCCACGACGCGTGCGCAAGCAATGCGACACACTGCCCCACTTCCCCAGCGTGCGCCATCGCCCAGCGGCGCGCAGGCCGGACGCGCGAGGGCCCCACTCCTATAGACCACTATCCTGACCTAGTAGGTCCTCCACATCGCGTGTGGACCGCCACGGACGTGCCTCGGTGGCGATCCTTAGGATCGCATCTGCGCGTGCGAAAGGCGATATGGACTCCCAAAGTGGGCACAGGCTACGGCCGTATCACAAGCCGCGCGACGACTTTCAGTTCGTTATGTCGTCGCCGAATCTGCATGCGTCGCGGTCTGGAGGCGCCCCCGGTCTGGAGGGCACGGCGTCCTTGGAGCTGCCCCGCTCGACGAACCGGTACTTGTCGGCGGATGCGGATGCGGCTCTAGCGCTCAAGTCGGATCGCACCACCGTGGGAGCAATGGTGACTGGCATGCTGGTGAGTGGGGCGCTGCAGTATACCAGCACGTGTTTGGCGATGCCCTTCGAGGTCGGCAAGCTGCTCCTGCAGGTGCAGTGGGTGCCGCGCGAGGACGTATGGGCGAGGCTGCACGAGCCGTCGTCGGTGCGGCGCCGTACGAGCTGGTTCAGCTCGTCGACCGCGGAGCATGAGGACCCGTGGGGCGACGAGCCCGAGAAGACGAGCTCGCCGTGGGAGGACGACGACGAGCCTGGCAAGTACTTCCGCGATGCGGACTTGCCGAGCGTGGGCGGCGCGGAAGAACCTGTGCGGCGCGTCGACTCGGGCGGCTATGTCGTGCCGCGTCACCGGCACGATGACGGGGCGCGCCCCGAATTTGTTATGCCGCCTGTGGTCGAGGGGGGCGTGTGGGAGATGATCAAGGCCGTTGCGCGCGGCAAGGAGGGATGGCTCGGCCTCTGGAAAGGCGCACTGACGACGTTTGTGCTGGACCTCGCGACGTCCACGCTGCAGCCGCTGATCTCGGGCCTCTTGTCGATTTTTGCACCGACCGCGCTGAATCCCATGCCGATTGCATTCTCGCCGCAGCCGATCACGACGCTGACCCTGCTCATGACATCGCACCTCGTCACAGGCATTTTGGTGTCGCCACTGGACCTCGTGCGCACGCGCCTTATTGCGCAGTCGACGCTCCCCCAGCACCGCAAGTATACGGGCCCCCTCGATGCGCTGCGCACTATCTTGCGGGAGGAGGGCGGCTGGCGGACGACGTACCTGCACCCCGCGCTGCTGCTTCCCACTGTACTCGACTATGTGTTCCGCCCGCTTTGTGCGCTCGGCGCCCCGCTGCTGATCGAGAACGTGCTGCACCTTGACCCTAGTGCCGTGCCCATCTCATATGCGCTCGCCGAGCTGGTGCTCTCTACACTATCGCTCTCGCTCACGCTGCCGATCGAAACGGTGCGCCGGCGCCTGCAGCTGCAATACCACGAGCCTTTGCGCCCAGATCGCCTGGGCGGAGTTCTGTCCGTGCCGAACGCCAACACCGCGCGGCGGGGCCTCCGGGCCTGTGTCGAGACGCGGCCGGTGCCTTATAGCGGCGTGGCGGAGGCCGTGTACCGCATCGTCTCGGAGGAAACGTCGGTGGTGCCGCGGCGCAAGGACCAGGACTCGGAGGGGAGCGTCGACGAGGCAGCGACGATTGCGCGCGGCGGCTACAGCCGACTCGGCGGCCTACGGAGCCTGTACCGTGGCTTTGGTATGGGCTTCTTTGCAAACCTGCTTGTCTTTGTGTTGACGCTCGTGACCGGCGAGCGCCAGGGGCAATCGGGCTGGACGGAAATCTAGCTTAGGTAGTGGCCTGCACGAGCCTATCCACCAGTGCCACGTAGAAGCATACCAGGATGAGCAGTACCCCTAGCACCTGCAGCCGTTCCACCAGCGGTACCGGGTCGCTGCACTGTGTCTGCACGTCCCGGTCGAGGTCGACGGCCATCGCACGCACCGAGAAGCGGCTTGCCACACGCGTGCGTGCAGCTTCGGCTATCGCGGCGCGCGTGTGGGCGGGCCACGCGAGGATCGCAGCGGAAGCCACCGCCCATGCCTCGGCATTCGGCGGGCGCAGCAGGCCGGTGGCGCCCCTCACCTGCGGGGTGCCGTACGCATCGAGGGCCGCATCAACCACCGTCTCGAGCGGGCCGCCCGTGTTGGTGGCTAGCACAGGCAGGCCACACGCCATGGCCTCCAGCGGCACTATGCCAAAGTGCTCGTCAGTGGGCGTGTAGAGTAAGGCACGCGCGCTGGGCGCCTGCAGCAGTGCATGTAGCAGTGCGCCGGGGTACGACGGAAAAAAGATCACGTCGGTACTCGCAAGGTCGTCAATGTTGGACGACAGCGGAGGCTCGTGCTTCGGCATACAGCCCCAGACCGTCGCATGGCGCAGGCCCAGCATGGTCGCTCGCGCCTTGAGGCTCTCGAGGGTGTCAATATTGTCGCGCACGCGGGGATCGTAGCCGCCTGCGCACACGAGGCGCACGTTTCTGCCGCCCAGCGTCCGCACGCGTGCAATGGTATCGAGTGCCAGCGCAATATTCTTCTTCGCCTCGAACCGGTTGATCGAGATGAACAGCGGCCGGTCGTCCGCGCGCAGGAGCGCCTGCGTCACATGCAGCACTGAGAGCGACGGCTCCTGCGTGCACTGCGCCTCATATGCGGCGAGCTCCGCGCTTACCCGCTCTTCCGTGTATACGCTCTCATCCACACCCGGGTACACCACCGTCGGTGTGCGCGTAATACGGGGAAATGCGTCGTGGAAATGCTGCGACGTGAATAGTGAGTTGACTAGGATGGCGTCCGAACACCGCGTCGTGATCTCTTCAAGCACATCGAGCGGGAGGCGGTAGAGGCTGCGCAAGAACGCACGCCACCCCTGCACGCCGCGCTGCCTGGCAAGGGATGCGCTGATCTTCGTGTCGGGAAAGTGGCAGTAGTAGATGACGCGACGTCCACACAACATCCTAAGCAGGGGGATCGCCACGGGCAGCTGATCGATGATAAAGATGTCCGGCACCGTGTGCGGTGGGACGTGTGTCAGCGTCGCGTAGAGCGCGGGCCACGAATCGGCGATCCATGCGCCGTGCTGCGCGAGGGCGACCTGCGCCACAAGCGAGAGCTGTTGTAAAATTGCCATGGGTAGGTGGAATCGGTGGCCCAGCGAACGCGGAATGTGCGTGCGAGCATGTACGACCCGCAGCGTGCCATCGCGCGTCGGCTCAAACGCATGACCTGGGTCAAAATGCGACGTGATTAGCTCCACCGAATGCCCAAGCTTCTGCAAATTCTCGGCGGCATCTACCACAAACTTCTCTGCCCCGCCAATGCCCAGGTCGGGGTGCACGAACGCCACACGCCTCGGCGGACCGCTCGTCATCGCCGGAGCCCCGAGCGGCACCGTGCCCTCCTGCCACTTCGGTTCACGTGACACGCGTCGGCACGCGTGGCGCGCCTCAACACACTCGCCTCTGTCCGCCGTGCGTCGTGCCATGCCGCTGGGTGACGACCTCGACATCCCGGCTTCTGAGGAGGAGGCCATGCGGCGCAACATTGAGAAGGAGCTGGATAGGTACCTGCAGGCGCCCAGCCGTGTCCCGAGCTCATCGTTCCTGTCCCCCTACGCCTCACGCGGCATGCGCCCCGTAAGCAGTACGCTGCGCTCCTCGGCGCACCGACCCGACTATGCATGGCCGCTTGAGTCGAGCGAGGGGTCAGACGACGAGGATGCAGCAGGCCTACTGCGCTCGCCTGGCAACCACCGCGCTCTGCTGGCCACGCCGAAGCGCCGCACGCCGCGCCCGGCCAAGTTGCATGCGCGCCCCTCGTTGCGTGAGTCCCTGCACTCGCGCCTCAACATCTCGCACATGGCTGGTCTCGGAGAGTCGAGTGCTGATATGACTGCGCGCCCAGCGAGTCCCCGCGCATCACTGCCGGGTGTGTATGCGCGCATACCAAGTCCGCTGCAGCGCCGCTCGCCCTCCCTCGGCAGCCGCCACTCGAGTGCAGAGACCATGGTCAACAGCGACGATAATGACGCGCTCTTCAAGGCACAGCGCACGCGCGCAACCTACGCGGAGCCACCCAGTGCGCTGCCTGAAAACTTGCAGTGGGCCCATACCCAACTCCATGCCCTTTCAGCCTGTATCCAGTCGATGGAGAAAGACATGGAGCGCATGCGTACGTCTACACAGCCCATGGATGGTGTACACTCGCGTCTGGATGCCCTCGAGAGCCAGGTCGCTGACCAGGGCCGGCAGCTCGCGCGTCTGCAGCGGCAACTTCGTGACTCGGATGGGCCCGCTGAGCGTCCGCGCGCACCGACGCCTACAGCACGTTCGAGCCCACCAACCGACACGCAGCGCCCTGCCGCCCAGAGCGACACGCCGTGGGCCGCTCACCTCCGGCGCCTGCACGACGAGCTCGCGCGCCTTTCGCACGCTGTCGAGTCGCTGCACGCTGCGAGCGTAGCGCCCCGCGAAGAGACTCTCGACGACTCTGTGGCTTCAGACACGACGCAGGAGCGCTACGAACAAATTTGCCGCGTAGTGGCCGATGCGCTGGGTATGGCGCCCAAGGCGCACGGGTCGCGCAAGGCCAAGATCCATGCGAGTCTGCGCCAGCGAGAAGCAGATGATGCGGCGCGTGAGGCGCTCCTCCGCCGCCTGAGCCAGACACCTGCACCGGCATCGCTGACAAACGCTGAAGTGCGCATGCTCGAGCGCCTGTTCGAGCAGCACCGTGCCGAGTTCCTCCACCAAAAGACGCTGTACTGTGAGCTGGCTGATGAGCTGAAGGACATGGAGCCGACGATGAGTAAGACCCAACGGCGTATTCTTGCCAGCCATGTGCATGAATCGATCGATGCGCTGGAGGCCGAAGCGACGAGGGTCAACGAGCTGCACACGCACCTCGCGCACTACAGCCGCTCTACTTTGTAGCTTATATACCTGCTAATGTACAGTATGTGGTATCTTTACGCGCGCTGCCGCTGGATCTTCTCTAGCATCACTTCCATACGTGCACCCAGGTCCGGCTGGCCCCTCTGGCGGCCCAGCCGGCTGGGACTTGGGCGGTGCCACTTGGCCTGGCGCGCCGCCCGGTCCTCCAGGGCTTGCTCCCGCGTGCGCGGAGGTGGCGCGGCATCCTTGGGTGCCTTGTTCCTGGATGGACGGTAAAAATACGGCAGCTTTTTGGCCTTCGGTTCCTCAGAGGCGGGACGGCGCCTCGGCGCCTCGGTGGCGTCGCCGTCGCTGTCTGCCGTCTCGGACGCAAAACGGCCCAGTTCCTGTGCCGTATCAGGGTTGCATGCGTCCTCCCCTTGCCGCTGGTCGTGCTTGAGCATCTGGTAGTAGGCCTTCTTCACCTTGGCCTTGTGGATCAGCTCAGCCTTGTGCTTCTTGGCTATCGGTCAGTACGGAGCTGCGTACCTCGGCCAATGTAGGCGCCATTCGGCACATTCGTTGCACCAACATGGAACCCAGTGTTTTTCGGGCGCGATGACAGGTCCGAACGCGTCCGGTGCTTCACAACGCTGCGCTTCGCCGGGTTCACCATGGCGCGCTGATCCAAGCGCCGCGCCCTTTTTTCCTCTGTGCTCAATCACGTGCCCCCGCTTCACACTGGAGCGGGCTCCGCCTTTTTTGACTGCTTTTGACTCGAAGGCGTATTTCTCTGCGACAGCGTATGAGCATTCAGAACTTGGCCAGCTACGGTACGTGAGAGCAACGTGCAAACTTATACATGATAGACCCGTTTGCCGACGTGGACGATCAAATCGCTACGGATGAGATTGCGGAGGAGAAGAAGAAGGTGTCTCAAGTGCACAACTACGTGCACATCCGCATCCAGCAGCGCAACGGTCGTAAGACGCTGACCACTTTACAGGGTCTTCCTAAGGGTATGTGCACTAGGTGCGCTCTAACGCTCAGAGTATGACCCCAAAAAGTTGCTGAAGGCGTTCAAGAAGGAGTTCGCCTGCAACGGTACGCTCGTGGACGACGAGGAGCTCGGCCAGGTTATCCAGCTCCAGGGCGACCAGCGTCAGAAGATCTCCATGTTCCTGTATGTATACGTCGTGGAGCCACTAATGGGCAGCATCGAAGAGGGCATCCCCAAGCAGGATGTCAAGGTGCATGGATTCTAAATGCAGCACAACAAATGTATGCGGATGCGCAGAGCTGCAATCACGGATATGCACTGCTCCTTTCCTGACGTGGGACCTATGTACTCCGCCTTTTGCTGTTCGCGCATCTTTCGACTTGCTATGCTGCATATGATCTCCGAGCTAGTTTATCATGTATCCTGTTACTGTACCTCTATCCATCCCATACACCCTCCGTAGCTGCAGCGCGCTGCACCATTCCACGGCGCACTTCGTCCTGAGGCGGGCAGGCTGGCAGGCATGGACCCTCTATATCACGTGATTCACACTTTTTTGCCACCGACCGGCGCATGCGTGCAGTGCGCGCATACAACGACAGCTTTAATCATGGGCAAGAAAAAGCAGGTACGGAAGTTTGGCGAGGTAAAACGCCTCCTGAACCCTAATGACAACCGACTGTACGTTGTATGAACGCTCACGCAGGAAAACAAACCAGAAAGACAAGGCTGTAGCGGACGCCAAGAAGGCAGAAGAGAAAAAGAAACACATTGAAGTCGCGGCATCGTCTATGTTCTTCCAGCATAACTCGGCATTGGGACCGCCCTATCGTGTCCTGGTAGATACAAACTTTATCAACTTCAGTCTGCAAAACAAGCTCGAGCTTGTACAGGGCATGATGGACTGTCTCTATGCTAAGACCATCCCTTGTATTACTACTTGCGTCATTTCTGAATTGGAGAAACTGGGCCCCAAGTACAGGATCGCCCTTCGCGTAGCGCGCGACCCCCGTTTTGAGCGCCTAGAATGCACTCACAAGGGCACTTATGCAGACGACTGCATCATTGAGCGCATCAAGAGCCACAAGTGTTACATTGTGGCCACATGCGATCGCGAACTTCGCCGGCGGGTGCGCCAAGTGCCAGGCATTCCGCTCATGTACATAGCCCGCCGGCAATTCCGCATCGAGCGGCTTCCGGACCAGGGCGCAAAAGATTAACACCTATTTGTACATTAGGCCAGGGCTACTCGGTACAAATCATCGCCAATCAAGTGCTGAAGCGGCTTTAAGCGCAAATGCATCCATGCTCGCAGCGATTCTGTGCTTACGCCTGCGAGCCGCACCACCACCCCGCTGTCTGGACCACCTGCCCCCTTACGGTCGCTGCCAGGCACAGGCGCACCTGAGCACAGCGGGCTCAAACTCCATAACACGTCGGGCGGCGCAATGTGGGAGGCACCGAGTGTGCCTCCGGAGCGGAGCAGTGGCTGTGGTTGCTGGATTTGGTCATACTCTGCCGCAAGAGCCCGACACAAGACCTGACATTCTGGGCCGTACAGCACCAGCAAGCCATAGCATGTATAAGGATCACAACGGCGTGCTAGATCTGTCTTTGTATCTCGTCTTAGCACCTCGGGCAGCTCTTGTGCCAAGTGTTGCCGGTCACGGACCAACACGTTACCATCGATGCGCACCTCGTTGCGGCTGTGGTATAAATAAAAGTGCCACATCTCTGGGATGCGTTGCATATCTGTCGAGTCTCGCGGTCCATCCACCACAAGGCGGCCCGATGTGAACCAATCAAGCAGCACGAGCGACGACGACGTGCTGCTTCGGAGATCAAAACGCTGCGTCTGGGCATAGCGCGAGCGCGCAAAGCACGTAACCGGGGCAGGAAGCAGGATCAGCGTGGCATTTTCACGCACAATGAAGCGGATATACTGCTGTGATATCTCAGTCAGCCCTGGGGCTCGAGCAGCGCGAGAAGGAGCATCTCCATGTCGGCGCTCCCGGTACACTTTGGTGCTACCCTGCGTGAGCATAAGAAGGCGTGTATCTGAGCCAACATCCACGTCCAGATCGATATGATCGCCACTCACAAGTCCCCCACCAAAGCTTACCATGAATAAGACACCCACACTTTTTTGCGGCGCTGTTCCATAGGCAGCCGCATTCCGTGTCGCATCCTCACACGAGTTTGTTGGTGACAGTAGCCGAAGCGGAAAAGAGGCCTCTAAATGGGAGAATCTCGGCGCCCCGATTTCTCCGTCGCGCACGGCGCGGCGCAGGACAGCACGCCCGACAGCATACTGTCCGTGCGGCATACGCGTATCGTACCTTCCGGCGCTGGCGCGTGACTACGGCCTGGATTGCCTCCACGTGGCTGGGCAATACCTGACCTAGCCGGATTTCGGCCGAATTGCCCCACGCCATTGTACATGCGCGGGATGAGCTTGGCCGGACCGCTTGTCCATCTAGATTTTGGTCCAAGCCTGTACTACCAGCCGTTGATCCACCGCGTGTGTATCCAGGTGCCCTTTCTTTGTTCTAGCTTGCGTCTAAAAGCATTAATTTCTGGAAGTTCATAAAAGGGTGGATATACTCACGATGAACGGGATGAAACTTCAAGGTTTGTGTTCAAGTCCTGTGCCACATACTAACTGAGCAGGAATGGATAACCCAAGCAAGGTTGTCAAAGTCTTAGCTTCTGATGGAAAGACAGGCGAACAGCGGGAGATTGCGTACACCGGCTGCCGAGTCATTGGTAACGGCAGCTTTGGTGTCGTTTTTCAGGCCCGCCTTGTCCGCTACGCCCCAGATGGCCATGAGATCCCTGCTTCGGAAATTACGGACGAAAGTGACAGCATCGCGATTAAAAAAGTGCTTCAGGATAAGCGCTTTAAGGTACGTTTGTCGCGCACTTATGCAGAACCGTGAATTGCAAATCATGCGCGTCCTTACTCATCCGAACGTCGTCAACCTTCGGGCTTTCTTTTACACTAACGGCGATAAGAAAGACGAGGTGTTCTTGAATCTTGTCCTCGATTATGTCCCAGAGACTGTCTACCGCGCGACACGTCATTATACCAAAGTCAAACAAACAATGCCGATGCTGCTTGTGAAGCTCTACATGTACCAGATCCTGCGCAGCTTACTGTACATTCACTCATTGGGAATATGTCATCGTGATATCAAGCCGCAGAATTTGCTACTTGATCCCCGTACCGGCGTCCTCAAGCTCTGTGACTTTGGCTCTGCCAAGATTCTCGTACCGGGTGAACCTAATGTCAGCTACATTTGCTCGCGCTACTACCGCGCTCCGGAGCTTATTTTCGGGGCTACAAACTACACTACCAACATCGATATCTGGTCGACTGGCTGTGTCATGGCAGAGCTTATGCAGGGTTTGCCTCTCTTCCCAGGAGAAAGCGGCATTGACCAGCTCGTCGAAATCATCAAGGTGCTTGGTACACCGTCTCGCGAACAGATTAAGACTATGAACCCCAACTACATGGAGCACAAATTCCCCCAGATCCGTCCTCATCCGTTCCCCAAGATCTTCCGCCCTCGCACACCCGCAGATGCGATTGATCTAATTACAAACCTACTGCAATACACCCCTCATGCTCGACTAACTGCGGTGGAAGCTCTTTGCCATCCTTTCTTCGACGAACTTCGCGAGGAAGATGTCATTTTGTCCAATGGCCGCCCTATGCCGGATCTTTTTGATTTCACCCGCGAGGAATTGTCTGTCCGACCTGATCTAATCAAGCACCTCGTTCCACAGCGCGCCGAGGCAGCTTTGCGTAACAAAGGGATTGACGTGAACCAGTTCGAACCTATTCCCGCAGAAAAGCTACGAGTAAGTCTAGAATAGGTGCATTCGGTCAACTCATTTCGACCTTTTCATTTTCTCTTAGCTTCTCTGACATGTCAAGAGACGGAAAGTATGACACGTACATCATAGATGGCGATTACGATGCACACTTGGATTCTTATCCACTTGGCTACCCCCAAAGTCGAATGCTGAGGTTCACCATGTATTCGGCCGAGTGGTTTAGGTGGTCCGACGCGCCTGTCGCCCGGACCCCCTATCCACCTGATCGACACATTTGAGCGTTGGTTGTTGGCACTTATACAATGTTCATTATCAACTGGTTTTGGGTTCGTAAACATTATGCCCCATATATAGAAATATGAGGGGTTTCTCAATGGGCGGTATCTAACACACCAACAGGACATTCTTGCGCAGCTGGGTATGTTGCTATCCCTCGTGTACCTGGACGGATACTTACACTGCCCCCTTTTTACCTATTAACACTGTAGGTCTAACTCACAAGAATGCGAAAATTCTCTTCCTTGGTCTTGACAATGCTGGCAAGACAGTAAGTCGTTCGTTGTTTAACACCGTCAGACACTCCTGCACATGCTTAAGAATGACCGTCTTGCTACGCTCCAGCCCACGCTTCACCCTAGTATGTACTGAATCTAAGCAAAAAAATCAAGCTAACATTCAGCCTCGGAGGAGCTAGCTATCGGTCTTGTTAAGTTCACAACCTACGACCTCGGTGGTCACCAGCAAGGTATGTCGTTTCGATGGCAACTTCTAATATTCAGCTCGTCGTCTCTGGAAGGACTATTTCCCCGAGGTGGACGGTATTGTCTTCCTCGTCGACTCGCAGGATGTTGAACGTTTCCCGGAGGCCCGCGCCGAGCTTGATTCTCTACTGGCCATTGAGGAGCTGAACAAGGTACCTTTCCTCGTACTTGGCAACAAGATCGATGCACCTGGGGCTGTATCAGAGGAAGAGCTTCGCCAGTCTCTGGGTCTATTCCAGACTACCGGAAAGGGCTCTGTTCCTCTCAAGGATATTCGCCCTATCGAGTTGTTTATGTGCTCAGTGGTCATGCGCCAAGGCTACGGCGAGGGTTTCCGTTGGCTCTCGAACTACGTATGTCACAAGCATATCTTACTCCCAGATCTAAGTGCTTCTGAGTTATATGCTAGCAAAGCAGACTCAGCTCTTTGGTGCCTTGTGCAGCGGCTGGTGTGGCTGGCCATGCATCCGTGCTTGCCCTCAACCGTAGATCAAGTAAGCATAGGTAATCTCGTTTCCTCTCATCCACATGGGTACCACATGGCGCGAGGCTCAACGTATAGTTGCTGAGAATATATCACGTGATAAATTACATGAGGCGTGGGCCCCAGGTGTATGCTCGTCTTCGGATCGTGCTTTACGACCTACGTCTCAAGGTATATTGGCATCATGGTCAGCACTTCGCGTCGCGTCAACCGCAAGGCCCACTTTGATGCCCCCGGTCACATCCGCCGCAAGATCATGTCTGCTCCCTTGAGCAAGGACCTGCGCTCTGAGCACGGCGTACGTATATACGGAGACGATGCCTCCCCAGACGAAGTGTGAAGTGCACACAATACTCCATCGAAATGAATGGCCACAATATGAGCGCACTATTTACATGTTTTTGGTAAATCAAGCTGACCTTTGTGCACAGGTTCGGTACTTGTGATCCCAAACTCAGCTTTTTGCGTCGCTTCATTTTATGGATATTGTTGCACTTTCACTTCTTTCCATGGCATCCATGCGTAGAACAATACTAACACATCCAGATTCGCGCTGTTCCCATCCGCAAGGACGATGAGGTTCGCGTTGTGCGTGGCTCGTCGAAGGGCTCGGAGGGCCGCATTGTCCAGGTTTACCGTTCGAAGTGGGTTGTGCACCTTGAGCGACTCCAAAAGGAGAAGGCGAACGGTGCCACTGTTCAGATTCCTGTTCATCCCTCGAACGTTGTGATTACCAAGATCAAGATGGACAAGGACCGTAAGGTTATGATTGCGCGCAAGTCGGGCAAGAGCGTCGAGGAGGTCCAGGCCTAAGTTCCTTTTTCGCCTATTCCCTACACTGTAGTATTCCTGCCTGCCTGGCTCGTGACCAGCTTGGCGCCACGCTATGGCAGCACATGCTGTAGTTGTGAAAAAGCATCCTGATTGCCTCTTTTTGGTTTCATGGTATTCTGCGTTCTGTTGCTGTTCTGGAAGTAGTTTTGTGTGGCAGGGTTGCGTTGGCGGATTAGTCATCTGTTGCGCAATATGATGCTACCAATACGCATACGTGTCCGACTATACGATTGACGCCACAAGCCCGTGCTGTGGCAACGGGATCTGGCACGCAGTTATATCTTATTTTGTTTGAACTGGAGCACAATTACTTGGACATTGTGCCTAGATCGACTGTCAGCCGCCATATGTCAACTTCAGATCAGACCACGGATGTTCTACATTCAGACAAGGGAATAGACTCAACATCAACGCTACCCTACACTGCGTCATCCACAGAGACTGACGACATTTGCATGGATGATGAGGGTCTAAAGGATGCGACTAGTGTTCCTTTGTACCTTTATGGCTATTCTTCCCGTGATACCGATGCAGAAGCTCAACATAAGTGTTCTTCATCAACATCCCTTGGAACAGAAAATATCAGCACGGGGCCTTTGCCCCTTCTGTCACGCTCAGAAAACTTGTGCGTGCGACACCAACGCATGGCTGATGAAGGAGCGAATGCTCGTCTTCAGAAGGTACGTATCTATTCCGGCGTCTCTGCTCGTGATATATGCATGTACTCAGGAAGTAACTGTTCGATCCCACACGGCTTGCTATACCTGACTCTCATTTTGAGGGAAAATGATCATGCTAGATGAAATTCGCGCAGTTTGAAGCTACAGTTTGCATACCTAATGGACTGGGGCTATAGAGGCGTCGGGACATAAGCATGAGAACATACTAACCTACAGTCGATCGATGGTCTTTCTCTGGAAGAGAAGGAAGCGGTGAATACTGTATGGTCATTATTTTCGTCTTCGCCGCATTCTCGGCGTGCGCTCATTTTGCGTGGCATTTTGACGATGTGCTGCTTCAGTCAGCTCTCGTTGCTTTCGTCTGAGCTCGCCATGGCAATTCGTATTGACCCTTTTACTTTGTTTCCGCGCGAAGTCTCATTACGTGTGCTTAGCTATTTGGATGCTATCAGTCTAGGGCGAGCAGCTCAAGTGAGCAAGCTCTGGCGATCGTTAGCAGACAATGACCTCCTTTGGCGCAACATGTGTGAGCAGCACATTGAACGCAAGTGTGAAAAGTGTGGCTGGGGTCTTCCTCGCTTGCGTGAGAGCCGCAGGCAGGCCCAAGGTCGTATACCAGCTACATCTGTCGTGACTAGCGACCAAGAACTCCGTGAAGCTGCGTCTGCTGTATCAGATGGGAGTCTGCGTCGAAGCGTTACAGCTGCTGCTAATGCAGCGGCCCTAGAGCGTCGGAAGGGCACGGATCGCGTGCGCAAATCTGAGGACCCTGGCTTTGAGGAGCCAGATAAAAAGCGGGCCCGCATGCCACATTGTCCCTCTGGGACACGACCCTGGAAGGCTGTGTACTGCGAGCGTTTGGCTATCGAACGTAACTGGCGTTATGGGCGCTACAGCGTTCAAGTTTTACGAGGACACTCTGAGACGATTATGTGTTTGGCGTTCCGTGAAAAGGTTACTCAGTTGCCTTACCCTGTGCTCATCACGGGAGGCTATGACCGCACCATACGAGTATGGAATCTAGCAACTGGAGAAACTATGCGCATTTTGACGGGCCATGCGCGCGGTGTGCGATGTTTGCAGTTTGACGACTGTAAGTTGATTACTGGATCTATGGACCGCACTCTCAAAATCTGGAATTGGCGTACAGGTGAACTTCTTCGGACTTTAGAAGGGCACACGGAAGGCATCGTGAGTTTGTGCTTCAACGACAATATGCTAGTCAGTGGAAGTGCGGACAGCAGCATCCGTGTTTGGAACTTTCATACAGGCGAATGTTTCCCATTATATGGACACCGAGATTGGATCAATTCGCTTCAGCTTTGGTCCGGTCCGTCGAAGGCCAACACCTTTCCGGGAATGTTCCTCTTCTCCGCTTCTGATGACTTTTCTATTCGACTTTGGGACCTGCAGCGTCGTGAGTGCATCATGATATACAAGGGCCATGTCGGACAGGTCCAATCACTCAAGATTATTATGATGGACACAAGTACTGTACGAAAGCTCGCCAAGGGTTCTATGAAAGTGCTGGGGGCAACAGACTCTACCGAACATGATCTAAATGATGAAGATGAAGATGAGATACCACCAAAGGGAGAGGATACTATACCTCTTTCACAATCTTTCACGCAATATGCGAATGGCTTGCATAATCTTCCTGAACAGTTCTTCCATTCTGATGGCTCGAAAGCGACGCGCCCTAGCAGCTCAGGCACAAGGCGGATTCCGGGTCCCCTCATGTGTATGCAGCAACGACTCCAAGAGGCACAGCTTGTTCCACCATTGCCAGCCAACCCTACCATGGATGATTTGGAGGACCATATTTTTGATGCTCAACCCGAAGATACAGAAGCAATACCGTCAGGTTGCAAACCTAAGCGACCTGTACTCGTATCAGGCTCATTGGACAATACACTTAAGCTTTGGGACATTCGCACCGGTCGCTGTTTCCATTCTTTGTTTGGACACGTTGAAGGCGTGTGGTCTGTGGATGCAGACACGCTTCGTATCGTATCCGCCAGTCATGATCGCACGGTCAAAATTTGGGATCGCGATACGGGACAGTGTCAAACGACGCTGGTGGGCCATCGGCGCGCTGTCACATCAGTTGCCTTGGGGGACGACAAGATTATTAGCGGCAGTGATGACGGTGATGTACGTGTATGGAGCTTTTGTCCACCAAAAGTGGACGAAGTGTGTACAAATAGTGAATAACATACTACTTAGGCAGAAATTCCTGCAGAATCGCAATTTCACGTTCTTCTTTTTCGGCCAGGTCTACGCGCGGTTCAGGTTTGGCGTTACGGAAAACTTTAGCAGCATCCGTGCGCTTTTTGATGCCTTTTTGAAGCATCTTAATGATGGAAGGCGGCTTCTGGTTAGGTTGCGCCTTTGTTTTCTGCGCATACTGCAAGTCCGTCAAAATACCCTTCTATTAGTACCACACACATACACCCAAGAGGGTCGCGCGGTCCGAATCCTTGGCAAGACGCGCCTGCTTCCAGTGCTGCTTGACAAGAGCGAGCGTCGGCTCGTCCAATGGATTGGGTCCATTAGGAGCGCGCGATTGAACTTCCTTAGCTAGCACACG
This sequence comes from Malassezia sympodialis ATCC 42132, assembly GCF_000349305.1. Classification (NCBI taxonomy): domain Eukaryota; kingdom Fungi; phylum Basidiomycota; class Malasseziomycetes; order Malasseziales; family Malasseziaceae; genus Malassezia; species Malassezia sympodialis. The sequence continues at coordinate 474,021 of NW_017387801.1, read as the reverse complement.
CCCCAAATGGAAAGCACGCCGGGACACACGCGGAACCACAAGAGCAAGCATTATGAAGGTTGGCCGAGTGAGACCTTGTCTTGACCCTACCATGGGATTCATACGTAATACCTCCACTCAGCATCGACCTATGGTGCACGTCGCACGCGTAATACACACGCATCTTTCTGATGCGCCACATCGTAGGGCCGCGATAAAAGCCAAGGTTTCGGAACGATGTAACGCCCATCCCACTCAAATTCATAATGATTGAGTAGCATGGCCACAAATGCCTTCATTTCTGCCATCGCTAGTCGTCAGCGAAAAATATCTCAACGTACCAAAGGCACTTCCGATACAGGCTCGTGGGCCCACCAAGAACGACCAGCTGTAATATGCAGGATACATTTTTGGCCCACACATGGAATCTAACCATCTCTCTGGACGGAAGCTTTCGGGCTCTGGTCCCCATAAGTCCGCGGATGTGGAAATGGATATCATGGGGATCAACACGATCATGCCCTTATCCACCTGTACGTGTCGACCCGTCGACAAAGGTATCCACTCTGGCTCTGTGGCAACTCGCGAAGTCGAATGAATCGCTGTTTGTATCCGAAGCGACTCTCGTATACACCAGTCGAGGTAGGTGATGGCTTCTAAGTCGTCATGACCTAATTCCTCGCTTCCAGCGTCTTTGGGAGATCTTCTTGGGGATAAACCTACCTCTGCGCGCTTGGAACGGATGGCTGCTCGTAACTTGGACTGTTTATCAGGATTTTGGGCCAAGAGAAGAAAGAGCCATGAAAGTTGGGTGGCGGTCGTCTCGTGTCCAGCGAAAATAAAAGTGGACACTTGTGCTGTCAATTCTTCGTCTGTCAGCGTATTCCGATCCAGCAAGGATGCTTTTTTGATCGTTTTCTGTGAATTATTTGCATTCGCACGGAGTAGAGATGCCAAGATATCGGGGCATTCATTTGTACTGCTTTCCTCTGCAAGCCGTAACTTGGCATTTTTGACGATTTCAGCAGCCACATCCACGATGAACCGAGCCTCTTTGCGAAATGCTGACGAAGATATACCGAGTGGTATCCATTCAAGTATAGGAAAGTACGTCGTGGCCATATCGAGCAGCATGGTATAGCGACTCGGCTTTGAGGCCATTTTAAGGGCACGGTCCAGCGATGCCGTCAATGGGTGTGCCGCGTACGCAGCCCCATTGGGGTTAGCTCGTACTGACGCCAAAATACCCAGATCCACGCCCAGCGCACCTTCGCCCACCACATCCATGGCTGCTGCACCGAACAAAGCGTAGACATCTATCATGGTTGTTTCGTTTGTGGTGAGTGATTCGTAGTAATCATGTAACGAGCGTGCATGGCGCTGAAATACCGGCATGAGACGTCGTATGGCTCGTAGGCTGAATCCAGGCTGGATGGCTCGTTTCTGGCGCTTATGTGCCTCGCCTTCCGCGACAAGCAAACCCTTTCCCATAATGCCACCGATCACTCGCCGCAATAGGCGAGGTTTTGGGAAAGCATATACGCGTTTTCGCAAGACATAGTCAATACCAACGGGATCTGTGAGCAGCAGCCTAGGTTCCTGCTATTAGCGTTCGCAACGTACGCCAAACATGCCCCAGCACCTGACCGCGCCACCGTACGTCTGGGCCCACTCGCGGCAGACCGAGATAAAATGTCGCCTAAAGAACTCTGGTAAATTCCCCATTGTCCAGCTGGATCGCTCAGGACCTGGGATGTCGCGAAGCCAAGATGCCCACCGCAGCTGAGTTGTGATGACAACATAGGCCACATAAGCTGTGAGCATGGCCGGTACCATGACAGCCGCATAGATGCAAAGCCCAGACCACATCCTAGGTATTCTTAGCTCCCACTACAGAGAATTGATAGAACATTTTGGACTACTCATTGTCTCCGCCCCATGGTTCGAGTTCTTTGTTCTGTCCGCCAGGCACCAATTCGCAGGTCCGTGCGCATCACGTGGTCATACACGACGTGCGCAGTTGGAGTGCTTCGCGCGCTAATGCTTGGGGCGTGGTGGGTGGCACGGACACGCCGGCCCTGCCTTCGCACGGCAAAGGCGGTAGAGATGTTCCGATACATGCTTTTTGAGGCGAAGCACATGTACTAAAGGGTATTGTAGCAATGTCGTCAATCAATGGTGCAAGTTTAAACAGGTGCACCACGGAGGGATCTGACACAGCACCGGCAGTCTCACTGCTGTTAGCAGGGAGCCGAAGAGTTAGGAGGGACTGTAGCAGAAAGTTAACTTCTTCGATGCGGACACGCGGCATGGGTATGGCTCCGCGGATACGCAAATCTTGTGCGTACGCATACAGGACGTCCTCGCACTGGGACAACAAGACCGGAAGAATGGCACTCGTCCATATGCCATCCTCCTTAGAGCAAAGACAGAAGAGCATTGTCCACACCCAGTACGCAGTCCTCTCACGATAAGAGGAGTGCGGGGGCCAGTGAGGTGAGCCACGCGATGAATACAGCCTCGTCACAGGAAGGATCTCGCGAACAAACTTGGTCAGGCTGTGTTGTAATGTGGCTTGGGCACTTGCACGGCCTAGGACCTGCTCGATTGACTGGAGAAGGTACCAGATACACATATCTTCGTCGTCCGTGGGGCGCTGCCGTGCAGGAGCCTGAAGCGCCGTCGCCATGGTAGTAAACATAGTCTCCCAGAACTTGAGAAGCGGCGAAGGGGCAAGCTGCACATTCATGCTCGCCTGGCTGACGTCGGTAAGCACACTCATGCATGAGCGCCACACGTTTGGGACATAAGGTATAGGGAATTTCGATAGCGGCTGACGCAGAAGTACCAGCATATCAGGCACAGCCGATGCATACAAGACGGGTTTTTCTGCCTCGGTCCGGTACGTGGATTGCCATAGATGCAGCCAGCGGTCTGCCAATTCCATGCACAAATTATGCACTCGTGATGCGGGAAGCGGCTCCTTCTCCATGATATCCAGTGCAGCAGAGCAGCATTGTCGGGCACATTGAAGGACAAGCTCATGAGCCTTGTCCTCAGCCAACAGTTGTTCCAACGCTTGTTGTACCAGTGACGCGAGACGTCGCAGATCCGACGTAGACGCGCGAATATCACACTGCATTCCCCGCTGCATGCACCCGGCCAAGGCCTTGGTCATTAAATGACTGTCATTGGCATGCCAGGAACGATCTCGCTGTGCATGCCACGTTTGCAACAGCTGTACGATAGTGCTCAAGTCAGCCAGTGATGCGTTATGACGCAGGCCGGAGAGGTCCTGAATGCACGTCCAAGTTGGGCGCCATAGGGCGGCTGGTTCTATCCGGGCCTCAAGAATGTCGTAGAGTGCCTGGATAGCTGCATGCGCCACATTGTCCGGACCTGTCGCAAATACTTGCTGTATGCGACCTAGCCACCGCATCCACATGCCAGTCCATGCCTCCGCGCAACGCAGGTCTTTGGCCATCACTAGAATGCGCGCCGTGCCTTCAAAAGCTAGCGGTGAAGGTGCATCTCCCTCAACAAGGGGCATGAGCACTTCATCCAGGACACTGTACCAGTCATGACGCTGCAGGGACGCGCTGTACTGCACCAGAACCTGGAAGAGATTGGCCAATGCTCCCGCAGCCACATCCGGCTGCGGACCTTGGGCGACATCCCGCCAGTGCTGGAGAAGAGCTAGCCACAGGTTCGCCTGATGTGCCTGCTGGCGTCGTTCAATGTCTTCCGTTAAGTCCCACAGGGTGCCATTGGCACGTAGTGCCATGGCGACATCTTCCCGTTGCAGGCTGAAACTTGAGAGCGTGGCCATGCAGGTCCTCAAGTCATCATCACTTAAAGAGGACAGGTGCGAACCACAAACTAGTTGGACACACGAAAACGCCGTGCGCAAAATAGGCACCGGAGGTGTACCAGCCTCATGAATAGCGCTTGCATCTTTGGCAGCGGCATTACATGTAGAAAAAACAGTAGCCCAACCATCCACAAGTGCATGCGCATGCGTCTCAAGAATATATTGCAAAGTGTCTAGAGCTAGGCGCCGTAGCGACACATCCGTAGCAAGCACGCGCCGTTTCATCGTGCCCTGGAGCGCCAGTGCCTCAAGGACTTCCCGCTGCCGCACGCTAGCCTCACTGTCCTGAGGGATCACACGAAGAATCTGCTGCAAGGATTCGTCCAGGACGCGAGCACACATGATACGACGACCTCCCACCAAATTTGCGTCTTCCGCCATGGTCAGCAGTTCCATCAGGGCAGGCCATACACCGTTCGGTAAGTCCACGGCTACAGCTGGTGCACAAGCACGGATGAAGCGCTCAAACTGTGCAAGAATTACCGCGGGCATTGCGCTCGACTCCAAAGCATCGTAAACACGGTCCCTGAGGAGGCGCGCAAACACCTGCGCAAAGTCTGTGCGCGTCGCCTCATCCAGGGAGGCAACATACTCCACCACGCTCCTCAGCTGCTCTGGCAAGTGCTCCAGCACGGGGGGTGACAAGTAGCGCAATGTGCCATCAGGCACAGGGAGCGAGCTTGGTCTCTCTGGCAACTCCGCCGGATTCATGGCTGTCTCTTTCGGGTTCAGGCAGGCCAGTGCCTGGCACACACACTGCAGGACAGGGCGCCACCGCGCACCCAGTCGTTCGGCCAAAGCCATACACAGTTGCACGAGGGCTGCCTGGGCCGCCAAATTTCGTGCTCCCAGAGCCTGTCCACTGTATGCTGCGCTGGGCACGGCCAAGTCGCATAGGGTACCGAGAAGCAAATCACGCTCTTTATTGAATGCGGCAGAGCCAGCAGCCTGCGTCAGGTTCGTTAGTGCTTGAAGAGCTTGTTCAAAGTACTTGTCGGCCCCGCTCACCGTGAGGAAGAACGACAAACCTTCATTGACTGTACGGGTACTGGCAGCGAGCAGCGGGATCTGTGTGGATGCGAGCGTCGCCAAACCATGGGCCAGGTGCACGAGCGACTGAAGCACGAGCCATGGCATATAGGTCGACGGGATTGCCGCACTCGCCATCGGGGGTGCGTCTGTTTTGTCAAGCTGGTCCAGGAGAGAGACCGAAGGCACACTCTCCGTAGTCAGACTTTCTAAGCGGGGGCTCAAGAGGCCCTCGGCAGCGCTCCGCACGCCGGCCACAGCCGCATCGTAGAAAGAGTTGCTGACTTTCCGTGTGTTGGTCGCGGCTACGCTCGGCCGCTGCTCAAAGGCAGCGGCCAGCGCTGCGTCCACCATCAACATTTGTCTCGCCTTGTGGGTGCCCTCCGCGAGAGAAGTCAGGAGGCTCGCGAATACGCGGGGCGGCTCTGGCACATCCTGGCGGCCATCGAACCATTGCCACAGTCTCTGAAGAAAGGAAATGTCGCTAAAGAGCGCACGTACAGTCTCCCAAGCAAGAATGTTTTGCCAGTATATATGTCTGTCGTTCATGGTCTTGAGAAGGGCCCGCAACAGCATCTCAATTTCTAGCACGACCTCTTCGCTGAACTCACGCAGCAGGAGACGCACAAGACGAATGACTCGCACATATTCAGAGAAGGGCGGCGGATCAGTGAGTGCTTTGAGTAGCAAGGGGCACACAGCACTGCGAAGCACATACACCAGCTCACGGTGCCGTGCCTGCAAAAACAGTGATGCGTGGTTGATCAGGACGCTCTCTAGAAGCTCCAGCACAAAAGGTTTAGACAGCGTGGTTAGTGGCAGAAAAGAGGCGGGCTCCCCATCAGCTAATGCGCACAAGTCGTTTAGGACAAGGTACGCGTCTGACGACGAAGGAAACAGTGTCACGGGTCCATCAGGAAGCTGCGCCGAATACGCAGGCAGCGGCGCCTGCGCTGCTGCATCCTCGCTCTCAATCGCGTCAAATATGCGGTCCTCTTTGTGTACTTTATCAAACACGGTCATGATATTTTGGCGAAGTGTGGCGGCCGCTGTCGAGCTGACCACAGCGACGCGCGAATGCTCGTACAAGGAGAAGCAGAGCATGAGCGCACGAGAAAGAAGCTTGGATGTCACACATTCGTAGTTTAGCAGCAAGGCAGAGACTGTCTGGAGAATCTTTAGTTGGACGTCCACATCCGCACGCCCTGGAGCTGTGAGCAGCGTGTGCAGCGTGTCCACAAACAGCACAAGGGACGCTTCTGGGATAGCACGGAGCATGATCCCTCGATGAAGAAGTGACAGCGCAATTTGTATGACTTTGGGAGAGCGCGTTTCACACGCTTGCACGATGGGCTGGACGAGCGGATGATCAGACACATCTTGGCACTGTCGCAATGCAACGATGGTCCCATCCGTGTCAGATTGCAGCTGGTGTAGTACTTTTTCAGCAGAAGCTCGCACTTCAGGATACTTGCGGCGAGTTTCAGCCACAAGCACCTGCAGCTCGGACACGATCCGCTGCGGCATGGCTCGCAAGCACCGCGGACAATGCCCGTGAGCAACCTCCACGGCCCAAGCGCGACCGCTGTCTACGCGGTCGGCGCGCCCCTCTGCCGTCCTCCACTCCGGCCCGCCCGGTATGTCGGGTTGCAACGAGGATGCCGTGCGCACCCTCTTTGCAGAGCACGGAGGCGAGACTTTGCAGGCCAAGGACTTGATGCATGTGATCGATTCATATGAAAAGCAGTGTGGTTCGCCCGTGGTGGCGGCTCCTATCGCACTCCAAGTTTCCGCGTTTGCGTCGAACAATGGGGAGCTTATGGTAGGCGTGGAAGAGTTTCTTGGTATGGTGCGTTCCCTTGAGCAGGATGCCGACAGCTCTCTGGAAACGTCAGTACCCTCTCTGCTCGATACAAACGAGGAGTCGCCGGACACCACACTCGATATGGGCCCGGAAAGCCCGATGAAGCACAAGAGCGCGTATGCATCACAGGCGCGCGCCCAGCTTGACAGGACCTCTGCACAGGGCCGTTTGACCAGCACAAAATCTGACTCGGATGTAGCCGGATTTTCCGTGCGCTCACGACTTATACGGAAACTCGCGCGCGTCTCTGACCAGCTAGAGCGCCTGCAAAACGAGCATGACTCCCTTACAGTCGACAAGGAACAGAGCGACTCTCACAGGGCAGCGCTGCAGCGCCAAGTCAAGACACTTCAGCGTGAGCTCCATACAGTACGGGAACACGCCCAGCACCTCGAGGGCCAATTGCATCATTTGGAAGAGACACTGACAACCCTCCGACATGAGCGCGCCTCGCAGGCGTGCACTATCAAGGCCCTTGATGCTCGGGTAAACCACTTTTCCCACTTGCAAAAGGAGCAGGAAGCTGGTGCGGCGCAGCAGGAGGTCGAGCTGGAGAGTGCACGTACATCGTGCCGTGCCTATCTTCTACAGGTCCAGGAGCTACAGGCGACTTGTCATGCGCAACGGCAATCCATGGAGCACTTAGAAGCCACCGTAAGTGTTCTGGAGTCCGCCCACATGGATGCAGAGAAGCTCCAAGATGAGGTGGATGCCTCACGACAGGTGCGCGAGCGCCTCGAATGGGAACTACACGAGTTGCGACAGCAGACCGGTGAATCACTCTCTGTTTTGGCTCGTGACCTCGACCCGCTGGGCGAGTGGACTGTGGCGGAGGTACCCCGTGAGGCAACGACACCGACTGCTACGAATTCCCCAGCGCTAGCGGCTTCTATGTTGACCGACGCCCTAGCTTCGAAAGAGGCACCTGGGCCGGCAACCTGTGAATCTGAAGCTCCTACCCTATCGATCACCGAGGAGTCGTCTCTTTCCCCCCTTGCCGACGGCCTTCCCAGTGCCGCCTCGGGCCTCTGCGCGAGGAGCGGAGCGATGGGCCGACAGGCTCATGGATATACTCACGCAGAAGGCGTCGGAAGAGTCGTCTGCCGAGCCGGCTGCAATACATGCGGGCTGGTTCCTGCTAGTCCATGTACTTCTACTTGGGGTCGGCATATGGCTAGGTCTGTGGCTCTATCATATTGTTTTGAAGTTATCCCCCCAATATGTATATCAACAGCTTCTCGACCAGCGCTGGGCCGATCTAAATCTCTTGCACGATCCTCTGGATACGCCTCTCTCGACTCAGCTATGGCTCGAACGTCATCTATCCACTCTTGCATAGTTCCATACCCTCTAGTCCTTACCAAGTCCTGCTGCATGCTCTGCGGCCGTCTGGATCGAGCGAGCTACGGTCGAGCGAAGGCGACCATCTTCCATCTGCAAGAGGCCCGCGATCGTGCAGCCACCAGGTGTCGTAACGCTGTCCTTAATAGCAGCTGGGTGTGTACCAGACTGTAGAACCATACGAGCGGCTCCTTGCATCGCTGGGATTAGCACCGTGATACATACTCTGAGCTGCCAACTCCAGGGCCTCGGGGCGCGGCAGGCCCATCATCACACCGCCATCGGTCATCGCCTCGAGGAATAGCGTCACAAACGCAGGGCCTGAACCTGCCAAAGCCGTAGCCGCATCGAATAGCTTTTCATCCAGGAAGTGACACCGACCGACTGCCGAAAAGATGGAGCAGAGCAAGTCGCGCTCGTCCTGTGAGAGCGTGTCGACATTCGAGATCACTGTCATACCCTCGCGGATCTTACTAGGGGTGTTGGGCATAGCCCGCACAACCTTGGTCGATGCATCCAAATACTTCTGGAGCTTGCTGATCGTGACGCCAGCGGCAATGCTGACGACAATCTTGTTCTTCAGCGCGTCACGCATACCTTCTTCGCTGAGAAACTCACCTACACGCTGGGGCTTGCAGCAGAGAAGCACAAAGTCTGCTTCGCGGGCGGCCACCACATTCTCCTGCGTATGCACTTCGACATGGTCGTGTCCTGCACTTTCAAACATGCTTTTGAGGCGTTTAGCCGTGGTGGGGCGACCCACCGTCACAATGTAGCGCTCCGGCAGCACAGGGTGGCCAGACTCGCTCTCGACAGGAATATTAGCCCCCTCCTGCATCGCCCGCTGGCTTTCCATTACGCCTGACAGGATGGCCGTGCCCATGGTACCACATGCCAGCACCGCCAATGTACCTTTGCTGGTCATGGTAGATCGCGAAACACGAGCCACGTCTCGGCCGGGATAGGGCCATGACCCCCGCGAGCCCTTGGGAGCACCACGGGTATCAATGTATATAGACGGTACAAATCTGTGTGTCCTACATCATTCGATGGCGGACCATCTAGCTGGCACGCCACGATTTGACGTGCCATAATCTTGGACGAAACTTCGCTCTAGCACCTTTCCGTAGCCGGCTTGCCACCCGCAGGCAAGTGGGAAAGTATGGGTGCCGTTCATACTGACTCGATATGTGCCAACAGAGTCACGTCCATTCATGTCTACACAATGTATATGGGCGCGGTGTATACACTAAGAGTGAGTCGATCTGCGTGTTTCCAAGAACTGAAGAACACACCTCCATTCCGAGTTGACGCGGCCACCGATCGCAGTTCAAGGTTGCCTCAGCACAATGGAGGAGATTGGCATTGTGCCGACTGATGCCTATGCGTCGACATCGCAGTCGCGCGGCTCGAGCCGTACACATGAAAAAGAGGATGTGTATCACTACTACAAGAAACTGCAGCATCAGCTCGAGTTTCTGAATACGATGGAGGAGTATGTGGTAGGTGTCAATCTAAGAAACCACGCTGACCGTGCAGAAAGACGAGCAGCGCAACCTGAAGCGCGAGCTTGTGCGTGCTCAAGAAGAAGTGAAGCGGATCCAGTCCGTGCCGCTCGTGATCGGCCAGTTCCTGGAGCCCATTGACCAGATGACCGGGATTGTCGGCTCAACGACAGGCTCGAACTACGTCGTGCGTATCCTATCGACAATCGACCGCGAGCTTCTCAAGGCTGGTAGCAGCGTAGCACTTCACCGGCATTCTAACTCGCTGGTCGAGGTGCTACCTCCCGAGTCGGACTCGAGTATTGTGATGATGAGCCAGAGCGAGCGCCCCACAGAGACCTACAACGATATTGGTGGCCTGGATGTCCAGAAGCAGGAGATCCGTGAGGCTGTCGAGCTGCCTCTGGTCCAGTTTGATCTGTATCGGCAGATCGGTATCGATCCGCCGCGGGGCGTGCTCTTGTACGGGCCGCCCGGAACAGGCAAGACCATGCTGGTCAAGGCTGTGGCCAACGCAACGACGGCCTCCTTTATTCGGGTGGTCGGCTCTGAGTTTGTACAAAAATACCTGGGTGAGGGTCCCCGTATGGTGCGCGATGTCTTCCGCCTGGCGCGCGAGAACGCACCCTCGATTATCTTTATTGACGAGATCGACGCGATTGCGACGAAGCGTTTCGATGCACAGACAGGCGCAGACCGGGAAGTGCAACGTATTCTACTGGAGCTTCTCACGCAGATGGATGGCTTTGACCAGGGCAGCAACGTAAAGGTGATCATGGCGACGAACCGGGCCGACACGCTCGACCCAGCGCTCCTACGCCCTGGACGTCTCGACCGCAAAATTGAGTTCCCGCTGCCCAACCGTCGTGAGAAGCGTCTTATCTTCCAAACGATCTGTGGGCGCATGAACCTGAGCCCCGATGTGGATCTGGAGGACTATGTGAGCCGCCCGGACAAGCTCTCCTGTGCGGAGATTGCCTCGGTGTGTCAAGCAGCCGGATTGCAGGCTGTGCGCAAGAACCGCTACGTGGTGGTGCCGGCCGACTTTGACGAGGCCTTCAAGCAAATGGCCAAGAAGGGCGACGACGGCCGCATGGACTTTTACCAGTAGAACGTTGCTAGTGGCGAACGCCTGATCGGGCTATGCACGCTTACAAATCGGGCCCTCCGTGCGCGCGGTCTCAGGGTTGGATCGACAAGCAACGACCGTGCACACCGTCCGACCCACGGCAGCCGCGCGATCTTCGTAGACGCGTGCGCTTGCTTCTGGCTCTATAGATCCAGGATGGAGGAATTACCTGCCGACGATGATTTGTTGTCGTGCATGCTCGTGGAGTATGTTCCTCTACCTAACTGTGCAGCTCGCTGGAGTTTGATCCAGGTATTGTGACCCACAAGATGAACCCAGCGTTCCGGCCCATGCGGTTCGATCGAGAGGCCATGGCGCAGCTGATACGTCAGCATGTCATCTGGGAGCGTGATCTGTCCAAGGCCTGGGCGGCTTTTTGTTCGTTTCCCGTGGTCCACAAGCATATATCTGGCAAGACACCGGCTCAGCGCCAAGTTTTTGAATCCCATGCCCTGCGCTACATGCGGACCTACCTGCCGGAGGCAGGATTTGAGTACGCTGTGACTCACCGCTACCGCACGGCCCGGCTGCGCCACCTGCGCGCGCGGGACTCTGCCTCTGATACATCGCAGTCCCCTGCCCATTTGGCGCCCGGACGCACCGACTTGTGCGTACTTGCCTTGCGTGAGTTCCAGCCCAATGACCTGATTACCAACTGTACCGCTGCCCTGAAGGACCTGTCGGCGGCCGAAGACGAAGCTCTGCGCGAAGAAGCAGCGACTGCGCGAGCGGCGGACGTGCGGGACGGTCGTGTGCGACCTCAGCGCGACTTTTCCATTATCCGCTCGTCGAGCCGCAAATGTAGCCAACTCTTGCTGGGCCCGGCGCGCTTTATCAACCACGACTGCCATCCGAACGCCGAGTTTCGGCGCTCAGGACACCAGCTGAGTATCCGGTGCATCCGGCCCATTAAGCGCAACGAGGAGATCACTACCTACTATGGCGACAACTACTTTGAGTGGGGCAACAAGGAGTGCATGTGCGCCACATGTGAGCGGCACCGCCGTGGTTTTTTCGCACATGCGACAGAGCCGATGGAGCCGGAGCCTGACGCGACTCCTGACCCGGAAACCCTAAGCGACGATTCGTCACGGATGCTGCGCTCGCATACGGCGCATGCTGTGCGCGAGCAGGCCTCGATACCCTTTCCGACAGACCTGATCGCGTACCAGCTTGCCCCTGAAGCGACCGGACCGGCGTGTGAATGTCTGACGTGCCATGCGCCGTTCCGCGCCCCTGAAAAATGGTGGGTCCCCGATGAGTGTGGACGTTGTGAGCGCCACTACAAGCTATACAAATGCGATTGGCCAGAGCGGCGCCCGAAAGAGAACCCCGCGGAGCAGACGACCATCGCGCGTACCCTGAAGCGGCGCGTGCCTGCCCCGACGGCGCCGCCCAAGCGACCCCGCAAGTTGGCCGAGCCGAAGGAGGGCGAATCAGCAGCGCCTTCGTCGCCTGTCAAGCTTAGCCCTGTGCGTGAGGTGCCTGAGGCATCGCGTGAGCCATCGCCTGTGCCTGTGCCGACTCGTCATGCACCGAGGCGCCGGCGCTTGGAGGTGCAAAGCGACGATAGTGACGATGCGTGCGACAGAAGCTCCTTGGGCCCCAAAATTTTGGGCCATGGAGCGAGCACAGATGTGCTCGCGTCGTATTGGGGTGCGCCTGAAGGTGAGCGGCGCACGCGGCGCCCCACGAACCATGGCATCACAGTGCTAAGTGAGCGAGCGCCACCTGGTCGCGGTAATGAGACGCAGGGGCGCAAGTCGTCGAGGGAGGTGCGCCGTCCGACGCAGGACGAGCCGGCCAAGCGCACGCCAAGTCGCTCTGCGTCGCACTCAGCGCTACCGCCCGAGGAACCGGCGCGCCGAGTGCAAGCGCCTCGCTCAGTATCGCATTCGGGCGCGTCTTCCACTACCATGCCTCGTCGTGCCGATGCACCCAAAATTGCTACGACGGGCCCCGAGCGCACGTCCGTGTCGAACCTGGCGCTCTTTTGGTCGGGCGGTGTCGAAGGGCGCACGCGACAGCAGGCACGACAGGCCCGCGTTGCAGCGCCTGAGCCTCCTAGCCGCGGCGCTGCACGGCGCTCAGTGCGGCATGGGCCGAATGGCCGTGCGTCGAGTGCTGCACCACCCACGAAGCTTACTGTGTCGACGCCCCCGCCCGCGGCGGAGGAGCGCGAGCCTGTACATGCGCCGGAGACGCCAGTGAAGACTGAGACGGACGCGGAGAACAAGGATGTGGCACCTGTTCTGTCCGTGGCACTCTCTGCGATCAAGCAGGAGCCTGTGTCGATGCGGTCTCTATCGCCCGAGACACGGAAGTCGGAACCTGTGTCGCCTCGGCCCATGCCGCCGCCGCCCACAGCGCTGCCCCCTGGCGTGCCGCCTCGCCAGCCCTTGCGCCGCAATCTGCGGTGGGGCAGTGGCAAAACGAGCATGAGCCGGCCGGCCAGTGCGCCCGTGCAGCCTGTGCGCACGACTTGGACCCCGCTGCGGCCGGCGGAACACGCATCGCCCGCAGCCGGCACGACAGGACAAGCCGTGCGCCCCGCCACACCTCGAACCGATACGCCATAGGTGTTTGTATACTACGATTCCAGCAGCTACCAAGGGCCCCGGGAGGGCATCGCGGGCGGCGGTCCTGGGGGTGGCATACCATATGGCGCGGGGGGAGGCGCGCCGTAGGCGCCTGGTGTCATGCTGCCCATCCCATACGTGGTGCGTGGCGTCACACCACCGCCGTACGCCGCACCGGGCGTGCGTCCGCCGTAGTAGCCAGGCGTCATACCGCCATGGACGCCCGGCGTGCGTCCACCGCGCGCCGCATTGGCCTGTGCCATGTACTGCGTCTTGAACGCATTCGTCAGCGCGGCCACATCGGCGAGCTGCGTGGCCTGTCCGAGCTTGAAGGCGCCAGGTAGGACCTTGACGGGCCAGGTCTGCACGGGCGCGCTGCTATTCGCCTTGAACGACAAGTCAAAGTAGCCTGGACGCTCCTTGTTCAGTCCAAACGCGTACACGGAGCGCGTCGGGTTCGCCAGCGACGCGTTGGTCAGGTACGTCTCCACCGCGGCGGGATCCGCCCCCTTGTACTTTTCGTGGTTCATCATCATCTCAACCATCGCGGCCATGGGGCGCACATGGTTCACGATCAGGTCGTCGAGGTCTGCGTACGAGCCCATGTCTGCCACACGCAGGATGCGGCCAAGCGCATGGTCGTTGTCCTTGTCAAGCTCCAGCACATCAATGTGCTGGTACACACCGTCGTCCACCTTCCACGTGACAGCCAGGTGGTCCATGCCGCGCGAGCTCGGGCGCACGACCACGGAACCACGTGGCTGCGTCGCGAGGAAGTGCTGCGCCTGCGCGGCATTCAGGTTGTGGAAGTGGGGGTGGTCGATCACGCGGCGGCCGATGCGGTTCTGGTGGCGGCGCCGCGCGCGCTCGTCTGCGGCTTCGCTCTCCATGTGCGCGCGCTCGTGGTCGAAGTACATCGGGTCCACGGGCGTGCGGCCCTGCGCCGGATTCACGTGCTCAAACGCCTCCGCACGCAGACTGAGCTCGGCGCGCATGCGTTGCAGGTCGAGCTGAACCACGACGGCGTTGAGCGCTTGGCCAGCACGGAACAGGCGGCGCAGACGCACATCGCGCGAGTTGTAGCCGGGCATAATGTCGCGACCTGCGATAATGCCCTCGATGCCGGCCTCGAGGCGCACGCGCAAGAAGCCCTCCATATCGCGACCCTCTTCCACGCGGTACACGACGGCGGGCACGACGTAGCCCTCCGAGAGTGTGCGCCGCGTCTCTCCGGTGAACATGGTGAACAGCTCCTCGGTGGTCGGCAGCGCTTGCGCCGGGCGCCAGTCGTCGTACGGGCGGATCAGCTCCTGCTTGCACGCCAAAAGTGTGAGGCGCTTTTTCAGGCCGCGGCGCTCGTACAGCATCGCCGCGTACTGGTCCAGGTCGAGTGCCGCGAGCTTCTCGGTCGGGTGCGCGTCGTGCATGATCTCGAGGCATGCCACACTCGGGTGCTCGCCCTCGAGGTCTTCTTCGTGCTTGTTGAGCGCGTCCCGCGCCATCTGCCGGGGAAAGTCGTAGTCCTCGGGGTGGATGCGCGTTGAGTCCAGCACATCTGGCTGCGCCTCTTCGTCGAGGGCGTCTGTCGCGGCCTCCTGGTCGATGCGCAGGAACGACACAGCATTGTTCCACACATGGAAGGGAAGCAGGCCCCGGCGCACCAGCACCTCGCGGTTCACCACCACACCGTCAAGCTGCGTGCGGATAGCATGCAGCAGCGCATGGGCCTTGCGGGGACCGAGGCCTGCGACGAACGGGAGCATGGCACCCACGTACGTGTCCGTCAGCGCCGCCTGAATGTCCACGCCAATGTCGTTCACGAGGAGCACAATCGCGCGCTCCAAATGCGTGCGCAGCCGGTCTGCCGGCAGCAGGCGCTGCGCCGGATCGAACTGAACGGCGACCATGTCCGCGTCCAGCGCTGCAAACTCGTTCACCGGTGACTGCGCGTAGCGCGCCAGCCCCACACAGTAGCGCGCCAGCACCGGTAGCTCGGGGAACTCGCTCGCCGCCCGCGCGCTGTGCTGGTACAAGCGCGCCACATCGTCGTACACGCTCACAACGTCCATGCGCACCTGCTCGCGCGCAAGACCATCGAGCTCCTCGTCACGCACGCGCGCCTCCCACGCAGCGGCCACGAGCTCGCGCACCTCCTCCTTCAGGTCGGCCGTGCGCGGACTGAACCCATTGACCACGACCACATCGGGGCGCCGCCGGCGCAGCAGGTCCATGAACGCGGCGCGGGGATCGTGCGCCACGCCCTCGTCCGTCGCACGCGGCGGGCGCAGCGTATCGAACGTCGCCCGCTCGAGCAGACGCCCGCGCTCGTCCAGGAACACGGCCACAATCTCGCTGCGCCGCGGATCGCCATCACCATGGGACAGCGCAAGCACACGCGGCACGCGCGACGCGGCCTCGAGCGACGGGTCGGCCTGGCGGCTGATCATGCCGGCCGACTGCACCGGGCCGCCCTCGACGCGCTGTGTGAGGCGCAGCTCACAGAAGCGCAAAAGCCCCTCGCGGCACTCTTCCACAAGCCACTCGTGCGTCCACATACGGCCCAGCGGCAGGAGGAAGGCGGCACACGCCTCCTCCACGACAGCCTGCCGCTGCTCGTTCCACGACTGCGACACGGCGCTGATGCCATCGCTCACAAACTGCTCCTGCAGGCGGCGCTCCAGCTTGGTCGCCGTCTCGAACGGCAGACGCAGCGTGAGTGTCACGAGGCGCTCCTCCTCCGCCTGGACCATCTGCAGGAACTGCGACGCATTCTGCAGAACTGCACTCACCGGCTTGGCGCGGAGAAACTTGAAGTGGTAGTACGGGTGCCCCTCGTCAATGGCCGTCATGCCGCGCTCCGTCGGTTCCACATCCACGAGCGCCGAGAGGCGAAAGAGCGCACGCACTTCACGGCGCAGCGCAGGCTCCTTGCCGATTTCGTGTGCGAGCAGCGTGCGTGCAAGCGCTAGCGTGGCCGTGGCATCGACCGCGCCCGGCACGGTGTGCACATACTCCTCGGCCACAGCGAGCGGGGGGACCGCCTCGTCGTCCGGCACATGCTGGCGAATGCCGCCGGCCACGTTCGCTGCGAGCTGCGATGACGAGAGGCCCAGGCGCATCGCGAGCTGCGCGAGCGGCGTGTGCTTGCGCTGCTCATACTCGCTCACCACCGTGGGCCGCTTGAGCACCGGCGCCTCGTGACGGCTCGCCAGCGCTGTCGCTTCGCGGAACCGCTCGCCGAAGCGCGCCGCGAGCCACTCGGCAATGTCTGTCACTTCTTCGAGCGTCGCCGCCTGCGTGACCAGGTCATCAACGACGACGCGCGCCTCATCGAGCTCGGGCGTCGGCTGGGGGTACGTGGCGACCAGTTCGCCGAATGTTTTGCGCAGCGCCTCCTTGCGGGCCAGCAGCTGCTTGTACTTGATGCCCAGCGAGCTGAGAGTGAGTAGCTCCTGGCGCACCAGCAGCGTCGTCGTGACCTTGTCCTGTGTGTGTTCGAGCTCATCGAGGCGGTGCTGCATGAGGAACGGCACCTCCAGCAGGTCGTTGAGGAGGTAGCTGAGCATCTGGCGCACACAGGCATGCCACTCGCCTCGCAGGCGCGCATGGGGGGCCATGTCGTCGAGGAACTCGGCCGTGCACCGCGGCGAGAGGCGCGTAGAGGCCCAGTGTGCCGCCTCGTCCAGCTCTGCCTCGCTTAGCTTGCGCTCGAGCAGCTGCAGTCCCTCTTCGCCAGGGATCATCAGCTGCAGCCGCTCTGGCATATCGACCTGCTTGATACGGTCGTCTTCGTCCGTGAGCATGCGCTCGCGGATCTGGGCAGGCTCGAAAATGTCTTTGTACTCCATGCGCCCCTTCGGAGCGGCCTCAGGTGCCTCCTCCTCTTCTTCGAGAGCCCAAGCATAGTCCTCGCCATTGCCAAAGATGTCGTGCACCTCGTCCCACGCCTCGAGGTCGACGCCCGCCTTGCGGGGATCGACGCGCGCACCCGACATGCGCGCCTGACGGCGCTCTTCGCGGCGTTCGCGGCGGCGCGCCTCCCGCTGTTCCTCGTCGAGCCCCGTCAGCTCCGCATCGTCCTCGTCGTCCTCGATAAAGTCGTCGAGCTCGTCGTCGTACGGATCGGCTGCCGCGCCTGCAGCGTCCTCGTCGTCAAAGATATGCGCGAGCTCTTCAGTGCTCTGCCCCTCGGCACGCGCACGCTTGTGCGGCGCCTGCGCGGGCCGCGTATTTTCAGAGAGAAGCGCCAGATCGTCCTCGTCGAGCTCCTCGTCCACCTCGCGGTGGCGGTGCCGCCGCTTTCGCTTGTGTGACGTCTCATTGTCTTCCTCATCATTGTCGTCGATGAAACCCTCGGCGATACGACGCTGCTCCTCTTCGTCGTCGTCATCCTCGTCGTCATCACTACTGTCGAGCCCGACCATGTTGCCAGACTCTTTCATGAGGTCCTCGCCTTCCTCCTCACTCCAAGGATGCTCTGCATCGTCCGCTGACGCGCGCGGCTGTGCGTCCTCCATGGGGAGCGGTGGGTCGCGGGCCGTCGCCTCCGACCCCCGCGACGCCAGGCTTATCGTCACGTGACCATACTATGTGGCGAGCTTGTGCAGGTGGATGGCCAGCGCCGAGCAGCCCTGGTTCAGGTCGCCGACGCCGCGCATTAGGTCGCGCGGGAACGGATGGTTGACCGAGACCGCGCGCACCAACGTCGATATGTGAATGATGGACTGGGTTAGTCATAGCATACATACTCGCACAAACTGATTCGCTTCTTCCCACAGCTGATGCACGTCCGCCCCGGTCGTGCGGACATGGTCGTCGCTAAAGCGCTCGTGCGTGGCTTGCAAGCACCGCGTGTGCTCTAGAGTATGCTCACATGCCTCGTGCACGTCTCGTAGGCGCCGTATTCGGCCCTCGTCATGGTCGTCCTCCTGCCGGAGGCACGCATCGACATAGACGCCCAGCTCCGTCCACACTGTCAAGGCATGGTCAGTGACTTGGGCCAAGAGGCTCGTTAGAGTATCATCAAGCTCTTCCACAGATACAGCGCCAGGCTTCGAGCGCAGGACGTACGAGCTAGAGGGCGATGCAGGCACAACGCGCGGCGACGCAGCTGGCTTGCGTGGGTCGCGCGGCGACCGCGTACCGGCGCTAGCACGTATGCGCGCGCTGCGCTTCGACAACGGCGTGCTGGTAGACGGCACAGACACGTCGTACTCACTTGTATCTGCCGCGTCCTGCGAGAGCGACGCGTCCTGTAGGCCGGGACCGCGCATGCGCACCGTTTCGCGAGCAAGCGTCGAAGCATCGGCAGGCTGCGCGAGCTCCGCGGTCAAAAACGGCACGACCGATTCGGCCTGGGGCAGCATCATGTCGGCGCTATTCTTGAGCTCAGTCATGCTCCCATACAAGAGGAGGAGGAGCGTGCGTGTAAAGCGCACGTCGACGCTCTGACCCAGCTGCGGCAGCTGCGTGTGAAGCATGGACACGGCGCGACGAAAGGTGCGCACGCTCTCGTTGCATGCGTCCAGCACATGGCGAACAATACTGGGCTCGTGCATCCCTGCTTGGGACGAATGGTCCCAGCGGTCGAGCACAGCAATCAGCGCACTCATAGAGCGCGCGGCAATGCTTAGCACCCGCTGGAAGTGCGCGACCAAGCGCTCATCCGTGGACACGGCCATGTGTTGGTGAAGTGCACTGTATATTTGTGATAAGGCGAACAGGATCCCGCGCGTTGCGTCCACGAACTTGAGCACAGGCTTGGGTATGTCAGGCATGTGTGGCGCAACGGGCGGCAGCGCCGACAGACGGCGAAAATAGCGCGTGCGTTCAGCATCCACGGGCACCGTCTCAGCGACACCCAGCGAGGCGCTGCGGTCCAACCGCGGGACAGAAGGTGAGCTCATCGCCGCAGCGGCGGCCTCAGCGGCGGCCTGGGTGGCACCGACCGTCGGAAGGTTAAGCTTGCGCAGTCCTTGGCGCGTCCCCTCCGGGGGCGACGGCACCGCCGTCTCCAACGAACGAAGGCGCACAGACGCGGGTGCGGTCGCCGGCGAGCCCATCGGCACGGGCTTCCGTGCCGGCGAGCCAGTGGCACCTGCCTGCGCCGCCATATCGGGCGCTCTGATGCGCGCGCTCCCGACCCCACGGTGGTTGATGCTTAGTCAGCGTCAGGGACCAGCTGCACGGTGGACCTGAACATAGAAGCTCTTTGAACGAACTTCTAGGCGCGCACGACCTTTATAGATGGCGAGGATGGTCGGCGTCATGGCATCTTCCTCGGTGCCCTTCTACTCCGTCTATTTGTGACGCATTTCCCAACCATGGACAGCAAGAACCGATTCTGTGCCGACGACGCAATCGCTGCTGACAATGCGCGGTGCAGGTCCCCGTCGCCGGTGCTTATGCGCGAGACGCGCCCGGAGGAGGACCGCGCGGCACGCTGGGCGGAGCGTGAGCGTAAGCACACGACGCAGCCATCGCGCGATGTGATCGTCCTGGGCCTTGATCCTGATGTCGATGCCGACAAGCTGCGCTCGCTGATTACGTCGCTTGCTGACATGGTGCAGGCGCGCCTCGCGCCGCCGCCGCAGGACGTGACGGTGATCCGCGACCGCAACACGGGTGCCTCGAAAGGCTTTGGCTTTGTCAAGTTTGACACGCTGGACGATGCACGCCTCTTTGTGTACACGCATGCACCGTTCATCCACAACCCTGAGCAGTGGCTCGGCCCGTCAACGCACATGGCCGTGCGCCGCAAGCGCATCAAAATTGACTTTAGCAACAGCGAGCGCCCGCAAGGTGGCATCTCGTACTACGAGCAGCACAACGCTCCCCACTGCAAGGAGCAGCTGAAGCGCGCGCGTGCGCGTCGCGCGAAAAACGGCGATGTCCCTGAGCCGAATGACCAGGTCGACGCGGCCAACGAGAACGCCGGCCTGCGCGATGCTTCCGCAAGCATCACCGACATGCTTCTGCTCACGCAGGTGCGCCCGGACGTGAGCGCCGAGTGCATCGGCTCGGCGCTCTGCGAGCGGACGCAGCAAGTGGAGCAGGTCCTCCTGCTGCGCCACCGCCGCACTCGTGCGTCGACAGGTCGTGTGTTTGTTGTGTACAAGGACGCTGACGCGGCCAAAGCGGCACTACAGGTCCTGCGCAACCGCGCGCTGCTGCCGCATGGCATCCTGGGCGCGCCCGAGCAGGCACCGGTGAAGACATCGTACGGCGATATGGCTGTGATGGAAGAGGCGGACCCGTACGACCCGACCTGCAGTGCCTACGTCTTTACTGACCGCACCGGCCAGCTGTGGCGCTACGAAGACGAGGCGTTTGGACTTGATGTCTGGGACGCCAGCGCCTACACGCCAGCGCTCTCGCCCAGCAGCAGCGCCACGACGTCGCCGCGCTCGTCTGTGAGCGTAGAGGGGCTGGACGCGGTGCCGGTCGCTGCGCCACTTCACCTGCCCGCGGCCTCGGTCGCGCCTGTGATGGCCAACGGGACGACGTACTTTGTGCGCCGCAGCAGTCAGCCCCCCCAGTCGGTCCCTATGTCGCGCGAAGCGACCGTCTCTGTCTCGCCGGCGCCCGCTGCGCCGATGCCCCTGCCACCGCACGCGGTTCTTCGTCTGCTGAACTTTGCGGACGTGCAGCGCCGTAAGTGCTTACTGTGCCACACCGCCTTCCTGTCGGTCGAGCAGCTGACGCGCCATGTCGCCGAGGACGTGCAGCACCAACGACACCTCAACGACGAGATGACGTGTCGTATCGGTGCAGCGCGGGTGTTTGCTAATGCGGCACCCACTCCTGCGAAGGAAAACGTGCTCCCGCCACCGACGCACACGCTGTCTCGCGCAGCTTCGATGACCAAGCTCTCCGTGCACTATGGTGCCTATGGTACGGGCCAGCCCTCGCCTCAACCCATGGCGCCGCCCACGCCGCGCACGGCCCTGCGCCGCATGGGCAGCACGATTGAAAATGCGATACACCGGGTCCAGACGCCACCGTTGATGTCTCCTCTGTACAGCTCCTGAGCGATGTACGCTCTTTGTTGCGCGCCGTGCGCCTACCTATAGATGCCTACGTTATTTCCCCAACACTTATGCATGACGCTGCAGCGCGCCGCGACGCGGCGGGCGGCGTTCCACCATGTCCAAGTACAGTGGGCTGCCCGACATTGTGCGTGTGCGCTGCTGACCCCAGGATACAGCGCCTGATGTATACGAGACACATCCGCCCGAGCGCCCAGAAGGCGTGCATGACGACGCGGCCACGTCGGAGGCCGATCCCGCCGATTCAGCGATTGACCATTCAAGTGTGAATGCCGCGCAGGCGCAAGCGCGCTTTCGCGCTGCGGTGCCTGAGGGCGCAGGCGCGCGCCCCGGATTGTTGGGCTTCGATACGTACGAGCTGCGGGGTACAGCGGCTGAGGTCGAGGCACCCCTCGCGCGTCTCTGGCGTCTGCAGTACGAGGCGCGCGAACTCGAGGCGCAGCTCGCACAGGCTGCCGAGTCCAAACCGCGTTCTGCGGCGTCAATGCTCACGCAGGTCCGCGAGCTGCAGCAGAACCTAGCACACAAGGAGCAAGCTGCGCAGGCCACCGATCCATGGCACGTGTCGCAACTGATGATCGACGCCCTAGGGACGAGCGTCGCCGCGCCGCGCGCCCCCACGACCGAGCCAGCGGCACCTTCACGCAGCCCCCCTCGTGACTATGCGCCATGGGAGGCGCGCGTCGCAGCGCTTGAGCGGCGGATTGGCACCGACGTGACCGATACACGAGTGCCGCTGCTCGCGACGGTGCGCCAGCTGGAGGCGCAGCTCGCCCTACTTGCACACCCATCACACCTGGACGCCGTACTCGCGCGTGCCAAGCTGCTTGTCTCTGAGCTGCAGCAGGCTGACGAGCGTCGTCAGACACTCGCGGCGCGCACTGACGAGACGACGCTGCAAAAGATCGAGGCGCTCTATGCCCTGCACGACAAACTGGCGCCACTCGTGCCGCTGGCGCCCGCCCTCCTCGCGCGATTGCAGTCGCTGGCCCCAGTGCATGCGGCTGCCGCCACGTTCGCAAGCCGGCTCGAGCAGCTTGTGCATGAACAGAAGCACATGCATGCGAAGCAGACCGAGCTGCTTTCGGTGCTTGAGCGCGTCGGCACTAGCCTGGACGAGAATGCGGCGGTTACACAGCGCAACTTGGCGCAGCTGCAGGCGCGCCTGGATGCTATCAAGCCTAGTATATCTCCGCCATGATGAGGACCACGAGCGAGGTCCAGCCTGTGAAGGGGTAGTTACGCCGACCGCGACCGGTGGCCTGATCAAACTGCTCCCACGTATACCCGGTTCGCTCATATTCCTAGCGTCAATGTACCGCACATACCTCAAGCACCGTGTTGACCAGGTTGTTTCGTAGATCCACATAGGCAGCACGGGCGTCAGCCGCGTGGGGTCCAGGCCCTGTGGCGTAGTGTCGCAGTGCGCCTAGGAGCAGGTAGTTGATCGGGAGCCAAATAGCGCCGCGCCAGTAGTCCTCTTCGGTGCCGAAGAGAGGATGGCGCTTACTCAAGCTGCGGATCCCGTAGGGCGACCAGAGCTGCGTCTCGTCACGCAGGAGGCGCAGCGATGCACCAAGCTGCGCCGAGTCGGCCGGCAACAGACGCAGCATTAGGGGAAAGAGACTCACGTACCCCGCGTGACACTCAAAGTACGACACATCGTCGCTGTCCACGGACAAGTCGCAGAAGAGGCCGTCTTGCTCATTCCAGTGCAGATCCACGGCATTGGCAGCAATATCTTCTAGATGCTCGCCGTACTCGAGCGCATCGTCCACCTGGCCCAGGACCTGGGCGAGCTGCTGCATCGACCGCGCAAACGAGCCCATCCACGCGTGGAGATCAACGTGCAGCTCGCCCACATGCGGCGTCGCAGCGCGGGGATAGTCGTCCAGGCCACTCGTCAGTACATGTGTGTACGAGCGCCCGCGCCAGCGGTAACCTTCGTGGCGCGCCGTTGCTTTGCGGTCCCACTGCCGGATCTGTCCCCGCTGTGTGCGGCGGAACCACTCATAATGCCGCTGCCACGGCTCGTACAGTGCTTGCAGCCGTTCGTACATACGCGACAGCATCGCAGCATCCGCCTCAAGTGCTGAGAGCCCACTCGTGCCTTCGACATTCTCCTGTGCCTCAGCCAGCTGCGTCTCAAGCCCGCGCACATATGCCTGGAGCCCCCATACCAGAGTGGGAGGATTCGCGTACAGCGGGTACTGTGTCTGGAATGGGCCAGGAACCTGGCTGCGCGCCTCCTCACCCAGGATCTGCTCGCGAGCAATCCAGCCGTCGCTGTCCACGAGGCTCGTCCACGATTCGAGCAGCTCCATCGACAGCTCCGCATCCCATGCACCAAGCTGCAGCAGGTGGAAACCCTCGTCCCAGTAGAAGCCGCGCGGGAAAAACGTGCGACTAGGCGTTGCAGTGAGCAGCGAATATGGCCCTTCTTCCTCGGGTTGCGCATCTTCCATATTGTGCAGCACCAGGCCATTATCCTCGGCGGGCCGGCGATCTACGAGGCACGTGCCATGGTAATAGCCAATGCCGCCCAGCAGCTGTGCATGAATTTCGCGAGCGTAGGTGACCTGCTTGGGCGAGAATGAGGAGCTTAACGCAAACGTCTTTTCAAACTTCGCATCGAATGCACGCTTGTACTGCTCCAGTGCGGCCGTCACAGCGTCTGAGTCCCAGCGATCTAGGTCAGAAAGCGCGCTGTCCAGCATGATATCGTACGTGAAGTTGCCGCGGTACGTTCGCTGCAGTGCATACCAGTTGGACTGGGTCTCACTATTGTTCGTCAGCTGCATCGCCTCGGCGGCAGGTGGCCACACTTCCTGGGAGCGTGCCATGGCCTGTAGGTGTGGACGCATGTCCGCCAGGATATGGTCTGGGCCACGCCATACATTGTGGCTGGGCACACGCATGGTTGTGAATGCTTTCATTGGCGTCTGACCTGGGTGCTCCTGCGTGCGCAAAGAAAAGCCGCCAAGCTCTGTGCCATGCAATTGCTCGCCCTGAATGGTGAAGGAAGCCTCGCTGTCCTCGCTGCCAACGTAGAAAAAGGTAGAAAGCTGCGCTGGCTTGCTATCATCAAGCACCGTACCACGCACACGCACCGCCCAGTGGCCTGGTTGGCCATGCTCGTGCCCAGCCTTGACGAAGCTCGTCTCAAGGCGGTAGTTATACTTGCGATCGATGATCTCCTGGACACCAAAATTACGTCCATCATGGTATAGCCACTTGAAAGACTCGATACCGTCGTTGTCCGAGGCGCTATGGCGCAATACAGATGCATGCTCATAGTCTGCAGTTGAGAACCATGCCAAGCCCGTCACAAGCGTCCGAGGCACCCGTGGGCGCAATCCGAAAAAGAGCTGTGGACGATAAGTACCCCATATAGTTGATGTGTTGACGTCGGCTGCTAACGTAGGCGCAACCACGGCACACAGACACAGTAGCCACACCGCCCAGCCAAGCGTCATCGTCGGACGCACGCGCCAGGCGGAGTTGCACCGCACCTGGCACGTGTCTCACCGCATAATTCCCAACCACGTGCCACAGATCGACGCGCCGTTTTGTCACAGCCGTCCGACGACCGCGTCTTGGGGTGGGTCGTACTCTCCGTCGCAGCGCGAACGTGCCTTGGATTAGGGAGTATTTGCGTGATCAACAATGGCGCGCCAATTTCTGGCGACGCTTCATGAGTTCTTCGGCTCTGAGGGGCGGTCAGGAGGGCTTTTTGGCAGCAATGTGGGCACTGATCTATCTCAAGCCTATCACGCCAGTGGTTCTGGCCCTTTCCTTAACAGAGCAAGTCAAGGCATGCAATCGACTACGCGTCTCACATCTACACCCGATTATTCTGTATCAGGCCCTTCTCTGCCTTTGTATACGCGTTCGGATATCCGCCAAGGCAGCCCCGTTGCGCGAGCGTGGCGCACCATCACGCGCTTTTGTGATGAAAACTACGAAGAGCTGCGCGATGCACTAAATTGGCCCGCCACAATCGAGCAGATCAACACGTTACAGCACGGCCTGGGCCAGGCCTTACCTGCGGCTGTGTGCGAGTGGCTGCTCTGCTGCGATGGTCAAGAAGTGGAATCGTATGCGTCATGCAAAGACGGATTGTTCTTCGGACTTCCATTCCTTGGTACTGACGATATCCTGCGAGAGTGGCAGTTTTGGCGCCATGTTGACAGGAACCCCGAAACTGGACTGAATCCAGTGCTCAAGGGGCATATGCGCAGTTGCCCCACAAAGTGGGTACGCCGCGAATACTCGTGCCCCGGGTGGATCCCACTCATTGCGGATGGCAACGGCAACTACATGGGCGTGGATCTGAACCCAGACCCGACAGGACCAGGCAAGCCAGGGCAGGTCATTCTATTTGGACGCGATTTTGATACGAAGATTGTCATATATGGATGTGACGGTCCTGATGGCTGGGCCAAGTTTCTCCAGTCCTTTGCCGAAGAGCTCGAGGCAGGTACCACGTTTGTGATGCATGCCGCCGACGAGGTAAGCTCGGGTGCATCCGAAGACCAGATCGGTTACAGGTCGTATTTTGCCGGCGCTGGTGACCGCGGTGGCGAGGCAGGCGTGGAATTTCAACTCGTGGGAGAATTTGCACACTGGCCCGTGCTAGAGTGCTGGGCTGAGCGCTCGATCCGTGCATGGAAAATGCTTGGTCTCGCAGAGGAGCACCGCGACGGCCCTATCACATCTGATCCGTCCTTGCCAGAAGACTTGGGCGATATTTCTAAAACCTCATCAACGCACGATCCTATGGACCCTCTTACAACAAATGCATCGTCAAGAATGCGTCGAAAAAGCTCCTCTTCCACTCACACCTCTACTCCTCCGACACAGCCCCAAAGCTTCCGAACGAGGAAGAACCTGGACTCATATCGCAGCACAAGCCCCACAGTACGGCGAACTAGAATGCCGGCACCCCAGCCGCTCGTGGATCTACCGACAATCGAAGATGTGCGTGCTGTCGAAGCAGTTGATTTGTCTCAGTCTTCTCGCACTGCATCCGCGCTTAACCCAATTCGGAATTTGGCACGCAACACCCTATACCTGAATGTCAAGGGCACAAACAGCGTTCTACCACTTCATGAAACAGTCGAAATGGTCCCTCGACCTAGCAACGAGCTACCACCACAGCATTTAGAGGACAGTGCTGCGGACACGCTTCATGAACCGTGGAAACGCACTCATGGAATGAGAAGCTCAGCGCAACTTTTGCATTCTGATACCAATCCTGAAGGTGAAACTGTCGATTTAGTCGATGCACCGAAGACGGATGTATAGTGAGAATAGCTCTCCGACAAAATTCACCTATGCAGAAACTAGCCTTCTGTGCAACGCTGCTCACACCCTCCACATCGCCGGCAACGCTCGACACAGTGACTGTCTACGAGTACCCATGGCGGAGGTGACGTCGACAAGCGGAACACCGTTCTTGACAGTACCAGAGACGGAGGAGTTTTGCAGTGATGGAAGTGGTGAGAGTAGTGGCTCGGATGCGGAAATAAATGAAGAAGACCCGCAATTCACCTGGCAAAACTCGTTGGCATCTCAAGGTATTCCGCCTTCTCCCCGGCTTGATTCTCGCGCTCATGATGCATTTTGGAATCGACATGATCGGCCGGTTTCGCATAACTCTCGACCGTACCATAGACAGTCAAGAGAAGACTTACATCTAGAGTTCCAGGATGAAGGGAATGTCTTTTGGGGCTTCCGACGCAACCAGCGACATCAGTCCCTTCAGCCCATGAACTATGGTACTATGGGCCATTCTCCATCATCAAAGCTCGGAAAATTTATCCCAGGACGGTATTCTCGCTCACATGTGCTGCACCCCGTGGGCTATCGCTCCATGGGCGGGCGAAGCGCCTCAAATAGCGTTGACTCACTTCACTCGGGATCAAGGCCAGCAATAAGCGAACAGAGACTGCGTCTGGAACATGCGTTTCGACCGACTAGTGTCGCCATCGACGAACTTCTTAGCAGTGGGCCCAGGCGCACTCTGGTCCTAATATGGATCCCTGTCATGTTGGTC
Source organism: Malassezia sympodialis ATCC 42132 (assembly GCF_000349305.1). NCBI lineage: Eukaryota > Fungi > Basidiomycota > Malasseziomycetes > Malasseziales > Malasseziaceae > Malassezia > Malassezia sympodialis. The sequence continues at coordinate 446,618 of NW_017387801.1, read as the reverse complement.
CTCGTATGGTGTGGGATTCCCTTTCCTACAGACATTGACAGTGATGGCGGTGTTCACGACACTAGTTTCTTCTTCTTTCTTTTCTGGTACTTTGGATGCTACGTGGCTGTGGCGCTCATCTTCGTTACACAGCTCTTTACGCTCTATCGACTGAATTGGTGGCCGAAAAAATTCGGCGCCAAGTGGTCCTACTTCTTTTTTTGGTTGATGAGCCTATTTTCGGGATACCTTGTACACAAGTACATGCCAATTCACCCCCAGAAACACTCAGGTCCGGGAGATGATGGAGAGCGTGAATGGCAACTCAAGACTGAATGGGTACTACTAACATTTGGAACAATGGCTATGCCGGCCTTTGCATGTTTTATTGGATTACGTCGAAGTGGACGACAGCGGTATCGTCTGACAGGCACAAATATTCAGCACTCACTTGCCCCGCAGGGGCACACCAGACTCATCCCTTCGTCATACCGTCGATTTCTGTGGTTCATGGTGTCGTTGGGTCTTTCTCTGGTGACTTTATTGGCCGGCCAATATTATGCAATTGTGTACATGAAAACGCTTCCTCACACCGGCATCGACGGAACACTCTATGTCGCCTTTTGGATGCTCACTGTACACATATTAAGCGCAATCGTGCAGTGGATCATGTCGGAGAAAGTTCGGAACCGACCACTACTTTTTGCTTTTAAGTACTTCTATTTTATGATCTACTTCATCTTTTATCGGAACCTTTTTGCCAGGCTCCGGAGCTTTGACCAGTTTGCTCTAATCCAACTTCTGAGCTCGACATGGGTTTGCCTATGGTATCCTATTTCAATGTCGAGATACTGGCTTAAGATTCTGAATTTATTCAATTCACGGCCCTTATCGCATGAGAAGCATGTTGAAAAAATCAGCTTGTATTTTTACCTCCGAAATATTGCTCAGCATACCACCATGCTAGCCTTTCTCGGCTGGCTCTCTCTCCTGCATTTCGGCATCAATCAGCCTCTGTATCCATTCTTTGCGTTTGATGATAATGACCCCTACAACTACCGACTTACAATGATGGGCTCATTGGCCATATGGGCTTCAGAAATATTGTCTAATTCCCTCACCGCCTTAGTAAGTATGCTCACACTGACCCCTGCTCTGTAATATTTTCTATGGCGTTCATGCTGCTCATCTTGGACTAGCAGAGATGCGTCTGTACCCCGAGCTTGTGCCCACCTTGGTGTGGACTAGCCTTCATGTTCTTATGAACATGCTCTTTTTCCTTATTGTATGTTAACTACCGCTCATTCCAGAAACTGAATTTCTCGTAGAACTAAAAGTACATGCGACAAGCGTCCGAAAGTTTTGATTCAGCTGGACAATAAGGGCATTTAATCCGTTTTCGCGCTTGACCAATTTGCTGTAGAGCCTCGAGACATACAACGTGCCCACACGGTTGTCTCATCGGCGGGTTCTCTTCTGTGGCCACCTCCTTGCTAACAGGACATATGAATGTACTGTGATAGTTCAAGCCCTGAGGGATAGGAATCTCGATTGGTAATTCATCAGCTTGACTCCATTCGTGCCCTTGTTGCTGCATCACCTTGCGAGCTTTTACAAGACGAGGTAAAGCCACGTCGGCACCCACACTCACACTGATCTCAAGCGGGTCAAACAACGGAATGTTTGATACTGCGCAATAATCCCGTTGAAATAAGTTCAGCATATTGGCTTCTTCGTCATCGCACATGTTGATCAAATCACGATACCGATCGGGAATGCGGGTCAAGATAGCCTCTTCATTGGGGTATTCATTTCCCCGCAAACCTTGATTATCCAGAGGAATACGTGGAATAAATAGTAAAAGGGAAAAAAGTTGCTGGATTTGAGCCAGACTTGTACTGAAATATGGACGGAAATGATGCCGTCCGAAGTTGAAAGCCATAGAGACATTGGTAGAGGAGGCAATGTTGAAATGGAGATCCGAAGTTTCAAGAGGTATATCCCGTCCCAAGGCCAGCCGCAAGAACTCATGACGGTGCAACATGTATCCAAGTGAACTTTGCTGCATCTCTAATTCATCATGATGTGCCATTACCCACTTCCGGATCCGATCAAGACGACCAATTTTCAAGTCATTGGTCAAATCTTGCAAGGTCTGGAACGCCACCTCTTCAGCTCTATGCGGCAAAATCTCGCTACACTTTTGTAAGAAAACACCGCGCGTACCTTTAAAAACTTGTTTGCAATTGTCTTTTCACCCGTGCGCGTAAGATACTCAAAGACAGCCAGGTCTAATGCTTGTTTACATGCATGGTCTTGAAATAACTCGGGAGGAATTAGATCTTCAACATTGTCCGGGAATACTTGGTCAATCGACCGTGAGAGTTTATTCAAAGATGTATATTGCTGTCGATTGACTTCATCTATTCTTTTCCGCACCTGGTATATTTTCTGTTTCAAAGACACAATACGATCAAGGCTAGGCGGTACGTGAAGGGACGAGCATGTATCAATCAACGCGTCTATTGCATTCACACTTACAGGGGGTATTTTCTCATGGTCATTATAAGGTATGTGATGCCTCAGCACTTTGACGTGACCTCGCATGGAGTCCATCGTGACTCCAATCCTTGGGCCACACGTAGTGGAGATGCCAAGCATATCACTACGTGAATGACTCTGACTAATACGATGGGATCCGTGCGAGCCCGGCTCGACTTTCAGACACACTAGAAGAGTATCAGCCTGTATGAATAACAAGTATGGACCTTTACACCATACATGGATATGCTGTTAAAGTTAATTGGTTACGACAGTTTCTGAAATGCACTCGGAGAAGAAAAAGTGTGTTCAGCTCTGTGGACCATCCCTAATCCCAATCGAGATCATCATCCGAGTCCTCAGCCTTGCCACGAATACCTGTTTTCTCTTCTTCTTCCTCACCTGAGTCGTAACTTTTCATTTCTTTTGACCGTGAGTTCAAACCAGGTTTGATGGGTTCAATAGCACCTACAGCTATAAGGAGCAGCTCAATATCTAGATTGTCAGAAATATGTACTGACCTTCAAGCTTCGTATTCATGCCATCAAGACCAATCTCCCTTCGTAGCCCTATAATTTGACGACGCAATTCTCCATTTCGATACACAAGAAGGGTTGGCAGATTATGGTCCGGATAATTCGGGATACATTGACTCCCAATGATGCTGACGAATTTCGTTGCCGGATAGCGCTCTGCCAAAGTGTCTAAGAATCCTGACATTAACTTGCAAGTTTCCATGCTAGGATTGTACAGGTAGCATACGACACCAGTGCCACGACGAGATTCATCCTTCTCAGCATCTGTTGAGCCCACTTTACTAGCTTCAGTTACTTCACGTGTGTAATCTGGACGGGCAATAGGGTATACTCGGCCAAACCGAGCCTTTGAGCTAGCTGCTGCAAGCTCGCGAAGACGCTGTTGGCGTAAGTTTTGTAGGATCCTTTCTTCGTCATCATCTGCAGTTTCGAGTTCCTCCTCGATGTCATTGACAGTGGCCTTCAATCTTCGCTCTGCGCGTTCTTCGTCCTCCCCCACAGGCTCTGGCGATGGCGACCGAGATGGCGCTTTGGGTGGAATAATTCCGTGAGCGCGAAGAGCATCATGACTTTAAAGTTAGCCCTGATATCGTTCCTGAAAACATACAACTCCGTGTCTTGGCGAGGATCGACCGAAGCGCGTGCCATGATCAGTAACGGCGCTTTGGCAAATCAACGATCCAATAGATGGTAATCGTCCCAAATATGCGGCGAAACAACAGTCAGAATAATCACGCACGCACGTGCCACAATTGGGGTGCTGAGATAATTGAAATAAAATACTGAACCGGTGGCGTAGTTCCGACGCATCTCCAAGAAAGTTTAAAAGGCGCTGAAATTGATCTACAATGTTTTTCTAAGTTCATATACTCACTGGGATCCAGTCATGTCTATTTACGTCCCTCAGTCTGTCACAACGCCGCAAAACATTGGGTCTGTCGAAGTCTTTGGTACCTCTTTTTCGACTCAGACCCAAACGGTCCTGATTGCTCTTAACGAGCTGGGTATCAAGTACATTCACCACCACACTATGCCCAATTCGCCTGAAATCAGCGAGTTCTCTCCTTTTGGTACTATCCCCGTGCTGGTTCACCGTCCCAATGCTTTCTACTCCACTGATGATAAGGTTTCACTCTTTGAAGTCAGTGCCATCTGCCGCTACATTGATGAGGTTCTCAACGAGCATGGCACTCAGGCTGCTCCCAACGTGAACCTTTTCCCTAAGCTGAAGGGCACTGACAGTCGCACTTACGCTGACAGTGCATTGCTTCGCGCGGAAATTGTCCAGCTATGCTCGGTTGTCAAGACCTACTTGCAGTCTGTGGTTGAGGATCGCTACGTCAAGCAGTTCTTCGCTCTCCGCAACAATGGTGCTACGCGCGCGGATATCGATACAGCTCTCTCAGAGAACCTTGCTGTTGCTATTGAGGCTCTCGTGTACTTTGAGCGCCTTCTGCACAAGACGCAGAGTCGTCTTCGCATTTCTAAGGAGTCAGACTTTCTTCTTGGAAGGGAGATGACCTGGGTTTCGGTGCTTCTCTTCCCTATTCTTCGCGACTTTGCTGCTACGGAGCCGAATGTCCTCCACGGCGGCGAAAATGAGCGTCTGCCTCACCTGACGAACTTCCTTCATACCTTCGCCAAGCGCCACAGTGCCGCCATCACACTGCCTGGTTCGTTTGCTGGCTCTGTGAACAAGCAGTAAGCTGAATGCTAAAGGGGTAATTGGCTACAAGGTGATAATTATTTGTAGGGATGATAGAAGTCTAATGTCTTCACGGCTAGGTGGTCTTTGGGACCAGGAAGATCTTTCCCGCTGTTGCACTCCGCTGCATAAGTACGTGCCACGGGAGAGGATTAGGGGCACGTGCGCACGTTCCTGGTTCATTACTGGCGCAATTGTGGAGATAGTTTTCGTTGACGAAAACGTGCCACGGATGGTTCGATCGTCGCACGGACCCAATCATTGTTAGGTTCAAGACATCGATCCACGATTGTCCACAATGTGTATGCATTCGTTCCAATTTGCGTGGGCATTTTGTCCATAGCATGTGCCATCGCGGTGATACAATTTGAAGACGACCCGTCAGGAAGTATCCATGATTTCGAAAGATGCGTAGCGATCAGCTCATCTAGATGTCAGTCATGCGTACATACTTGATGTTTGCCCAAGTAGAGCTAATCCCAAAAGTGATTCACTTGTCAAGACGGGTTGATCACGAGAATAACATGTCAAATGGCACATTGCGTTGATCACGGTTGGATGAGCGAGTTTCGCCCGAGCGGCGCTATACATGTGGTTAACTTCTTCCAAAGAATATGAGTAGATAGATCTAATCCTTTGACATCCATGCTCGCCAGCTGATGAAGAAAACATTGAACGGATAAGCATAATGAATATGCGAGCGATGCGCATTCGAAGCGTTTGGTCGTCGGTTCGTAACCAGAGATCTTGTAATTTTTGAAGTGCACCAGGAGATGAAGAAGGAATTATATCGAGTAACATTAGGGCAATATCAGGATATTGCACTGATGAAGAGATATTCTTAAGCAAATTTGCCAGCCCAAGTTGAATTTGCTTCTGGAAGTCATGTAGGGGATCAAGATAGACGAGCACGCAGGCCACAATGCCTGAGGAGGCGACCGGATATTTGTTTTGATCCGGAATCGCCATATTCGATAATGCACTTATCGCAGCGTGGACAATGTGAACATCAGCTGGATGAATTTGAACTTTTTTCACAATTAAATCGTGAATTCGAAGATCTTCGACTAATGCCACACTTCGTATGTGATCCCGTGCCAAATTGCCAATAGTCAAAATGGTACAGACGGATCTCATTGTGTCTTCATTTTGGTCACTTAGCCAGGTTTGCAGCGTATCAAGATAAGGGTGTGGCACCATAAGTTTGCCGTTATCAAGCGGACAAATTTTATTCACGTTCGTGTCTTCACTAGCGGTGGCAATGATAGCATGTGTCATAGCCTTTTTGAGATGACCTAGAGCTTCCTGTGCTTCGGTAGCGAGAGAAGTATTTTCATTATCAGAAATCGATTGCCATGTGGACGGCATAAATAGTTCCTTATTGAGAGTTAAAAGGGTGCGGAAAGGTGCCACGCCAGACTCTGGTAGTAGCGCAAGGCAGAAGGACGGATTTTTGGACTCATGATCCAGAATAGAGGCAATACTATCCGTCATGGACACTTGATATTCAACGATATCTTCGCTGATATCCATGTCAGCGGCTTGCTGGAGATCCAGAATGGGCCGGAACAGACCAAACGCGCCCTCCGTGGTCCATTGTATTGCCTCATTATCACTGAGTAGATCTTCAACAAGCCTGAATGCCCACTCTGTTGCTTGCAATCCCACAACAAAGCACTCTCGACCAAAACTGGCGCTCTCCACAAACGGAAATGAACTGATCGCAGCAACGACAGTGTTAACCATTTCCATAGTTCTCATTTGTTGCTTAGGCAAATCTGAATCCATTTGTAAATTTAAAAGTGCGCCAATACACATAAGTCCTAGTCGTATAGTTGTTACAGGTGCATCCGAGGCTGGTTTTGAGTGGAGTTGCGATAGAATGTGTTGGATAGCTGAAAGCAAGCCAGTGTGCATCACAATAAGTCTGTTTTCATCTAATATAAGTTACAAAAACTCACTGTGATCAATACATAGATTAGCAAGTACACGTATAGCCTCAATATGAAGCTCTGTGTCTGCTTGATATAAAGCTTGAGTGCACAAGACAGGCAAATCCGATTGGCCGAGCTCATGACGGAGACGACCGCTACGCAGCTCATCACCGAAAGACCTGAGCATCATGGACAATTCTCCATGATCAGATATACTTACACCATATAACTGTGCTATTGCTATAACCTTGTCCTTCAAGGTCATTCTGAACGACGCAGATAGGGGATTACTTTTAAAGTGACACCTTCGATCTACTCCACATCACGTGGCTCTTGATACGATGGTGTCACCAGCAGAGCAGCATGCCATGCACCAATTTTTTCGCGCGAGGCAATATGCCGTGGTAGGGGCTAGTGCTGACCGGAATAAATTTGGGAACAAGGTTCTTCGCTGGTATATTGATAGGCATTTGAACGTAACACCAGTCCATCCTAGTCAATCTAGTATTGAGGGACATATGGCCACCAAGACACTGGGCGACGTAATGGACCAGGCACCCAATCCATATGAAGCACTTACAGGAGTTTCTATTATAACACCACCTTCTGTTTCTTTGAAATTGCTGCAGGATGCTATTTCTGATAAACGCATATCCGGGTTTTGGCTTCAACCTGGTGCCGCCGATGCACTTGTGGGTATGTGAGAAGATTGCCACTGATGATCAGTGAAATGGATTTCAGAACAACCAACAGATTTGCAAAAGAAAATGATTTATTCGGGGCCTTGCATCCTAGTTGAAGGAGACAACCTTGCACGAATGACTGGACGATTATAATATTGTACTCAATAGTTCTATACAGTACGAGACGTTTTAATTAGTGGGATATGGGCTGGCATCACTGGGGGTATAGCCTGCGGGAGATGCACCATATACTTTGTGGCGAGGTAACCACATAAATGCAGACGATGGTGACTTCTCAATGTCTTGACTGGCATTCCTGTTAAGTGAGCCCGTTTTAATTAGAAGAGGCTCGCCGAGTCCTGTAGAAGGCATTCTCGTAGATTCTTCAGGGGCTAAAGAGTCGGGTTGGCGGGGTGCGATCTCGTCGACGTGGGAGTCTTGCTGAACACCATTTTCTGCTTCATGAACGTAAGCCGGGAAATCAGCATGAGTTGTGTTCTCAACATTGTCAGTAATTTGGTCGGGATGAGAGTGGATAGGTGCTGCATATGTTAAAGGTTCTTGATCCGCTTCGAGACCCATTGTTTGCGGATACATCTCTGGATCAGCAGGAATGGAGGCATTCGAGTTCCATGTGGACGCATGATCGCTAACAATAGGCTGTGTCCCGCGCATTCGAGCATGACGATCAGTTCCTCCTCCTCCCACACCTGTCTCCGCGTACATATCATCAAGCGCACGTTTGTTGCGGTTTCGACGCCATCGGAAGAGCAAAAAGCAGACAGCAGCAATAATCAAGGCCAAACCAACGACACCTCCAACGACACCTCCAGCAACAGCGCCAGTATCAGTGTGCTTTTGTTCGGGGCGAGGATTCGGGGCAGTCGTCGGAGGCGGAGGAGGCAGAAACGAAGTTAAGGTTTGGTTTTCCACCACAGTAGAGGGGTCGGCTTGTTGCGACCTTGTTTGCGTGATGGTTTCCACGACTTGACGACGCGAATATTTCATCGCATTTGTTGGTTTTTCATTCATACTGGAAAAGTTTGTTTTGGATGATACCTATAAAAGCACCCCGACACACTCAAGTGAGTGTCGAGCAACGGCCTTCCGATGTGGTCTACGATGTGGCTGGGCGATTTCTGCCCTGGCACATGACCCTCCACATTCCATGACAGGGAACCAAAGACAAATGGTTGGAGAGTCAATAAGCATTTTGGTAGCTGCTACCTAGTACTATTATGCACAAAAAATTCTAAGTGGTCTGGAGTTTGACAGGTGATATAGAGGAAATACTGTGGCTTCGCTGATGTCGGCGCAAGTTTGACTGAACACTAAAGCAACGACCACAACCGGGAGCATCGCAACGGAAAGGTTTCTCACCAGTATGTGAATGGATATGGGTGCGCAGACTAGATGGCCGGGAGAATCTTTTGTTACAATATCTGCATTCAAACTTTCCATTCGTTCCTGATACTTTGCCACGCTGTTTCGAGCCGGTCTCATTTTGCGGTGAATGGAGATCTTTGTCATCTTGGTGATGCATTCCTTCTGGAGTTTTAGAGCGAGGGTCATCAACAGAGTGTATATCAGATGTCGGTCCTGAAGAAAATACATCTGACTTTTGTACAGGTGATTGCTTTGAACCTGTTTCGGGCCATGTAATACGTAAATCAACTGGTTGTAGTTCGGTCGCCTCCTGACCCGGTGTATGGGGGAAATTGTCGCTTGTATAACTTGCTGAGTAGGATGAGTAGCTGCGACTCAAAGCGTGAGAAGATAAGTCATCACTTGATCTTGACCCAATATCAACAGGGATATTGATGGGCATTGATCGTTCAAAGGGAGCGGGTTCAGCTTCAACGTAGGGTTCCAGTCGCGTGGAATTCCCAAACCGTGGATCTCTTCGCCTTAGGCGGTATGGTTTAAAGGGCGAAGACATACGAAGTCCATCAGGTGTAGCGCTGAAATTATATGCATTCAGAGAAAATTTGGACGGGTCAGAAAAATGGTTCCAAGAATGCCGTCTGCATTCAGACATGCCGTCCCCACCACAAGAAAAACTTTGGTTTTTCTCCCAAGGTGCATCATCTTCCATTCGCAATTTTTGGAGAATAGCCGGAAGGGATATACCTGATATAGAGGAAGAATGTCTCATGCATCGATCCTTGGGGATGTGATGTTCTGTTAGGTCTGACTTCAAGCTGTATGGGTTTGGTACGTGTGTGGGATTCGAGTGCCCATGCAGCCCATGAGATTTTCCTGGGGATGAAGGAATCGAAAGAACTTTAGGATACGATCCAAGTAAGAATTCTCGAGATGTAGATCGTCTTCGGGGTCCACCGGAGCACAGTTCATGTCCCAATACGTCACGAATACCCGGGAGCTCCGATGATCGCCGGCGGTTTGAGTGGTTTAGAGTAGATGTGTTCACATTAGATGATAGTTTCTGTTGCATTTTTGAAACCCTCCAGTATATCAAATCAGCCTCAGAGCATAGCGTAAGTTTCACACAGACCCTGTGGTTCAGAAGGAATGAAAGGGATAAGTGGGACAAAAATCTTGAACTTCCAGTGGCTGTGGCGTCGCATGGTCTGTGCGTTTAGTGTAATAACCCAATGTCCGAGTCAGACCAGATTTGTATTGGTCCGATTTATCCCTTCTAGGCCAAACTATGCAACTCCGGCCAACAATGACATGACTTGAAGCCAAAATAATTTCGGCGATCATTGTCTAAACTACGGATTGGATGGAATACCATTTACACCGAAAGACCTTGCATGATCTTTGTATATACTGTCTTGCAGTCGGAAGTCCACGGTTGCCAAATGGCGATCCGAGAGTGGACCAGGTGCTGGTGGTGGACCTGAAGGACCGTAGCGATCAGGACTTCGACTATTACTGAAATCCTGGCTTCCTGAAAATATGCTTAGATTATTCTGATATATGGGGACAGCACCTGTGGATGACGAGTCGCTTCGAGAATCTAGTTGTGCTGAACCGACATAACCCGAAAAAGAGAGTGGATGAGTGCCGACAGAAGGGACATGATCGTCGATGTCAAATTCTTCGTCTTCTTGCGCTTCCTTGCCTTCAATGGGACATAGGTCAGTCTCAATGTCGCTCTCTTCTCCTGAATCCACGTCGGCAAGGTCGATATCATGCTGACCTTTACCTTTCTTTGAAGAATCACTCTTCAGTGTCACAAAACCCATCTGATGCTTCCGCTGATTCCAATTCAAAGTTCGCGACACTGAATCAAACCAAGGGTTCGGATGATCATCAGGAGATACGGTGGGAAAGGGGTACGGTGAAGCTGTGACCTTAATATGATCGCCTCTTCGAATTTCAATGCGACCTCTCCCATCAAAACTTGCCCATGCATTACTCCTTGAGTTGAAAGGAACTGCGATCCGCAATTCCATGGTATCTGGCACGAGCATAGGGCGGAAAGACAATGTATGTGCGCAAATTGGTGTAATTAGCATTGCCGGTATGCTGGGATGAACGAGAGATCCGCCTGCAGAAAGTGAATAAGCTGTAGAGCCGGTAGGAGTCGCGATACAAAGCCCGTCGGCATGGGCGGTTGTCAAATGAGAGTCGTCAGAAAATACTTCGAGCATGGTTACGTAGGGACTAGGACCACGGTCAACAACCAGGTCATTGAGAAATTCAAATGTTTCGACAGGTACCGTTTTGAAACAGTGAACGTCCCGGACAGGTAGATCCGGAGTTTCCAAGCCATCTGCCCCAGGATGCATCTCGACCGCGCACCAACCCCTTTTCGAGATATTACGAATCATATAGTCAGAGTCTCCCATTTGCAAAGCCTTTCTCCTTTGTTTAGCGGTGGCGGCGTCAAGATTGTCCATAGCACGATACACTGTTGCCCGAAAACGCATGCGCATATGAAGTCTCGTACCTTTGTTGAGGATATGCTCGAGCGTAGGTTTGTAATTCTCAAATGAAAAAGGAGTAAGAAACCCAAGGGATCCCAAGGAAAAAGGGATCACAGGAGGGACATTGGACTGGAAAATCCAAGAACTGAACAAGACCGTACCATCGCCGCCCATAGTAATGACAAAATCAAATAAATAAGGCTGCATCGTACACATCCTGCTGTTCCAATAACGCAGTTGACCCTCGCTGCTATTGAAGCATTGGTGTGTCTTCTTCTGACAGTCGGTAGGGCGCAGAGGCTCGAACAGGTCCGGATACTGTTGCCGGATACCATCTGCATCGAACCGCTTTGAATGGCGTAGCTGCTCGTCCACGTATACAATTAAGCCACGATCATGACCTTTGCGCTTAAGTTTCATGAGCCAAATCGTGAGCTCGCGAGTAAGATGGACAAGATTGTTATCCCTTGCCTTGGTTATGATCAAGACGCTCTTGGCGCTCGAATAAACACGAGCACGATCTCATTGTTAGACAGTGATACGTACTTAACTGCTTGTACATATGACGTACGCTCACTGCAGTTTTCGCAAGTTGTTGAGATAATATGTGCATTCGGTCATCTTCTTCGTTGGGAGACGATGAGCTAAACTCGTCCAACCCGTATTCAGCACAGGCGTCCGGAAAACTTTTGCATAGATCTTTATTAGTTTCAAGAATAACACCCTTCATAGAAGGTGGATTCTCTGCATTATATTCGGCGTCGCCTGCTAAGTCCATGTCGGCAAAAGTTGCACCAGAATTCGCGATGTCACCGTGCACAAGTGAACAGCTTCACGCTTGGGGTGGTAAATTTGAAATTAAATTAAACATCAGGCGTATGTGCATTGACGTTCCCTCCGCACTACACCATGCCACGCAGGATTGAGATGGCGCCTCTTTTGACTGCGCGATCTCTTACAGTATATGGACTGTTCTCTTCTATATGTATGGGTATGATGATCTACAAAGCGCTCCATAAGCAGGAGAATGCTCTCATGGCCAGCTCTTGGATCAACAATAGCAACGGCTGTTTGGCAGTGAGTAACATGTACACTGACACAGATCGCGGTAAACTTTATAATTGCCGGGCTTCTTATTTCTGGTCGAATTACCCAATGTATCATTTTGGGCACTCTTCGTCAAACCGAGGTGGATGTGTGTACCCTGTGTTGATTAACAGCAGGCTGTTGTGGATTCCTTTTTGTTTGCTTTGCTCGAGTGGCTCTTTAATTTCTTCCGATTCTTGCCTGCTTTCGATTTGAGATACTTTTTTATAAGTGCACTTATGTTCTATATGGAAATCTTTCAAAAATTCCTCACTGCCAGAATTGATTCGGTATGTGTAGAAGGGCTCACAGCAGATGGGTCAAATGCCTAGCATACCCAGGGTTTTTCATGTCCGGCTGGTGTCCCTATTTCTGATGTTGCAATGCTTCTATTCTACTTTTTTGACTCTGACATTCTTGGTTGTGCTGCAGGATGTCGGGCCAAGAGGAATTTTGATCTGTTTCCTGGCCGATGGCATACTGAATCAGCTGGATCTATCTGCGCAGTTTGTTGTGTATATTTGCAATGTGTATGATACACACCAAGAGGAGCCATGGGAAGCAAAAAGCCGTGTGTTGTTCTACGTGGAGTTCATCCGCGATTTTGCCATGTTCATCACTTACCCCGCGAGCATTGTGGCGACCCTGTATATGGCGCCGGTGAATGGCGACATTCTTTTGCCTTATCATGGTGCTCGTGTTATGTTCACGCTAGGATACTCCTTATATACCAAAACTCTCAAGCTATTCCGCTTCCGTGCGGCCACTAGGAACATGGAGAACAAGTATCCTAGAGTCTCTGATGAACAACTCTCCGAGATGCGCGATCGTACCTGTATAATTTGTCGAGAAGAATTTGTATTTGGTACAGAATCCGCGATGGATGTTCCGCGGAAGCTCCCTTGCGGACATGTTTTCCATCATCGCTGTCTTCATTCCTGGCTCGAGCGTCAACAGTCATGTCCAACATGTCGCATGGACGTACTGAAGGAGGATAATGCCACAAATCAAACGTCTAACCGGCAAAACGAGGTACGGAACCATGAAGTTGCGCCAGTTATTGCTCGAGAGGAAGTGCAACGGCAGTCATCGACGCACCAGGAATCCCAATCTGCTCCTCAGGAGACATTGCAAGATTTAATTCGTCGATTCCAAGGCTCAGAGGCGACCAGGGGAGTGTCAACGGCAGCAGAATCTGCCCACAGTTTCCTAAAGGAGGTGCAACCTGAGTTAGCTGATCAGCTGGTGGACCAAACGCCCCCGGAGGTGCCCGATACCTCCAATGAAAGCGTCCGGGAGGCGGTCCGCCGCGCCACTCTTCAACGTTATAACCAAGCAGCAATTAAACAGGCCCCCGAAGTAACAACCAATTCCCCAGTACTGATTCCCTTGTTCGACCCTGCTAAGATACCCGACTTTGCATCCAAGCACCAGTCACAACTACCATACCCTTTGGTAGACTGGGTTTCGACAACCCACCATGCTGAATCTACTAGCGGTTCAGTTCCAACAAGATCGCCGCTGGATATTGATACAGAGGCTCGACTAAAAGAAAAGTTGGCCGCCTTGCATGAGACGGAAGTTCTCATCGAGCGTGCCAAGGTGCAGTTGACGGCTATCATGAGCCCTTCATCAGCACCAACAAAAGGCAAAGCGCGAGATCCGAACTCGCCGTAGATGCAGCTTGGAAATGTAGACATGGCATATTTGAGCTCGGTACAGTAAATGAACGCTTGGATTTGGTATGGAGCGCTGCACTATGAATTTACTTTTTCTTGGGTGTCTTTAGTTTAATCTGCTCGTCGCCGATAAATATGCCCTTGCCCTTGTACGGCTCCGGCTTTCGATACTGACGAATGGTCTGTGCAAATTGGCCAAGCAGTTCCTTGTTTGCACCAGTGAGCTTAATGACGGTTGGAGAAGGCGTTTCAGCCTTGACGCCATAGGGAATCGGCAGAAGCACAGGATGCGAGTATCCAAGGCGCAGGTTGAGGCGCTGGTTTGGCCCCGATGACTCGACCAGACGCTTTGCGCGATCAATCTCCGTCTGCTTTTGGTCCCGAGCATACCAATGACCACGCCCACGTTCCATTTCGATTTCAAGTGGATGCTTACGGGGCAACGGGTCTGCCTCGACACTTGCGCGGAAACCAACGCCAACGAGGCGAAGCGTTACCTCGTGACCCTCTTGAACACCTTTAATGGCATTAGCACACAGTGCGCGCGTGAGGCCCCAGACACCCCGCTGGACTTTCATGTTCTCATCTTCAATCGAGAAGGTGAGCGTGCGCTTCTTAGACTGTGCATCTTCACCCCATGCCATATTAACAAAATGATGGAGAGGAACGACAATCTCTCCTTTGGGTCCTGTAAATACCAGTGTCTTGGCCTTGCGCATCAGGGCCGACAAGGGGCGCGTTGGACGCGGCTGAGGGGGAAAGTCCAGCACCGAGACTTGGGTATCGTCATGCAATGAGACGGGTTCTCGACGAGTGTGAATAGATCGCACAAGTGATAGAGAAGTTAGCGCAGCCCTAGTTGTGTTCGCACAGCGATACACACTGTGGCCCCAGCTCACAAGACTCATCCTATGACGCGACAGCAGCCCGGCCGACCGACCGCGACCGACGGCGGCGCGACCTGGACCCCACCATGCCATGCTGACTAATGTAGTTGTAGAACTATATCCATCACGTGACGTATGGCCTTGTTCCGCCGGGTCATTGTCTTAACGCCCTGCCTAGCTTCCTACCGTTGCTGTATACCAAAGGTGTGTACGACAGTGGACGAGGCGCTCGAAGATTAGGCGCCATGGTGCCTGCGTTCAATGTCAAATGGTGAGATGATTTGATCGTCTATCACTGTTTACGCTGCCCAAGCCAAGTCCTCGCACGGCGTCTCGTCCTCGTGCAACATGAGTACTAACACGGGCAGATGGCTCAGCGGCTGACTCTGCGTAAGCGCAACCCCTACAACACCCGGTCGAACCGCCGGCGTGTGATCAAGACTCCTAGCGGCCAGCTGCGCTACCTGCACCTGAAGAAGCTGCCCACCGCCCCCAAGTGCGGTGACTGCCATGCTGCGCTTCAGGGTGTGAAGGCGCTCCGTCCCCGTGCTTACGCCACTGTGTCGAAGCGCGAGAAGACTGTCCAGCGTGCCTACGGTGGCAGCCGCTGCGCCGCGTGCGTCCGCACTCGGTATGTATTGAAGACAAACTAACATGTCAGTGTTGTGCGTGCTTTCCTGGTGGAAGAGTCGAAGATCGTGAAGAACGTGATCAGGGCCCAGCAGGCTAAGCAGCAGTAAATGATTTCTGTTTCTGTTGCGTTTTATCCCACAAAAAGTTCCTTATGATCGCACTCCTGTGCGACTATGGCGGATCGCACGCCTGTGTGGCGTGGGACTGTGTAGGGACGTGTGCTCTATAGCGTGAAACCCAAGATGGTACAAGCTTGAACGTCCGACAGTGTGTTTTGTTGGACGATGTAGCTTGGCGACGGAATGCCGCCGCCGCGAAGATGGAGCGAGTGTTCTTCGTGAAAATAATTTCGCCGACAGAATTCCCCACAAGGAGGAACTGCGTGTGGATCGGACTTCGTCCAATATCATGCAGGCATTGGGTCCAGCGTTTTTACTTGCATATAGCTGGCCAGTCTTTGCCTTCCAGAGGAACGCTCACATCAATTCGTCCCCGCACTAGTATCAGGACGAGAACCCGTCGTTGAGTGCTTGTACGCGACCGTTAGCACTTCTCAATTTGACTTGCAGAAGAAGGACCTACCAGTAGGTCTCTGAAGGACATTGTCCAAGCTCCCTTTGTGTATTCGTTGCCCCAAAAGGGTCTTTGGCGTGTCAAACACGCATCCAACTGTACTTTGATTCACCACTCTGAATATCGCAAGGCCCTTGCTGATATGATCTTCGAAGTCCAAGGTCAATCAAATGGTATGAATGCCAGTGTGCACGATCTGGAAGCGTCCGATCTCGATGCCAGTACAGACTTTTCAAGTACGGCACGGTCCACGCACTTGGATGACTCGATGCAGAGTGACAAGAATGCATCCCTGCCCAAGCGACCAGCAGCATCGATGGAAGGGAATGGTTTCCCTACGAAGTTGTCTGAGAAAGAGAATGGCACCATAAAACAAAAGTCTACGCGCGGGGCGCGAGCGTGTACTAACTGTCATCGGCTAAAGATGAAGTGTGAGGGCGCTGAAAATGGTGGACCATGCTCGCGGTGCGCACGCAGTGGGCATGAATGCATTTTCCTAGAAAGTAACCGTGGGCGCAAGTCGGACAAGCGCCGCAAGACGGCTGCCTTGCAGCAAGGAATGAAAAAAGTTGAGCAGCTTCTCGTGCCACTGTTGCAAAACATGCACGGAATGCCTTCGACAGGCTCAAATACAGGGCCTGTACCTACTGTGCTGGGTCTCCCAACTGACATGCATACGGGTACGGCCCATTTTGCCTCACCCCCGTTGCCCAAGTCGAGTGCTGATCTGGGCATACCCCCAGCAGCAATTGACATGCTTGCTGCGCATATGCGGCAGCTTATTGCCTCGGAAGAGCGGAACGGTAATAAGAGCCAATCGGTGCGGACTATCGCCGAGCAGACGACTCAGTTCATGCAGCAGATGGGCATGCTTAATGAGACACTATGCTCTCGTCTTATGGATCCCACCAACGAATATGCTCTGAAGAAGGTAATGGAGAAGGTATTGAACCGTCCCGAGACATCACCGGTAGTTGCGCCAGGTGCGACTGCAGCGGAGATGGGCGCGATGCACATGCCCCTGCTGCCTGACAACACGCTGAACCCTCTCGGCCTGTTTGCCGAAGCGAGTCTGCAGAACTTGCAGCGGAACCAGATGGAGGGTGGTCGCAGTAACAGCAGGCAACAGCGTGGTCGTTCTGCGACGACAGAGTCAGTCGGCCCCGATGGGAGCACGAAATCTTTAAGCCCCGGTGATGCAGAAGCGATATCAGGCGATGAGCCGCGTCCGCAGATTGGTGTGGCGAATGAGACCTACTTCCACCCAGGGTCTGCATCGGCGCCTCGAATCTCTGAAAATGGGGTGGATTCACCGCCGGAGCTACTGACAGAGAACATCGTGTCTTCCGAAGAGGTGCTTGAGCTCTTCCGTATCTTTTTCCATCACTGTTCCCTGCATATGTTTTTACTTGACCCCGAGTGGCATACACCCACCTTTGTGTGCCAACGTTCGTCTTTTCTCTTCACATGTGTTTGTGCTGTGGCCTCCAAGTTCTACACGCGGAGGCCTGAGCTGTACTCGCAGTGCCAGCGCCGTGCGGTCAAAAGTGCGTTTGAGGTCATGAGCCGCGGGTTCAAATCGCCTGAGATTGTGCAGGGTTTTCTGCTTCTCACGCTTTACAACCAGCCTGTGGAGCGATACGAGGAAGACCGGACGTGGCTCTTTGTTGGTGTGGCGATCCGTATGGCACAGGACCTGAATTTGCACCGCAAAAACGTCATGTCGCCAGAAGCCCGGGCGGACGAGGCAAAGATGCGCGATGTGCTGAACCGGGAACGGACGTGGTACATTTGCTTTTGTGTGGATCGGACGCTCAGCGCACAAATGGGCAAGCCGTACAGCATCCGCGAAGACTTTTTGATCCGCCATGCCTCTGAGTGGTGCACCCAGCCGTTCAGTCGCCCGTGGGACCTCGGTATCTGTGCGCTCGTGGACTTGCTGCGTGTGCAGACGCGACAGCTTGACTTCCTCTATTCATCCACGGTCACGCCGAGCGGGCTAAATGTGGATCTGGACTACCCGGCCATCTTGCCATCGTTCAATGAGCAGCTCAATGAGACGATGCAATTCTGGTACCGTCTGGGCCTCGACTCCATGACGCGGACGTGGCCGCCGCTCGCGATAGACCGCATGTCTCAGTCGAATGTGGTGCAGCCCCCCCAGCCGGAAAGCATGATGCGGCCCGGTGAGTCGGAGAGGCGCACCACGGAGCAGCAGAGGAGCAAGGAACGGGAGCGAGCTAAGGCATTTATGCCTGGGGTGCACGGTCTGCTCATGGACCCGGCCAACTCGGCCGCCGACACAATGCGGGTGTCGATGCTGCTTGCGCTGCACGAGGCGGGTCCGCCAAGCGACGATGCGGATTTGAGCACGCGGTCCATGTACTATATTACGCGCCAGGCACCACTGCGCTACAACTATGCGGTGCTAGTGCTCAATTCGTTTGGGCTACAGTACGCTCTGGAGCGCCCGTCAGACGGCGCGTCCGCCGATAAGCCGCAGTACCTCGTGCGCTGCGTGCATGCCGCGAAGGAGATTATTGCGACGGTCAAATATGGGATGCGCGAGATTCTGCGGTACGCGCCAGACCCCACGTTCGTCGCAGTGGCCTATGCCTGTGTGTTCCTCCTAAAGCTGATTCGTCCGACATTTGCGAGGTATATCAACGAGGATGAAGTGATTGGACTAGTCAACTATACCATTGAGGTGCTCGAAGAGGCTGCTGTGGACACATCGCACACGCCAGCGCTCTATGCCTCGTTCCTACGCATGCTTGTGCAGTCGCGCCATGAGCAAAAGGCACAAGATTCTACGGGCTCGCAGTCAGAGGCGGATGCGTCGGCACGCACGCCGTCGGACCCTGTGCCGATCTCGGTGTCGCTGCCGAACGAGGCGCCGGCGGTGCACCATGACCCCAAGCTCATGAAGCACACAATGGGACATGCCCCTACGGAACACATGGACCCGTCGCTCGTTTCGCCGCGGGCGCCAACCATGACGGTGAACCCGTTGCAAGTGAACCCCCTGGCAGCGGAGCTAGCAGCCAGCGAAGGGATGCGTACCAAGAGCAGCCTGCCGACGAGGCTGGAATTAGAGCATGGGTCAACGCCGCCGCTGGCGGTCCCGCAGGATGCGCCACATGCGCCGATGCACGATCTGCCACCGAGCACTGCTTCGGCGCACGACCACTTTTTGAATATGCATGGCTGGGATGCGATGCAGTACGCCAAGGCGCAGGGCGTCGAAGTCAATCGGGTGCTGGACAACAGTTTCTGGACGTCGCTGCTGCCCCCTGGCTATGGCAGTGGAGGCATGAGCCACGCATCGACGTTTGAGTTGAACCGCGACTCTGACCTGTTTAAGGTGCCCAGCCAAGGGCCGCGCATGTCGTTGACGCCGGGGGCGACCCGTGCTTCGTCTCCTACGCTCATGCATGCCAACTATGTTTTGTAGCTCTCATACCCGTTGCGTTACAAAGGTACAACGCGCTCGAGCCATGCGCCGAGGTCGCGTATCTCCGCGGGGCATGCCGAATGCGGCATCGGATATTCGTGCCACTCGGCCAGCGAGTGGAAGCCCAGCTCGTTCTGCAGGAACGCAAAGGTACGCTGGCCAAACTGATATTCGACGATCTGATCAAGGGTGCCATGAGCCTGGAAGAGGGGGAATGTCGGAGGCGTCGGTGGGCGCATCGACTGGATCTTGGCGTGCAGCGGTAGCCATGTAGAGAGCGCCGCCACACCCGCGAGCTGCTCGGGCTGCGTCAGACTTAGGAGAAGAGAGATCGCACCACCCTGGCTGAATCCCGCAAGAACGATACGGTTCATCGGCAGCTTGTGTCCATTGAGACCGGGCGCACTGCCATCCAACTCCTGCTGCACCAGTCCCCGCACGGCCTCGACGCTGCGAAGCATGCCAGCCTCGTCCTCGCCCTCCTCCAGGCTCGTAAGCGAATACAGGTCAAACCAGGACGTCATCTTCATGCCCATATTCACCGTTACCGGCTGCACAGGCGCCGTCGGCAGCACAAAGCGGATGTGCTGCAGCGCCTGCTGCCGCCCTAGCATACGGGCCACGTCGATCCAGCCATTCGCTGAGTCGCCGAGACCATGCAGCAGGAACACAGTCGCTGAAGGCATACCACCTGATGCCGGCGGCACGACGAGCGTCTTAAGCGCTTGGACTGCAGCCATGATGGAGCAGGAACCGTGCGATGCGACTGCGATAGCCGGGAGGATTGATCACGTGTCGTATCGCCTCCGTGCGCGCGCCGGGCGGAGTTGCCACCCACGATGGTGATCTCGAAGCGCGCAGGTGCGCGCAAGGCCGGCGGCTCGGCGCCGCCGCCGGCCGTGCAGCGCGGCATCGCCAAGGCAGACTGGCGCGAAGGCTTTAAGAAGCCACAAGCGGGTGTCTCCGACATGACTTTGCTGACGCAGATCACTAACGAGGCGATTAATGACAATCTGCACAAGCGCTTCTCCAATGCGGAAATTTACACATACATTGGCAACGTGCTGATCTCGGTAAATCCTTTCCGTGATTTGGGCATCTATACAGACGAGGTGCTGCGCTCGTACCGCGGCAAGAACCGCCTCGAGATGCCGCCCCATGTATATGCTATCGCCGAAGGCGCGTACTACAACATGTGCGCTTACAAGGAGAACCAATGTGTCATTATCTCGGGTGAGTCGGGCGCAGGCAAGACGGAGGCGGCCAAGCGCATTATGCAGTATATTGCGGCAGTCAGCAGCGACGACCACGCGTCGGGGATCAACAACATCAAGGATATGGTATTGGCAACGAACCCGCTGCTAGAGAGCTTTGGGTGCGCCAAGACGCTTCGCAACAACAACAGTTCACGCCATGGAAAGTACCTCGAAATCATGTTTGACGCACACGGCGCACCGGTCGGTGCGACGATCACCAACTACCTGCTGGAGAAGGCGCGCGTCGTCAGCCAGATCCGCAACGAGCGCAACTTCCACATCTTTTACCAGCTGACCAAGGCAGCCTCGCCGCAGCAGCGCGAGATGTTTGGGTTGCAGGGCCCCGAGGCGTACGCGTACACAGCAAACAGCGGGTGTCTCGATGTGCCAGGTATCGACGATCGCGCCGACTTTGCGGCGGCGCTCGAGGCCATGCGCACTATCGGGATGTCAGAGGACGAGCAGACCAGCTTATTCCGCGTTCTCGCATCGATTCTGTGGCTCGGCAATGTGTGCTTTGTGGAAAACGCGCAGGGCGATGCAGAGATTGCCAACCCCGATGTGACGCAGTTCTGTGCATACCTGCTTGATGTGGACGCTGCAGCGGTGCAGCGCGCGCTCACCCAGCGCATCATGGAGACCCAGCGTGGCGGACGCCGCGGATCGGTGTACGAGGTGCCGCTGAATCCAACGCAGGCGGCCGCTGTGCGCGATGCGCTCAGCAAGGCCCTGTACAACAACCTATTTGACTGGATTGTCGCACGAGTGAACCAGTCGCTGAGCGTGCGTAGCGGTGCGGACACGGTGATTGGTGTGTTGGACATTTACGGCTTCGAAATCTTTGAGAACAACTCGTTTGAGCAGCTGTGTATCAATTATGTGAACGAAAAGCTGCAGCAGATCTTTATTGAGCTTACGCTCAAGAAAGAACAGGAGGAATATGCCCAGGAGCAGATCCAGTGGACTCCGATTCAGTACTTTAACAACAAGATCGTGTGCGACCTGATTGAAGAGAAGCGGCCGCCTGGCATCTTTGCCGCACTTAATGATGCTGTTGCCACAGCTCACGCTGATTCGTCAGCGGCGGACAATTCGTTTGTGCAGCGGACGTCCATGCTCGCCTCCAACCCCCACTTTGAGGCGCGTGGCTCCAAGTTCCTCGTGCGCCACTACGCTGGCGACGTAATGTACAATGTGAATGGCATGACCGAAAAGAACAAGGATGCGCTGCTGAAGGATATTCTGAACCTTGTTGACAGCTCCTCCAATGCTTTCCTTCAGTCGCTCTTCCCGGACCGCCCCGACCCCACAAGCAAGAAACGCCCGCCGAGCGCAGGCGACCGCATCAAGGCAAGCGCCAACCTCCTTGTCGACACACTGATGCGCGCGCAGCCATCATACATCCGCACGATCAAGCCGAACCAAAACAAAAGTCCCACTGAGTACGACGCGGCGGCCATCCTTCACCAGATCCAATACCTCGGTCTGCGCGAGAACATCCGCGTGCGTCGCGCCGGCTTTGCATATCGCAACACATTCGAGAAGATTGTGCAGCGCTTCTACCTGCTGTCGCCGCATACGTCGTACGCAGGCGACTATATCTGGCAGGGCGACGCACGCAGCGGCTGCGAGCGCATCTTCCTCGATACGGGCATTGCGCGGGAAGAGTGGCAGCTCGGTGTCACAAAAGGCTTTATCAAGAATCCAGAGACACTGTTTGCACTCGAGACGATGCGCGACCGCTTTTGGCACAACATGGCCATGCGCATTCAGCGCGCGTGGCGTGCCTACCTGCGCCGCCGCGAGGAGAGCGCCCGCCGCATCCAGCGCGCATGGCGCCGCAGCCGCGAGGGCCACGAATTCGTTGAGTTGCGCGACTATGGCCACCAGATACTTGCTGGCCGCAAGGAGCGGCGCCGCTTCAGTCTCGTGAGCATGCGTCGCTTCCTGGGCGACTACCTCGACGTTAACGGCTCGTCTGCCGAGGGTCGCCTGCTCCGCACAAGCGCGAACCTCGGGTCGGAGCCTGTGGTGTTTAGCTCACGTGCGCAGCTGCTTGTGTCGCGGCTGGGCCGCTCATCGGTGCGCAGCCCCCGCTTCCTGCTTGTCACAGCACGCGCCGTGCACCTCCTCGTGACACACCTCGTCAATAAGCGGCCACAGACGATATGCGAGCGCGTCGTTCCACTCGCGAGCATTCGCGGCATCGGCCTCTCACACCTACGTGATGACTGGGTTGTACTGCAGACCGGCCTCGATGAAGGCGACCTGCTGCTCCACTGCGACTTCAAGACCGAGCTCGTGAGTCGTCTGCTCCAGCAGACAGGCGGCCGGATCCACGTGACCATTGCGCCTCAGCTGGAGTATGTGCGCAAGGGCCGCAAGAAGGCGACTATCGCCTTCCGCAAGGATGAGTCTGTGACGCTAGGCGACGTATACAAGAGCGGTGTCGTGTCGGTGGCCTCAGGCGAACCGCCCAACAGCGTCTCGCGACCACCCGCGCGGATCTTGCCGAAAACTACGCGCGCTCGCCCTGCAGGACGTGCAGGTCCAGCGCCCGCGCCGCGCGCACGGCCCCAACCCGCACCGGTGCCTCGCAGTGCTCCAGCACCCGGCGCTCGCAGTGTGCCGGCGCCACCACCTGCGCCAGCCGCCCCCGCCGCCCGGAGCGTGCCGCTGGCGCCTGTCGCTGGCGCCCAGCATGCCGTACCTGTGCCGCCCAGCCGCACTGGTGCGGCACCTGCGCTTCCTTCCTACCTTGGGGGCACGACGCTGGCGCCACCTGTGACGCAGCTGGGCTCGGCGGCACCCGCGCCTACACCTGCCCCGGCGCCTGCGCCAGCACCTGCCTTGGCTCCCATGCCAGCACCAGCTCCCGCGCCGGTTCCCGCACCGCCGCCTGCACCCGCACGAGCTGCCGCGGCTCCTCCGTCTCGGCTACCGCGCTACCGCGCGCTGTACGACTTCGCCACAGTGGAGCAGGGCGAGCTGCCTCTGACAAGAGGCGACGTCGTCGAGCTGGAAGACAAGGAAAGCAGTGGATGGTGGCTCGTCAAGAAGGATGGCATCGAGGGCTGGGCCCCTGCGGACTATTTGGAGCCTGTGCCTGACGCCCCCAAACCGCGCCCGCCGCCGCCAGCCAAGCCGTCGAGCGCCAAGCCGCCTGTCGGTGCCAAGCCTACGGCACGTCCAGCCGAGAAGCCATCGTGGACGCCCCCGGATGCGACAGCTGCGCCTGTGGCAGTCATGCCGGGCATGGGTGACCCTGGCGGCTTTGCTGCTGTACTCGCGCGCAAGAAGGCCGAGAATGCAGCGGCACAGCCCCCTAGCTAGGACCGTAGAGCGAGTCATGTGGAGGCACACGCCTGGGTGTCGTCGGCGCCGTCCTTGGCGCATGACGACGGCTGCGTACGCTGCCGCCTCGGAGGGCGAGCCGCTGGTATCGCCCGAGAGCCCTTTGGAAACATCAGCGCCTGAGGACTATGGACCTAGCACTGACGCACATGTCGTTGATGCGTACCCTGGGCCTGTGCCGCCCGTCCGGCCGCGCGCGCCGCCCCGCCCCTCCGAGGTGTACTGGTACGTGGGTCGCCTAACCACAGGGTTGTTGCGGTCGTAGCACTCATGGTGTTCCTGCACATTACGCCGCAGATATTTATCATGTGGCCGTACTATCGCAAGACGCCCTCGTTCACGGCCTACCAGCTAGGGGCGGTGCTGCTCGTGCACAATCTCTTCGGCATATATATGTATGTGGCGTACTGGTACTGCCTCAGCGCGGACGCTGGCGGCGTGCCTATGAGTTGGCATCCACCATCCAATGGCGACTACAAGCGCTATTGCTACCACTGCCGGGCGTTCAAGCCGCCACGCGCGCATCACTGTCGTGTGTGTCGCAGATGCGTGCTGCGGATGGATCACCACTGCCCATGGATCGGCAACTGTGTGGGACACGGCACGTACGCGCACTTTCTGCGGTATACAACGGTTGTCTCTCTGGGTTCGTGGAACCACCTGCTTATGATTACGCTGCGCGTCGTCGATTTTTGGAGCGTGTACGACTTGATGGTACGTCTCTGCCCCTCACCCAGCCGCGCCCGTCTACCACTGAGGCCGTGATGATTGTGCTCAACTACATCCTGTGCCTGCCGCCGGCCCTGCTCGTGACGTTCCTCACCATGTACCACTACGTGCTCGTATGCACCAACACCACGTCCATTGAGACGTGGGAGAAAGACCGCGTGAGCCGCCAGATCCGGCGGGGTCAGATTCCCTATATCGCATTCCCCTTCGACCTGGGCTGCTGGTCCAACCTCCTACAGGTCCTAGGGCCATCACCGCTGACCTGGCTGTGGCCCTGCGCGGAGCCCCTGCAGGACGGCACGTCGTTTCCCGTGGCCGGCACGCGGCCCGAGGCGCAATTCCTGTGGCCTCCCAAAGACCCGCGCGTGCGCCGCCGGCCCGTGCGACCGACGGGCTCTGCGTTTACATACGGCGAGGAGCAGCTGAATCCCCGATTGCGAGCATCGCACGCGGACGCGCCGCAGCCCCAGGCCGCGGCCGCTTGGCACGCGTCTGCACCACACTATCCGCACGACGAGGTCGTGTATGACTCGTACTCCAGTGCGAGTGATGATGACATGGACGACTATGCGCCGACGGGCCATGTGCGTGTGCGTCGCGGCAGCGAGGGCCTCGAAGTGATGGCGCCGCAGTACAGTCGCGTGCTGTGGGACGAGATCGGCGCGGAGGCCTTCCCGCCCGGCACAGAGCCGCCGCCAGAGGAGCGCGATCCCAATGTCGAGTACGTACCTGGCCATGAGTATCCCCATGGCACGTTTGCCGAGTACGGTTAACGCCTTGTGCTACATCACAGTACATTGGTCGTCGCCCTGGTCGCCCAAAAGACCATTCAGGCCCGCGAGCTCCGGCGGCATGTCGCCCATGAGCTCTTCCGGCGGCGAGCCGGTCTCCTGCAGCTTCGACACGAGGTCCGAGATGCGCCTGCGCGACGCCGTATCGGTATCACTGTACTCTGGTGTCTCGAACACCGCGACAATCTCGCCCATGATCGCATGCTGTTCCACATACCGCCGGCGCTGGGCGTCCTCGAGCGCCTGCGCCGCCGGCGACGCCAGGTAGTTGGGGAACTGCATGTAAGGCTTCGAGCACGTACGCGTTGGTGAAGATCCTTCAGTGGCTCATACAATATTTCCTTGTTCATAAGATCCTCCATCATCTGGGTGAGCATCTGGCTAAGGTCCGGCATCTCGCCGTCCTCGCCGCCCGCCTTGGAGAGCGCCTCGAGGATCTGCGTCAGGTCCGAGTCGCCACCGAGCCCTAGCGAGCCAAGAGGGTTCGAGGCATCGCTCGTCCTCTTGTTGGCAGCACTCGCGTTTGACTGCTTCAGCTTCGCCATCGTGGCTTGGACCGCTTCCTGGAAACTTTTTTCGCCCTGCCCTTCTGCCGAGGCAGACGCCGCTGGCGCCTGTGTCTCTGCCTCCGAATGGGGCAGGTTGCCAGATAGCATCTTTTCAAATTGCTTCATCAATTCGTCCTCAGCTGGCGGCACACCGCCCGCGGCGCCGCTCTCGGCATCGCCCGCACCGCTCACCGGGTGGTCCGCGGGCGGCGGCGGCACATCCTGCGCCGTCGACATGCGCTGCCCAAGCTGCGCCATGAAGGACTCCATGTTCTTTGTCAGCTCCTCGACAAATTCGTCCGACAGGGGGTCCTCAGGCTGCTGGGCCTCGGCCGCCCCATCGCCGGGCGGCCCGCTCGCAGCAGCGGTCTCCGGCCGCGACAGCGGCAACGACGGCTGCTGAAAGTCATCTAGTACATCTGTAGTGAGTATGCCACATGCATACCATCGAGGTCGTCCAGGTCATCGGCCACGGACTTGGAAGTGGTCATCGTGGGGAACAAGAAGCCACAGCGACCGGCTGAGTCAGCGCGGAGGACAGTCGTCCGCGTACCCCACGCCGGGCACGCTGCCTCCACACAGCCGGGTGCGATGGAGCAGGCGCTGGCGGCGTACGTAGCGCGCGCGTCCGGCTCGCCGACACTGCGTGTGGCCGTGTCGGATCAGGTGCCAGGTATGTAGATTTCGCTTATAAGACAGCCGGGCGTGGACTCGTCACTACAGGCGCCGTCCAGGCGGGCGAGACTGTGTTACGGCTGCCGCCGTCGGTGTTGCTGAACCCATCGCAAATGGCACGTGGGCGCCCTGTGCCATGGGCCCCTCTACGGCATGCAGAAGAGCCGTGCCCGAATGCGCGACCGCTCTCTACACACCAGCTCCTCGCGTGCGTGCTTGCGCAGTGGCGCGCCGCGCGGGTGGCGGGGCCCAGCACTGAGCTGAGCGACCGTGATGCGTTCTTTGCTTCTATGCCGTCGGCGTTTCCCACGGTGCCACTTTCATGGGCATTGGATGGAGACACGCAGCTTTTGTCTGCGCTTCCACCACGCGCCGCCAGACTGCATGACAAGGTACAGGCGCGGTTCGAGGCTGATTGGCGGCGCCTCGACGCTCTTGATGAGGCGACAAGAGCGTCCATATGGGCATCCGTCAGTCGTCCAGGGATTCCAGCCGTGCGTCCCCGCAAAGCCGATGTGTTATGGGGCTGGCTGTGCGTCAACTCGCGCTGCGTGTATGTGGACCTTCGCTACGTCAGGCACGAGGACAATTTCACGTTAGCGCCGCTCCTGGATATGGCCAATCACACGTTTGTGCAGGGGAAGCAGTGTAAGGTGCGCTATTCGGCGGAGGGTATGGAGCTCTGTGCGCCGGCTCAGTGCGGGCTGCAGGCCGGCGACGAAGTGTGCATTACCTATGGTCCGCACACCAATGCCACACTGCTGACCGAGTATGGCTTTCTGCTAGCGCCGAGGGATGCCCTGCGAGGCGCTAGTGCTTGGGACGGCAATCCACATGCCGAGCTTGCGGTCGACGACGCCATTGCCGAGCGATTCCGCGCCGAAGGTGACGAGGGGGCATGGAAGGTGCAGCGGCTCAAGGAAGAGGGGTACTCAGGGTACGTCTGGCATCTGCTCACCCAGCGACTATACGATGCATCCTGAGCCAGCTCCGGCGCATGTATCGCACCGTCTCCTCATGGCCCTGTGGCTCTTGTCGATGGCCATGGAGAATAAGCATACAACACAAAGGCTGTCGCTCAGGGCCCGAGCTGCGTTGCAAGCAAAGCAGGGACTGCGCTGCGTGTATAGCCCCAAGGAAGCTGCGCGCCAATGGAAACAAGTCACGTATGGCATGCCAGACAGCCGTCATGAAAGGCCGATGCGTGATGTTCTGTGCCGCCTATGTACTGAAATGGCAGAGCAGCGGAGTGCGCTCTTGGAACAGCTTCAAGGTCGACACGATGAGCCTGCGAGTCTAGTCCGGCTTCTGCTCGAGGAAGAACGCGACATCGCCCATCGAGTTCAGACAAGTGCCGAGCGCGGTGAAGCCTGGTAATGCACTATGAAGCCTTGGATTTGACGCCCTCGGAGGGAAAGCGCTTGCGGATAGCCTGTAGCATTTTAAAGAACCACATATAGTTCAAAAAGTTGAGGATAGGCAGACCCAGGGTGTAGATCACCCGCAAAGACATCGACACCGGCCGGGCCGTTGAGGCCGAGGCCCACATGAGCTCAATGAGACGGTACGACGCATAGGCGCCCAGAAGTAGGCGGACACAGACGTATGTCAATACCAGAAACACGGCATTGATTAGCTGGAGACGCGAGCCTGTGCGTCCCAGCTTGTCCAGAGCCCAGTGAATGTTCAAGAACGGCGTACTCAGCTCCCAGATAAGAACGCTCAGCCCGTCAAACATGAGGAGAGGCTTGTAGACCAGTAGCGCCGCTATAAATCCCAGGATACCATGCAGTACAAAGGCAAAGCCCTCATAGCGCAGAGACATTATCACGTCCCAAACAAAGTACCCCAGCGACAGAGCATAGACCTGCGCAAGCGTGTAGTCATAGCCCCATAGTCGGTCTGTCGATTCGTCAATCTGGAGCCAGTAGTACAAGGCGATTGGTGCAACAATGACGGAGTGGACCAACGAAACCATGTGCAGATCCCAAGAAGTGCGAGTCCGAGGCGACATGTTTGCAAACGACTTGGGAAAAAGCTTGGGCGAAACGGAATGCGAGAGCAGTTGAATCGCGAACCAGAGAAGGATTGATCGCATGATAGAAATCAAATGCTCTGGCAAGTAGTGCAGGCCCCACGCCTGCACGTACGGGCGCACCCAGTCGACGACGGCCCGCTTATCCATGGCCAAAGCAGTCCAGTTGTGGAGGGCTGTGACCGATGGCAAAGTCCACAGATCGGGTCAGATCTAGACAGATTCGAAGCCTCTATGACACGACGATGATCGGTGGAAATTCATTATGGCACGTTGGAAAGGGCACTCAGTACAGCCTTCAGACCAGCTGACGTGATGTCAACATCGACACCCACACCCCAGAAGCCCTGGGCCTTGCTAGCACCCAGCTTTTCGCTCTCATCCTGCCGGACAAGCTCGACGTACGACGCCGCTTGGGAACGCGTTTGTCCACGCGCACCCGACTCCGTGCCCATCGTAAGGGCACTCGCACGCGTAAGAGCATGCTCACTGTACTCGCGCACGTTCACACTCAAACCAAAGTGCTTCTCAACAGCGTCCAAGAGGGCGGACAGCGGCCCATTGCCGGTGCCTTGCACCTCGACAGGCTCGCCCTGGCGCGCAATGACACCCTCAAAGATGCGCTGTTGCGACACGCTCGCACCATCGGGCGAGATCTGTGCGCCAGCCTCGCTCAGTCGGAAACTGCGGAGGCTAAACTTGCCCTCGTTGCCGCCGTGGCGCGCCGCAGGCACATGATACGTGCGCAGGAACGCCTCAGTAATATCGCTCGTTGAGATTTCCTTGCTAGTCTCCTCAGCGAGAGCCTGGACCACCTGGTAGAACGAGATTTGCATGCGGCGCGGGAGATCCACGCCAAGAGACTGCGAGAGCAGGTATGCAATACCACCCTTGCCGCTCTGGCTGTTCACACGGATCACAGCCTCGTATGTCAGACCCAGGTCGGCAGGGTCCACAGGCAGATACGGCATGTTCCAGATCGTGTCACCGGCCTCGCGGCGCTTTTGCTGTGCCTGGAAGCCCTTCTTGATCGCATCCTGGTGCGAGCCACTGAAAGCAGTCATCACCAACTCACCCGCATAGGGGTGGCGCGGGTGCACGGGAAGATCATTGCAGCTAGTCACCACCTCAATGAGAGACGGCAGGTCCGAGAGATCTAGTGGACCTGGCGCCACACCCTGCGTGTAAAGGTTCAGCGCGAGGGTCACCAGGTCAACGTTACCAGTGCGCTCGCCGTTGCCGAAAATACAGCCCTCAATGCGATCGCCACCAGCAAGAATACCCAGCTCAGCCGCCGCAATGCCACAGCCACGGTCATTGTGGGGGTGCAAGGACACATATATGGTATCACGGTCCTTAATGTTCCGGCAGAAGTATTCGATCATGTCGGCATAGTGATTGGGCGGACCGATCTCAACAGTCGCAGGCAAATTGAAAATCAGCCGGTTGTCCGAGGAGGCCAGACCCCAAGCCTCGCGCACAGCCTCACACACCTGGATCGCGAAGTCCGGCTCCGTTTGTGTGAAGGTCTCCGGGGAGTATTCGTAGCGGAAAGTCGTACCGCCATTCGCCGGCTGGGTGTAGTGGTCCATAAGCTCCCGCACCAGCTTCGTGTGCTTGACCGCCAGGTCGATCGTCCGAGCCTGGTCGTTGCCAAATACCACCTCGCGGAACAGCGGAGAGGTGGCGTTGTACATATGGATAATCACATTCTTTGCACCCTTCACCGACTCGAACGTGCGGCGAATTAGCTCCTCGCGCGCAGGCGTCAGCACCTGGATCCACACGTCATCAGGAATAAGGCCCTCCTCAATGATGCGGCGAACAAATCCGAAATCTGTGTCGCTCGCCGAAGGGAATGCCACCTCGATTTCTTTGACGCCAATGGAGACTAGCTTCTTAAAGAAGAGCACTTTTTGCTCCTCCGTCATGGGGTTAGCCAGCGCCTGGTTGCCATCACGGAGATCAGTAGACAGCCATATAGGAGATTCCCGTTGTATCTTGTTCGGCCATTGCCGATCAGGCAGATGGACAGGCGTATAGCCCTTGTACTTTCCGACGGGATTCATGGTAGAGCGGGGCTTCCTAAGATCTGGTGTATCTGACTCACCGGCGCCGCCAAGCTGTCACGTGAGTCACGTGAGGTGACCCGACCGCATCGGCTAAGCGGGGCACCACCCGGTGTGGCGGACTTTCCCGCTCCCGTCTCCCACCATGGTCTTCACGCCCACTGACGTTGACCTTAAAGCGATCAACACGATCCGTATGTAAATATTGCAATTTCACTGGTGCGCTAACACATATAGGTACACTAGCGGCTGATATTGTCGCCAAGGTATGTGCATCCCTGCTCACACGTCCAGGCCAATTCGGGTCACCCGGGTGCCCCAATGGGTCTGGCCCCGCTGGCGCATTTGCTTTGGAGCCGTGTGATTACGTGCGACCCCAAGGACTCGAAGTGGCTCAACCGTGACCGCTTCGTTCTGTCGAACGGCCACGCCTGTGCGCTGCAGTACATCATGCTGTATCTGATGGGCTACCAGTTGTCCATGGACGACCTCAAGTCGTTCCGCCAACTGAACTCCAAGACCCCTGGCCACCCCGAAGCTAACCACACTGACGGTGTTGAAGTGACCACCGGTCCTCTAGGCCAGGGCTTTGCGACGGCCGTCGGTCTAGCGATTGCTGAGCGTAGCGCCGCTGCTACCTTCAACAAGGAGGGCTTCGAGATCTTCAACAACTACACCTACACGATCCTCGGTGATGGATGCATGCAGGAAGGTGTGGCCTCGGAGGCTGCCTCGCTGGCGGGTCATTTGAAGCTGTTCAACCTCATTGCCTTCTACGATGACAACAGTGTCACTATCGATGGCGACACCAACGTGTCTTTCACGGAGGATGTGCCGAAACGCTTTGAATCGTACGGATGGAACGTTCTGTCGATCACCAATGGTGATGACGATATCAAGAGCGTGTTCGAGGCTATTGAGAAGGCCCACTCCGAAAAGGAAAAACCTACGCTGATCATCCTTAAGACGACAATTGGCTTCGGTTCCAAGAACCAGGGTACCGCGAGCACGCACGGTTCGCCCCTCAAGGCGGATGACATTGAACAGCTGAAGGAGAAGTTCGGTTTCAACCCTAAGGAGAGCTTCGTCGTGCCTGACGAGGTTGCCGAAGCATACGCGTCGTACGCCAAGCGTGGTAGCGAGAAGCACGCTGAATGGAACAAGATGTTCGAAGAATACGGTAAGAAGTATGAGAAGGAACACAGCGAGATCCTGCGTCGCGCTGCGCACAAGCTCCCCGAGGGCTGGGAGAAGGTCTTGCCTCGCTACCAGCCCAGCGACAAGCCGCTGGCCACCCGTAAGCTCTCTGAGATGGTTCTGCAGGAAATCAGTTCGGTGGTGCCTGAGATTCTTGGTGGCTCGGCAGATCTGACGGGCTCGAACCTGACGCGCTGGAAGGAGGCCACAGACTTCCAGAACCCGACTCTGGAGATTGGCAACTACGCTGGTCGTTACCTCCGCTATGGTGTGCGTGAGCACGCTATGGGCGCCATCTTGAACGGTCTCCATGCCTACGGTATGCACATCCCCACTGCCGGCACTTTCCTGAACTTCGTGACGTATGCATGGGGTGCTCTGCGTCTCTCTGCGCTGTCCCACTTCCAGGTTATCTGGGTGGCCACCCACGACTCGATTGGCCTGGGTGAAGATGGTCCTACGCACCAGCCTATCGAAGTGGCTGCCGCTCTCCGCGCGCTGCCCAACATGGACTACTGGCGCCCGGCGGACGGAAACGAGGTTTCGGCAGCCTATAAGATGGCTCTTGAGAGCCCTACTACGCCCTCGGTGCTTTCGCTTACCCGTCAGAACCTGCCCCAGCTGGAAGGCTCTTCGATCGAGAACGCCATTAAGGGTGGATACGTCCTGAGTGAGGACAGTGATGCCGCTGTGACTCTGGTTTCGACAGGTTCTGAGGTCTCGATTTGCCGTGACGCCGCCGCTCAGCTCCGTGAGCAGGGCATCAAGGCTCGTGTGGTGTCGATGCCTTGCTTCAGTGTCTTTGATAAGCAGCCGCTCGACTACCGCCTGTCGGTGCTTCCCTCCGGCCACCCGATTTTGTCGGTGGAGGCCTACAGCACGCTGGGCTGGGGCAAGTACGCGCATGTCCACCACGGCATCAACTCGTTCGGTGTTTCGGCACCCTACCAGGAGGCTTACAAGCACTTCCACATGACCGACAAGGATGTGGCAGAGAAGGCTGCCAAGGTCGTTGAGTACTATAAGTCGCTGGATCAGAAGCTGTACTCGCCGGTGGAGGTGGAAGCCCACTTTAACCACTAGATAAAAATGGGTCATTTTAAGACTGCATTGACAGTCGGCACGACCCAGCCATAGTAAGTAACATGCCAATACACCTTGCATGTCTATATAGCTTCTATCCTCGTCGTCGTGCGGGGTGGACAATGGCCGTCTCGACGGTCTCTTCGGCACCTTGCTCCGCGTCTTTGCGGGAGGAGGAGAATGTCTTTTCGGCACGGGACTGCTCCTCTAGAGCATGCTCGTGCTCGCGTTCACGTTTAGCTTCCACCTGAGCCTTATGTGCCTGCTCCTGCATTTGAAGCACCATGGCGTTGTGCTGAACAATCCGTATCCGCTCACGGTCTTCTAAGAGCTCCTAGAAATGAGCATATACGCATACACATACTTGGATCGTGGGCGGCTGCTTGCGCGTATGACGCATCCATGCGTCCCATTGAATCGGCATATCTTTGGGATTAAAGTCGCTGGGATAAGGACACGACTTCCACTTCACCACCCTGGTGTTACTCCGTGGCACGTACCGGCGCGTTCGTCGTGGATCTGTCGCGTGAAGGGATGGCAATTCATAGTATATATTGTTCTCTAAATCGTGGCCAACAATGTACCTGGCGTTTCCTATACGGAAGAAACGGGACAAGGCGCGCCAGAACATATCCCTAGCGTCTCGTAGCAGTGGTCCGAGTGAGCCTGACTAGAGGCGACATATCTAATGGAGGTGCGTATCTACAACTACAATCCGGCCTCAGCCCACGAGGCCCAGGAGGTCGGTTCGGCGGTGGAGCGGTGCAGAAGGATGTTCTCCATGGATGTACCAAAGAAACCCTGCTCGGCCCAAGCTTTCAATTCAGAGGCTCGAAAGGGGCCGAATACCTTTGTCTCAGGATCAACGTTCGTGCCGTGGGCCTTGGCCGCTTGGGCCAAGTAAGTGGGGGTCCATTTGTACTCCCATATCGCCTCTCCCTCGCCAGACACTTGGTCACCAGGTGTCGCCCCTTGAGTATTCCGCGATGGATCCCAATCTTCTGGAACAAGACCTGCTCGGCGCACCATCCGAACCAGTCCTTCGTACACTTCGTCGTACACGTTCATCTGACCAAAAGTATTCATTAAGATGCTTGTCACATCAGTAAAGTGTTCAAATGCCGCCTTGCTAGCTTCCGCTCCTTCCTGGTCTTTCTTCGATCTCTTTGCTTGTGATCCTAGTCGATGCAGCGCATCTAACACAGCCTCACCGGGCTGCATAAACCCTGCCAGCTCCTTCATAGCATGTTCCATCGTGGGAAATTCGGCCATTTCCTTGTTCATACGCTCCTTTTCAGCCTCTTGTCGTTTTTTCTGCGCCTCGCTCGCGGATTTGATCGACTTTTTCGTATAGTTGCCTTCGAGCCAGCGGTCATTCTGCGAAAACTGATCTCGTTTATTTCTAATGTAGTTGCCATCTTCATCAAATTGACCACTTGCCATCTCTGCTTTCATGTTGAACTTTTCAATACGGAAGCCCATGCCTTGCTTCTTGACGCCAAGCACGCCATCGTACCGCGGCGAGCCTGGCGGCGTGCGTTCTGCATCAGCGTTGGCATCTTCATGCTGTTGGCTCTTCATCGCTTGTTCTAGCTCGTATTCAGGATCTTCGTCGTGATCT
The DNA here is from genome assembly GCF_000349305.1 of Malassezia sympodialis ATCC 42132. Lineage (NCBI taxonomy): Eukaryota > Fungi > Basidiomycota > Malasseziomycetes > Malasseziales > Malasseziaceae > Malassezia > Malassezia sympodialis. Next base: position 411,674 of record NW_017387801.1, on the reverse strand, counting down.
AGCTCATCATTGTCATCCTCATCACCCATGCGTGTGCGGGCTCCAAACTCTTGACCGTCAATGTCAGAGAGTTTTAAGAATCGGGGCTCCTTCCTGTCATCATCCTCATCCTCCTTTTTCTTAGCATCCGCAAACATGTCATCATCATCGTCATCAGCATTCCCTTCTGCCCCGTCTTTCCATCCGCGCCGATGCGACTTGCTGGGACCCTCATCAGAGTCGTCCGAATCATACCCTTCAGTCATAACACGTCCACGACGAGTCTTGCCTTGTCGTTCAGCTTGAGCATCCATGTCATTATCCCCATCCGTAAAGGAGTCTATGTGGGTCCGCTTCCCACTCGACTCGGCACCTGGCCAATCTCCCTTGCGCTTCATCGATTGCCTGGTGGGCGCGCTGCAAACGCGTGCGATCCACGCCTCCACTTTTGCGTCGTCGATCCTGGCCATCCTCAATGTCTGGCGAGGCTTCGCGGCGTGTGCAACTTCCGCCACGCTCAGAATACCGCATCGAACTGGATTCGAACGAGACCGTGGCCATACGCTTTGTCTCAAATGCACTTACAGGTCATTATGGAGATGCAGAAGTGTTTGGCGCACCACTGGTAGCTGGTACCCAAGAGCGCTGGTACACCTTTGGCAATGAGGCCAAATTCGCCATATCCACCTGGGGCGGGGCTGAAATTGAAATCATTGGTCAAGCCTCTACTGAATATATGGCCGATGAGCCGTCGCCTTTCTATACCTATGGTGCCAACTTGCACCTCAATTTGGAACGGGCTCGTCTCCGTGCACGAGAGCAGCTACGTACAGATCACTCGCTCTTGCAACAGCTTGAAGAATTCGACGTTAACATTCACAAGGTGCCACCATCGTTTGAAAGCGATGGCCCACTTGACCCCAGAGATCCATATCGTGCCGCTGGACAAGGCCCGCGTGTGATGGTCGTGGGTCCTGCCAGTGCCGGCAAGTCTACACTGATCAAATTCTTGGCTAACTATGCGCTGCGTTCACCTGCTTTAGCGAGTGTAAAAGAAGGTGAAGAAGCAAAACGGCGCACGAGAGAGCAAGAGGGGCATCATGACGATTCAGACGAAGAAGCTCAAAACGAGGAGGCCGGTGACAAACCGCTGAGTGAAATCACGGGATGGTGGCCCATGATTGTGACGCTAGACCCTGCAGAAGGCGCTGTGCCCATACCTGGATGTGTCAGTGCCATCCCACTGAATCCCACACCTTCCAACACTCTACCATCCCCTTCGCCTGCTCTACCCTATGGTGTGACGCCTGAGACCACCGGAGCCTTGCCTCCAGGTGTATCTACGGTGCACAGTGTGATGCCCCTCTCTTTATGGATGGGGAAACAAAATGTGCGCGAGAATGAGCGACACTCACGGCGCATTGTCGACTGGCTAGCCTTCCATATCGAGAAACGCATGGCCAAGGATATGCGATCTCGAATGTCGGGCCTTCTCATTGATACGCCCGGTGTGATCACGGCGGATGCGCGCACTCGCTATGCTTTTATCCAATACTGCGTTCGCGCGTTGAAGGTGGACACTGTCGTCGTCGTAGGCCACGACAAGCTCAACTTGGAGCTCACCCGTATCTATGCTAACATTCCGACTGGCAGTGCGCCCCAAATTGTCAAGATTCCTCGCTCGGGTGGCGCTGTGGAAGTTGATGAGGTGTATCAACAGAAGCTGCATGATCTTCAAATTCGATCCTACTTTTATGGTATGCCCCTGTGTCGACCGCGTGAGCTGAGCTCTGAGGAGAGTGGAGCGGCGGCAGCTTTGGGACTTGACGAGCCCTTGGGCGGGGTTCCTTCGCTGAATCCCTACTCTTCCACGATTCCCTTTGATCTACTGCAGATCTATCGCGTTGGCCAAGACCGCGTGGCACCATCCTCGGCACTACCTATTGGAGCTGAGCGCGCTCTATCTGAAATGCAAGTGGTCAAGCTCGATCCGGTAAACTCATCAAGTGACTTGTCTATGCTGCTGCAGTCTGTCTTGGCTTTGGTGGAAACTCCGCCACCTAGGGAGGGTGCAGATGGGAAAGCGGAAGGAGAATACACCGATGACGAACTGTTGGGCGCTAGTCTGCTTGGTTTTGTGCATGTGTACGTTGTGACTCTCCGGCTTACTTGACAGATCTGATGTGGATACCAACCGCAAAAAATTGACCGTATTGTCGCCTCATCCAGGTAAACTGCCGAGTGTCACTGCGCTGATTGGGGTGCGTTCTATTTGCGCTAACAAACCAGAATCTACATTGGCAAGATACTTAACTTGACGACTTCATCATAGTATGATGATGGGACGTTATAGACGAGGCATCGGGCAAAACTAGAAGCCGCCCATATCACCGCCCATATCACCCATGCCGCCCATATCACCGCCCATGTCGCCACCCATGCCGCCAGAGTCGTACATCTGGCCATCATGCATGCCTTCCATGTAGGCGTGATCCTGCATATCATCTTTTGGAGTAAGCTGCTACTCCCAGAACCGAACATACCTATGCCATCGGCAATCGCCATACCGCCCAGCAGACCGAGGCCACCACCCATAAGGCCGGCACCCATCGGCCCGACACCGCCACCGCCCATGCGGCCGAAGCCACCACCAAGACCGCCTCCAGGTCCGAAGCGGCTACCACCCATCATTGGTGGCTGCTGATACACGGGCTGTTGGTACACAGGCTGCTGATATACGGGCTGTGGTTGCGGCGGACGCATATATTGCTGAGGATACGAGCTTTGCGTGGCAGCACCAGGCGGGGGACCAGCAGGCGGCTGGTACTTTTGATTCTGTTCATCGACAGGGTGAACCCAGGTAGAGCGCGGGGGATTGGCTCGCGTGTCCACATAAAAGTGGCGGCTGTAGCTACATTGTCAATCATAGTACACATACTTGTTGTCCCACTGCTTCACCCATCCCTCAGGAAGGGGTCTCGTGTCACCGCTCTGCGTGCTCTTGGGATCGTTGGATGAATACGCGGGAGGATTGTCGCTCTTGCCACTCATGGAGGAACGGATATTAGTCTCGGCATGCCTACGCCTACATGCACCGTGCGGAGTCGGTGATCACGTGAAGTCGACCAACGCGGCTGGCCCGATCTCCGGGTTGGTCACAAGATCCATGGGACGGGCAAAGTCTCTACGGGAGAACTAGATCCAAATCCAGTTCTATCGAAGCCAATAGGTGATTCCCAAGGATGCCTAAGGTACATGTGTGTCTCGATAGCCCTGCAAATCGCATGCCCAAGCTCTGAGTCGGTATATACATATCCTGTCGGACATTAGGCACCACCCTTCTTCTTCTGCTTGCGAGGAGGTGTGACCGGCCGGCCCATGTTGATACCGCCGTACGCATATTTTTGCTTCTTCTCTGCAGGCTTCAAAATTTGGAATGAACACAACAACGTCTCATCCACGCTCATCATAGCACCGGCATTATCAAATTCACCACAGTAGTTGGGGGCCGAGAACAGCGTCACCAATTGCCGCTTGGCAAAAAACTCGTAACCATCTTCCACCACTTGGTGTGCGCGACATATGAGATCCATATCATGCTTGGCAAGGAAGCGTGACACCACGTCAGGCCCAAACGTGAACGAAACGCCACGGTCATTTTCCGACCAACCCGATATATCCTTGTCGGGGTCGGACCATAACAAATCGCAGAGGAGACCCGTGTCCGGCACATCTGTGGGCCTCATGACGCGGCGGATTTGCTCCATGCTCTGCAGGTCCGGCGACAAACCGCCATGCATTGTGAAGATCTTTTCGTCAATGATAGCTGCGATGGGCAGACAGTTAAAGCAGTCAGTGAATGTCTTCCACAGTTTAATATTAAAACGACGCTTGCATTCGTCGTAAAATCCGTAAATACGATTGATACTTGCACACTCGTGGTTGCCGCGAAGGATAAAGAAGTTCTCCGGATACTTGATCTTATAGGCAAGCAAGAGGCAGATCGTCTCGAGACTCTGCTTTCCTCGGTCCACATAGTCACCCAGGAAGAGATAGTTAGCTTCTGGAGGGAAGCCTCCGTATTCAAACAGACGAAGCAGGTCGTAGTATTGACCGTGAATATCACCTGCGGCATTAGCAAGCGGGTTACACAGGGTACATACCGCAAATCTTGATGGGTGCTTCCAACTCAAGCAAGATCGGCTGGTTGATAAAGATATCCCGGGCCGTCATACAGAGATACTTGATCTCGTACTCTTCCAAGTTGACATGCTTTCCAGGACGTGAACCACGCACTGGTATGTGAGCCATAATGGCAACGTACCTTCAAGCAGTCGGTCGATCACATTGTCTATATCGACCTCAGCAGTTTGGTTGTCCGCCATTGTATCTGTTTTGTGTCAGTCCCCGTTCTTACGCTAGATGACCTGCACATGCACTCTGACCACACTCATAAGAGTCCACGGCAGTTCATGTGCGCGGCCCGTGTACATACATAAATTTGTGCCACAGACAAAAGCCAAGTCGCAAGCTTCTCAACCCTTAATCCAATCTGCGAAGAAAGGTGGGTACTAGAACCAGAGTGTTGCCAGACACTCAAGAACCGATGGAACAGTCGCCCTTTTTCCTAAGACCGTGGATACCCTGTCAACAAGCCCGTGGGACGGACAAGCTTGCGCGAAGAGAGCGGCTGAGATCGTGGCCTCGGGCGAGTTTTCCCATCCCGGGTGTTTGGCTGGCACGGCCGAGAGGAGTTTGAAATTATTTTATGACAAAACAGAGTGGGAAGGGTTGGGCGAAATTAGAGGCGCCAGCCGCAGAATCAGCGCGGGCGCGAGAACTGTGGGCTATGGCGTTACATGGGTATGCTAGGCAGACGAAGAGGGCGCCAAGACAGCACGCACAGCAGAACGGCAGCTAGCTGGGGTCAATGGGTCCGCATTTGGCGCGTAAACCGACTCGAGAAGTAGCTTTGTCACTAGTGTATCGACGCTTTCCACGCTGGTGACGCCCGAGTCCTTCTGCGCTGGATTGCTCAAGAGCTGGGATGCGCACTAGTGTAAGACGGCATAGAACATACCATTTTTAGGCCCCAGAGCGTTCGGACCCATGGTCCCTTCACACGGTCCATCTTGTGCCCCGAATTGGGTGCCAGATTTCCCTCACCTAGTTCGAGAATCCGAAGGTAGATCTTGTAAGCATTGACAATATCGCCTGCCGTGTAGAGCGTCTCGGCGTACTTGAGCAGGTAGAAGCTGTTCTGTGGCGCCAGCAAGACCAGCTCTTCTAGCGCGAACACGGCTTGCTCGTACTTGTTCTGGTGCAGATACAGGGATGCCAACTCCAGCCACGACTCCTGGTCTGTCGGGAAGATATCCACAAGCTCTGCCAAGCCCTCTGTGGCAAGCGGGATGCCATTCGGAGCTGCTTTGATACATGCGAGGCGGCGCTTGTTGACGAGCTAAACGATCAGTCACATCAACGTACCACATTCGAGGACTCCTTGCGGAGGAGTAGCTCATACACTCGCTTCGCCTCGTCGAAGCGCCCTTCCGCCTCCAGGATGACGCCTTTGAGCACGAGGACGCGGGCAGAGTCACTAAAGCGAACAATCAGGCGTGATAGGCAAAGCTCAGCAAGATCGATCTTGCCGAGTTCTGCAGCAGCAAGTCCCAGCTGCTCAAGAAAGGCCCACACATCCTGTCCGAGCGCGCCAAGCTGCTTGTGCTCAAGAAGCCATTCACCGTAGCGAACCACGTGGAACGGCTCGCGAGCTAGCGTTCTGACAGGTAAGCCTCCTTCACATACTTTCGCTGGTGCTCGAGCCACTGGAGCGCCTCATCCAGTGTGATAGGTGCCTCTTGCGACATGGCACCTGTAGCTGGGACAATGCGCGCGGCGCGCTACGCTGCGGGGGACATGTTCGGCCGAGTGCACACAGGAGAACCCGTTGCTCGTGACGAGCGACAGGCTCGTTGCTCCCGAGGACGCATTCTTATCATGGTGCGTGAGCGCGTGCTCTAACTCGACAGGGCGCAGGTCCTCGTTACCCGTACCCGAAGGAAGTCTGGACGCCGACTGGTATGTGTAGAGGGTAGCTGACATTTTACAGGTGGCTGGTGGACTCGGTAAGTGCCTCATCGGGGTCTGACAAACAGTCCCAAGAACTGGGCGAGCAACACTTTTGTTATTGCTAGTGGCGTTGGCGTGATCTGCTATGGCCTGTGGCAGCTAAGCTCTGATCGCGAGGTACGTGGAAGGTGTGTTGACCGGCAGTGGCGCCACCAGGCACCGATTCACCCGATTCCTTCGCAGATGGTGTGTGGCTCCCTCCTATACACTAACCGCAGTGGGCGCGCCAGTTCCGCGAGGGCGAGCTGCAGGTCAAGCCTGAGTAACGTGGCTATGTAGTCACCACGCTATTTTCCCTCGTATGAAACCTTCTCTGTCCGTTGCGCAACGCCCGAAGCATGACTGAGCATGGCTGCGCTGTATGTCTTGTTTCACAAGGAGGGCGTCAGTGCCATGCCCAACTACATAGATGGTGCTCTCCTCGAGCTTCGGCCTTGCTGCGTGTCGAGGAGTCCGTATTTCTGCGTGCGGCAAGAATGGCCATGTGCTTTTGTGCAGCTGGTCGTGAGCTCGAGCGCCTGACAGCACGACCGCGATCAAGGGCGTGGGGGCTGCGTGGTCAGACACCTGCTCTCCTCTTGGGGGCGGGTAGGGGTCCGGCCAAATTCCCCACATGGATGTTGCGGCACGCGGCCGACGCGTCCTTTGTCCGCCAGGAAGATGCGCACCTCGAGTGTAGCGCGGCATGCGATACCGCCTGTGTACGCATGCTACTGCCTGCGATCGCAATCCAAGCCGAATCAGACCTACGTGGGCTCGACGCCGGATCCTGTACGGCGCCTGCGGCAGCACAATGGGCTTGTGAAAAATGGTGCCTTCTACACGCGCTTCGCGCGACCCTGGGTCATGGACATGATAGTATATGGCTTCCCATCGAAGCTGGCTGCTCTTCAGGTCCGTGCTGCTGTCTTACCCCAGTTTGAATGGTCTTGGCAGACTCCGCATCTCTCGCGGCATTTGCGCGTCGTGCATGGCCAGCAGCGCGCCGTGTATGCGGGGCGCAGCGCAGAGCCGCTCTTCCCAGCCAGTCGCAAGTCGTACGGTACGTCGCGGAAAGGCGAGCGGCGCGTGAAACTACGCTCAACGAATGTACCTGAGCATAAGTTCCTCGTGCTCCGCGCGCTGCTGTCCAGCGAGCCTTTCTGTCACTGGGGTCTGCGCGTCGCGTTCTTTACTGAGTACGCGTACGGCGTTTGGCGCTTTCTTGAGCGCACGTCGCCCACGCCAAAGTGGCACACGTCGCGCGTAACGCGCCGCGCCCTTCCGCCCGGGTACCCGGCCGTGCTGTGCGACTTTCGCGGTGTACTGGGTGCGCACTCGCCGCTGCAACGCACGGCTACGTCGGAGGCCATGCCGCCGCTCCCTGAAGCTGCCACAAGGTCGGCGCAGCAGCGCACGGGCCGAGCATCGGACACTGTATGGGACGAGTGCCCGCCGCCTGCGCGCGATGCGAAGACGCTTGGCCTCACATGGGACGCTCTCGAGCGCGCGCCCCAAGAGACGCAGCCGTGGCTCGCGCTGCATCGCGCCTCCCAAGCGGAGGCGACACAGGAGGCTGACCAAGTCGCTTCTCATGCCGATCGTGCTGCACTCTCCTGCGGCTTGTGTCGCGCTCCTATCGATCTGGCACGGCCCCTCTCCTACACGCTATGTCCTATCGGCCCCGAGCCGGCATCACCGGGTACACACGCCTTCCATCTTACGTGTCTGGCCACCTATTCGATCGAGCGCGAGCCGCGCACGGTCCGCCGCTTCTGCCTACCGACCACAGCTTCGTGCCCCGTGTGCCCTGATGCGGCGCCCGTGGCGTGGGCGGACGTTGTCCGCCGCGTATTCCGCCGCGCCGAGCTTCAGCGCAAGCTGGCCCGGTAGTCCAAAAAGGCCCGTAGGTTCTGCACACTCTCCATGGCCGCCGCATACAGCGGGCCGTCCGCGTGGCGATCCACGCGCTTAGCAATCGCCGACAGACTCGGCACGAGCGCTTTGAGCTTGCTTTGCATGTGGACCTGCGCGTACACACCGTCCCAAGGCGCCATCTCGTTCGCGTATGTATCCACGATGGCATTCAGCACGGCCGTCAGTGTGTCAGCGTCCGGCACATGCGCCGCGACCTGCAGCCAGAACGATGCGAGCTCTGCATACACTCGCTCATAGACGGGCGGCGGGGCCGACGCGCCGTGCACGCGGTAGTACTGCGAGCGTGCAAGGCACGCAAGGGTGCCGATACTCTTGACACGCACCGACGCGTCCTGGGCCGAATCGTACGCGGCTGCCAGGGCAGACACCCACGGCGCAGCCTCGTCGTCTTGTGTGAGCGGCAGCTGCCCTTCCAGTACACGCGCCATAGCCCACAGCGCACCGAGGCCCGCATCGACCATGGCGAGTCCGTCCTGCGCCACGGACACGTCCATGTCAGAGGTACCGGGAGCCGCATTGGCCACGCTATCCACGCTCGCCCAGTGCGCTGCGATGGCAAACACTTGGTCCCACAGTGTGCGGAGCATCGTGCCCATATCCGATGCCGACTGTGCCGGATCTGCGCCATCCAGGTACGAGGTGCCAAACCATGCGCGCCACAGCGCGATGCGCTGAAGCATCTCCTCGTCGTCCTCGGGCCACTGCGACGGCGGCGGCGGTGCAAAGTGCGCAAGGCGCAGCAGCAAGTTCTGCAGCGCGGCCAGCGCTCGCGTCTCGATCGCGCGGCGCGCTGCGCCGGGCGACTCGGCGGCGGAGCTCTCGTGCGGCGTCGCGAGTCGCAACAGCGTCTCGACGAGGGTCGAGCGCATGCAGCGAGCTACGACCCAATCGCCTAGGCCCCCCTCTTCGGTCACGGGCACACTCGCCAGCGCTGTGCCGCTGTGTACAGTATCGAGCGGCGTACCTAGCACGCTCGCCAAGTCAGCGACCAGCTCCAAACACATCTCAAGCAACGCCACTGCGTCATCCTTTACCGAGTCCACCGACGCAGGCGCCAGGAGCGTCACTAGCTGCTGGAGCAGCGCCTCATGCACAAACGCGCTGAGCGGCTCGGACCGAACAGCTGGCGCATCTTCTGCGTCGTTGCGCGCGTTGCGCAGCACATTCACCAGCACGCCGCCAGCAGCAGCGCCGAGCATCGCAGGCCGCGGCGCCGCATCGCGCTGCAAGAGCGCAGAAGCATCTGCGAGAATGGCAAGTCGTGCTGCGCCACGCTCCCGCGCATCGCGCAGCTGCGCGGGCGAGGGCATCGGCGCCCGCCCCGGCCCCGGCCCGAGGCCGGCGAGTGCCTGTGCCATGCCTTCCTCATCCGTGATCGCACTGAGCGCCTGTGCGCTGGCAATGCCGAGCGCGATCTGCGGCACGACACACGCTGGGTCTGCGGCAGACGGCGCGCCGCTCGCAGCGTGGACGCCGAGGTGCAAGGCCTGGCATAGCCAGGCGCACAGCGCCTCGCCGGCGAGCGCCGTGCCGCGCGGCTCGTGCCAGTCCCACTGGAGCACACGTGCCAGGAGCTTATCGCTCGCCTCGCAAAAGCACGTTAGCACTGTGACGAGGCTCTCGCACATCTCGACAAGACACTGCGCAGCGGCGGAGCCCATCCCAGCGAGCGAGGCGTCTGCATCGGCGCCCCAGCCATGGAAATCCAGCGTGCCCTGGGCGTCGTCACCATCAAAGTCGGCCATCGCATCAGCCGCGGTGTCAGGTACGCGCCCCTGGGCGAGCTTGGCAGCGAGGCGGCGCTCCTTGCGGTTCATCTGCTCGACGGGCTTGGTGCGCAGGCGTTCGCGTTCAGCCAGGAGCGGCGCGCGCGTGCGCTCCAAGCGGCGTTCGTGGCTCTGCAGTCCTAGTGCGGCCCACCGGAGCACCTGAAGCACAATCTCTACAGCGCGCTTGTTGGCGAGCTCGCCGAGCGTGTCGGTAGAGCGGCTGCTGAGGCACAGGTTGCGCAGCGCACCGCTAGCCTCGCGACGCACCTCCAGATTTGTATCCGACTCGAGCGCATAGAGCACACGCCCTACGACCTGGTGAGCAAGGAGAAGGCGGCGGTGCGGCTCATGATCGTCGGCCAAAAGCGTCGATACGGACGCCAGCGCCCACACCTTGTCGCCTGTGTCGACGGGAGGCGCATCCGGTCCGGTACCGAGCTTGGCGAGGGCGGGCACCACCTGCTCCACGGACGCCGTCTGCACCTCAATCTGCGGGCGATGCAGTGGATTGTGGCGCTGCGCACGCTGAGCGCGGCGCCCCACGACCGGACGCACTTTCGGCATGCCCTGACAAGCAGACGCGCTGTCGCGAGCGGTCTTGTGCTGACTCAGCCACCCGTCTCGTGCCCCTCCCAGTGGCCCCGGCGCCGGCGCAGCGGTGCCCCCTTCCATGGCCGCTCCGATGGCGCAGGGCGTGCCCGGTGCGCTACAGCCCTTCCGGGGGCAGCGCCAGCTGCAGCCGGGCATGCGCGTACGCATCGGTGCGCATCTCGTGACGGTCCAGCGCTTCCTGAGCCAGGGCGGCTTCGCGTGTGTCTACCTTGTGCAGGCCGAGGCGCCCGTGCGTCTGCCTGGGCGGCCTGCGCCCGGCGACACGCAGCTCGTGCTAAAGCACATGTGCGTCTGGGATAAGGGGACGCTGGCAACGGTCCGCGCCGAAGTCGACCATCATGTACGTGTGCAGCACTCACGCAGCGCGCCCTCCAGGGCCACGAGGCCATCGTGCACTTTGTCGAAGCGTCGGCAGCCACACTCGCTGGCGGCGGGTGGGAGATATTTATCCTGATGGAGTACTGCCGCGGCGGCGGGCTGATCGACTTTCTAAACAGCCGTCTGCAGCACCGTCTCTCCGAGACCGAGGTGCTGTCTATCTTCCGCGACGTGTGCGAAGGCGTGCAGGTCTTGCACCATCTCGATCCTGTGCTGTTGCACCGCGACCTGAAGATTGAAAATGTGCTTCTTTCTACCGCGGACCCACCGCGCTTCAAGTTGTGCGACTTTGGCTCGTGCATACCCGTACTGACGACCCTGCCCGCTCGCAGCGCCGACGCGATCCGGCGCCTCGAGCTCGACCTCCAGCAGCACACGACGATGCAGTACCGTGCGCCGGAGATGGTCGACCTTCGCCAGCACGTGCCGATTACGGAGAAGGCCGATATCTGGGCCCTGGGCGTGCTGCTGTACAAGCTGTGCTACTACACGACGCCCTTTGAGGCGCCGGGCGCCGGCGCCCCAGCCATTATGCACGCGCGCTACGACGTGCCAGCCACGCCTGCGTACTCGCGCGACCTCCAGGCTCTCATCCGCTCCCTCCTTCAAGTACGGCCCGAGGACCGCCCCGATATCGACACGTTGCTTCGCGATGTGCGACGGAAGCTTGATCCTGCGGCACCGAGCCCCGTGGCCGACCCGCCGAAGCGCGCCGCGCGGCCCGAATCGCTCATCCTCGATGTGGACGAGGTAGCGACGCGTTTCCCCTCGGTGGGCGAACTGTCAGCGCACCTCGATCCCCCGCGGCGCGCGGCCACCGATCCTGAGCCGCCGGCGCCGCCCGCTGCGCGCTCCGTGCGGGCCATGGTCGCGGAGATGAATTCAAGTGCACGGCCATCGACGCGTGAGCGGCCCCTCTCTGTGTCGATTCTTATGGAGCCAAGTGCATCGAGCCCTGGAGCGCCCGCGCACACACTCGTGGATGTCGATGTGAGCTCCAGCTCGGACGATGAGCCGGAGGACGCCGGGGCGACATTCCGTGTGCGTGTGCGCCCAACGGACCCGCAGCGAGCTGCTGAGGCGCCCGCGTCCATCGTGCCCAGCGCGGCCGATGCCTTGCATGACCTGCTCGTGCATGCAGAGGGCGATGCCGATACCACGACAGACTCTGTGTGTGCGCCTGAGACGGCCGAGCTGGACTCGCTGGCCGAGCATGAGCGGGCCTTACAAGGACTCCTGAAGGGCGAGACGCCCGCTGAGCCGCCGTCCCGTCTTGCCGACCAGCACGAGCGTGCCGCGGCACCGCATGCGGGCAGTGCGCCGTCTATGCCCGCGGTGCGCGCGGCGCCGCCCAAACCGCGCAAGCCCATGGTGCGGCCCAAGCCGGCTGCCTTGTCCCTGGCGGCCGGTACGCGGCGCAGCGCAGTGCACACACCTGCGACGTCTGTGCTGCCCGACTCGCAGACCAAGGTGGCTAGCCACACCGCATCCACGACACCGCCCAAAGAATCACCCGTCGCTGACGTGCCAACCGGCGATCTGCTCGCAATGAACGAACTGCCAGCCGCGCGGCGTGCGCCCCAGTGGGACGAGCCAACGCCCCCTGCGAAGACGTATGTGGATGCCAGCACATCACCCCGTCGGCCGGCCCTGGCCTTGCCTGTGCCGGCCAAGGATCCTCCGGCGCCCACGCACGGCATTGACGCGGGCACAACGGTCATGGCGCCAACGCCCCGGCATGCAGTGCCACTCACGCGCTCCACGTCGGCGCAGACGGCGGCGCAGGCGCACGCCCGAGGTGTGCGCCTCACGAAACGCGAGACGCAAGGCAGCCACGAGACACGTGCCACACGCATGCCAGTCTCGCCGACGGAGGCGTCGGAGCCCTCGGAGGGTGTGAGTGCCCTGATCCAAAAGTGGCAGTCGCAAACGTTATAGCTATGTCCATAGGCGTGACATATTCTCAGGCACGATGGCCGCCAGGACCACACGCGATTGGACCTCGTCCAGGTACAGTGCGAGGAACACGAGCAGGATTGTAATGGGCGCGGTGAGTACAATGTATGACACAAAGATGGTGCCGCTGATGAGCATTTCGACATGGCTGTTGGGCGCCGCACGCTGGCGCGTGATCTGCGCGAGGGTCAGCGCAGGCGGCGAGCCGAACAACAGGCAGGCACATGTCATAAAGACGGGATCGTCGATGCTGCGTGAGTGGCGTGTACGTACACAGACGAGCGGACCTTGAGGCACACGTAGGTGAAGAGGGGCAGCATGAGCAGCGGCGCAAGGACCATGCGGCTGCAGGAGGCGGCAATAATGGTGCGCCAGATCGTCCTCTTTTCAGCACGCTCCTCCGCCTCGCGGCGCTCGCGGTCCTGCGAATCCTCCATGGTCGAGTAGCGGCGGATCATGCCGGTGCCAGGCGCGTCGTCTCCAGCAAAGTAGGCACCAAGCACGAGGATCGATAGCGGAATACTGCACTGCCCCATCTGGTCGATCGCGCCGACGAGCGGTGTGAGGGTGACGAGGAAGCGCTGCAGCGGCGGCGTCATAGCAATGAGAAAGCTTGCCAGCGCCGTCCAGAGCGGCACCGTCATGAACGCAACGAACGCGCGCCACGGCTGCACGACCCAGCGGTGCCATGCGCCGTGGCGCTCGGTGGGCGCCACAGAGATCTCGTCTGGCTCGTCGGTGAGCAGCTCGTTCCGCAGCGGCGAGCTCTCAGCGGGCGTGTGGGAGAGGATAGAGCCGCGGTCCGCGAGGATGGAGCGGTGCCGCTGGTCAATCAGCGTGTCGGTCACATCGTCGCGGAAGCCGGACGCGTTGCCCTCGTTCTCGGACGGCGGCACGAACGGCAGCTCTGTTCGCACATGCGACAAGAGCTTGGCGCCGATACTCCAGCGCTGTACCGTGCCGAGCGTCGAGAACATGACCAGATACGTCAGCGCACGACCCAGCATGTCGTTGGGTGTGTCGACGTCGCGGCCGTCGCGGATCCAGTGCAGCTGCGGCACACTCTCGACGAGCGACGAGATAAGCGCAACAGGCAGCGTGTTGGAGTTGGGCGTGATCGAGACGGCCATCACAAACGGGCGCTGCCCCCGCGGAATGCCGAGCAGTCGGTTCGCGACCGCCGCGGCGACCGCTGACACAAATGTCACGACACAGAAGCCGATCGGTACGATCGCCAGCTCCACGAGGCGCTCCGGCGACAGGTAGAAGGCCACCTTGGAGAACAGCAGCGCGGGCGTAAACACCGACACGTTCAGCTTGTTCATCTTGCCCTGCATGCGCTTATCGAGCACACCAAGCTGGGCCATAAGGTAGCCAATACTGCACACGAGAATCAGCTGGAAAATAGACGAAAACGTCACGAATGCAAGTCCCAGCACCGGTGCCCAGGATGGTGCGGCCGTCATGGCGGCATGCAGCGCCGAGGTCGTCAGTGTCGCGCTCCGTGACATGGCCGTGCGTAAACCGCGGCCCGCCGCACGGCGGCCGTGCCCCGTCGCTTATGTCATCACAGACTATGGTCGGCGCTCGCGCCGCTACGGTGCCGCCTGCGCATAGCGCTGTACGCGCAACTTTTGGGCGCGCTGGCGAGCGCGCATGCGTTGCCGGCGACCTGCGCCACGCTCTGCCATAAGTAGGTACCACGTACTTGCGCCGCGTATCAGGACGCGACCACCGTTCTCCTCGAGCTTTTTGCGCGACGCAAGGAGCAGTTTGTCTACCCGCCGCTCCTTGGCCTTGTCACGTTTCTTGAGCGCCTCGGCCAGCTGTGCACGCACGAGCGCGCCGTATGCATCACGGAAGGCCAGCATGTGATCCGGCGCCACCTGGACGTGAGTTCCACGCACATACCACCGTGCTGATCTTTGTGCGCCCCGTGCTCTTTCCATCGGTCGCGCGGAAGAGAACGCTTGCAGGCGCAGCACCAGACGCACCGTCAGGGTGTGCGGACGCTACGCCGTCGGCACCAGCACGCACACATCGCTTCACCGTGACAAACACAGAGTGCTTGTCCTTTGTCTCGGAAAATAGCTTCTCGAGGCGCGACAGGAACTGTGTTAGAGCCCGCCACCTACCTCGTCCGCATCGACACGCATCAGGACAACGTAGCAGCGACGGCCTGCGCCGCGCTCAAAGAGCATCACGTGACAAAAACGTCCTCGCCCCCAGCCTGTCGTGGTCCTACCCCAGCGCTCGGCATGCTCGATGACTCGGAGGACGAGTGGCAGGACATGCCCATCGAGCGTGTCGGAGGGGGCGGCACGCTTATGAGCCCGTCACACATGCCGCTGGGATCCACTTCGTTGCTGGACGACAGCGACGATGACGAACATGCCACAGGCTCACCCCGGACGCAGCGCGCGATCCGCGAGGCGCAGGCGATGCGTCGGCGGCATGAGCACCTCCGTGGGCGCCGCACAGCGGCGCAGGGAGGCACATCGAATGTTGTCGGTGAGCACCTCGACGTGCACGACGTGCGTGGCTATGACTGGCGCACGCGTCCTGATCATGCAGGGCCTAGCCAGGCGGCGCCCGATACAGAGGGATACACGCAGCTGCGTCTGGACGAGGACGAGGAAGAGTATGAGCTGCAGGTAGCGACTGACTACCTGTTTCAGGAAGACCTGAACCGCATTGGCGAGCATGAAGACGATCCTGCGGCGGCGCCCATCTCGCAGCTAGCACTGACGAAGCGGCTCCTCTCGGAGCCCCAAAAAATTGCCTATGTGGGTCTCTGCAGCACACTCTCGCACGAGATGCTGGCAGAGACAGAACGGTTGCCGATGAAGGACCGCCAGGCCGCGGTCCAGAGCGGCAAAGAGTGGGCACTTCGCGTAATGATCCGTCTGTATCAGCACCTGGATATTGAACCGACAGGCACGTCTCGCTGGCTCACCGCAGAACAAGCAATGATCGAGTCGCTGTCTCAGCATGGTATACGGCCGACGGATCTGGCGCCTAGCCTCGTAGCGACGCATACGATTCCGAACCCATCGTACAATCCCCGACACGCCAAGGCAGTGGCCCGTGAAGCGCCGCCTTCTGACAAGGCGCCACCCACACCTCCAAAAGTCGATGCGGTGCCTACTTCTTCACCACCGCCGGCCCCTGAACCGGTGGCCCCGGTGCTCACGGATCCGAATTCAGCGGCGCAGACGGCCGAGGCACACTCGGAGCCACCGTCTGGCACGCTGCCATCGGTCACGCAAGCCTCGCTCGACGCGGTGCCGCAGGGTCCAGGTCATTCGCATGTCCCGGGCCCGACGCCCACCCTCGAGGGCGTCACCACCGAGATTAGCGACACACTCAAGACCATCACACTCGATATCCGCTGGACCGTGTTGTGTGATCTCTTTCTTGTTCTCACGGCCGATAGCGTGTATGATGCGCGCTCGCGTGTGCTGCTCGAGCGCCTATCCGAGTGCCTGGGTCTTACATGGATGGATGTGACCAAGTTTGAGAAACGCATCACGGATAGTTTGGCGATCGAGGAGGACGTCTCTAAGCTGGACGACCCTGCCATCACCAAGCAGCGGGAGCGCCTATCGCGCCATCGGCGCATGGTCATGATGGGCCTCGCGACGCTCGGCGGTGGCCTGGTCATTGGCCTCTCAGCTGGCCTACTGGCGCCCGTGATTGGCGCAGGTATTGGCGCGGCGCTCGGCGCCGTCGGGATCAGCGGCACATCCGCCTTCCTTGGTGGCGTTGGCGGCGCTACAATCATCACTACGACGGGCACACTTAGTGGCGCGACGATGGGCGGGCGCGGCATGAGCCGGCGCGTCAAGAGCGTCCGCACGTTCGAGTTCCGCCCTCTGCACTACCACAAGCGTGTGAACTGCATCATTACTGTGCCTGGGTTCCTCAAAGGGCCTGACGACGATCCGACGCTACCCTACAGTGTGATTGATCCCGTCATGGGCGACGCTTTTAGCATTATGTGGGAGCCTGACATGATGCGCGATATGGGCAATGCCATGTCGATCCTGTGGAACGAGACGCTTGTGCAGGGTGTGCAGCAGGTGCTCGCTGCCACCGTGGCCGGCGCGATGTTTAGCGGTACGTGGCATGAACTAACGCAGCGCTTGCCTGGCCGCTCTGGCTGACCAAGCTCAACTACCTCATTGACAACCCGTGGTCCAATGCGACGGAGCGCGCACGCACCGCGGGTCTCATTCTCGCCGACACGCTCATTCACCGCCAGCTAGGCGTGCGGCCTATTACGCTCGTGGGATACAGCCTTGGTGCGCGCATGATCTTCTATGCACTTCTTGAGCTGGCGCATCGAAAGGCGTTTGGTATCGTGCAAAATGTCTACTTGATGGGCGCGCCCATCACGGTGCGCGAGCAAGAATGGGGCCTCGCTCGCAGCACCGTGTCGGGCCGCTTTGTAAATGGTACGTGGCTGACACTCACGCAGCGTACTCCCGGTCCGACTGGCTTCTCGCGTACTTGCATCGCGCTACGGCTGGTGGTGTGCGCAGCATTGCCGGCCTGCATCCTGTGACGTACGACTGTCGCATTGAGAATGTGGACGTGACACATTTGGTGCCAGGGCACCTCGCCTATCGCGCTCTGACCCCGCTCGTACTGGGCGAGCTGGGCTTCAAGACGACCGCCGACTACTTCGATGAGCCTGAGTCACTTGCAAATGTGCCCGAACGCGAGCAGGTCACGCCAGTGGAAGCACCGCCGCCGCCCAAGAGTGGCGTGCTCCCGTTTCGCCACCTGTTCCAGCGCAAGACCCAATCACCAGCGCCTCCAGCCAATGACGACCCACTGAAGCGCCCACCGGCCCAGCCAGCGGACGACGACCAGCCAGAGCGTTTGCCGGAGACGCCTGTGCCCCCACTGACTGAGACTGTTCAAGGCATGGAGGCTGCATCAGCCGAGACGCCGGCCTCCGACGCCGATGCTCCAGCTGAGATGGCTGAGCCAGAGACCAGTGCGCCAGCTGAGGTGCCTGATCCCGAGAGCCGTGCGCCAGCTGAAGCGCCCGAGCCTAGCGTCCCGACCGACGCGCCTGAGCCCAGTGCGACGTTGGCGCCTGACGCGACCGATGCCCCCAGCCAAAGCACCCAAGACCCGTGTTCATGTGAGGCGACGGGCGAGTTGGCCCGCGCCGCCTCATCAGGTCCTATACCCTCTCGCGACGCGCCTGCTCCGCCTGAACGCTCGTACGCACAGTATGGACTCTCCTCGGACGAGGCAGCGCAGCTCGCACAGGAGTTCCAGCACGTATCGCTCGTATCGCCGCGACCGCTCGATGGACAAGAAAAGGCTGCTCTGCCCGGCGCCCCAGACCTGCCTCCCTGGGCCGCTGACAATCCTTGGTAGAGGCTTACGTAGACCCGACACGGCCGCGCTCGGGCCACGTGTTGCTCATGCCCTTCCATCTGCCATTGCGATTCAAAAAGCCGGCGCGCTCCTCCAACACGTCGGGTTTCGTGACCGTAGGCTACTTTCCCAACTGGTCGATTTATCAGAAAGGGTTCAAGCCCCAGCATGTGCCGTTCCCGTACCTGACGCACATTCTCTATGCATTTGCCAACATTGACCCTGCTACCGGCACCGTACAGCTGTCCGACGCATGGGCCGACCAGCAGGTCAAGTACGAGGGCGACACGGATGCGAGTGCGTCGCACCTGTGTGGCAACTTTTTCCAGTTCCTCCAGTACAAGAAGAGGCACCGTCACCTCAAGCTGCTGCTCTCGATCGGCGGCTGGTCCTACTCGAGCAACTTCCGCGGCATGGTCCAGCCCGCCCAGCGCGAGCGCTTTATCGAGTCGGCGGTTCGCCTTCTCGCTGATCATGGACTGGACGGCCTCGACAGTACGTGCTTTTTCTCACACCAGTCGACTGGGAGTATCCACAGACACGCGAGGAGGCCCAGGCCTACGTGGCGCTTCTCGCGGGTCTGCGTCAAGCGCTTGATGCGTATGGCCAGCGGGCGACGCCTGGCCAGGCGCCCTACTTGCTCACGATCGCAGCGCCGTGCTCCCCTGCGCAGTACAAGCTGCTCGATATTCCGGCGATGGACCGTTACCTGGACTTTTGGAACCTGATGGCGTACGACTTTAGTGGTAGCTGGGACGCTGCAGCGAACCACCAGGCGAACCTGTCGGGCGGCTCCGTGTCCGTCTCCAAGGCCGTCCAAGACTATCAGCGGGCCGGTGCGCCCGCACACAAGCTCGTGGTCGGCGTGCCCCTGTATGGCCGGGGCTTTGATGGCACCGCCGGCGCCGGCCAGCCGTACGAGCATGTAAGTCAGGGCTCTGCCGAGGGCGGCGTGTACATGTACAAGGAGCTACCAAAGCCTGGCGCGCAGGAACACTTTAGCGAGCGCGACGGCGCGTCGTGGTCGTACGATGGCCGGGAGTGGATTTCGTACGACTCGCCGCAGGCCGTGCGCGCCAAGGCCGAGTATATCAAGAAGCAGGGCTTGCGGGGCGCCATGTTCTGGGAGCTCAGCGGCGACCTGCCCGCAGAGCACGACCGCTCGCTCGTGCGCTGCATGGCACAAACAGTGCGTACCACACACTCACATCAGCTTGGCAACCTCGATTCTTCCATGAACCACATCGAGTATCCCGAGAGTGCCTATGACAATGTGCGTCACTGAGCATCCTGCGACTTGGTGTCGTCCTCCGCAAAGATCGTCTTGGGCTGTGTCTTGGCATACACCGATGTGAACCGCGGGTCCTTTTTCGCCTTGTCCGCGTACTTGAGTAATGCCCTGCCGTTAGTGTTCTGTGTACGTACTCGCGTGGATCTTCGGCACGGAGGTCGCCCTCCCACAGCTCGGCCACGAGTGGCTGTAGCGCCGAGCGCCCAATGCGCCCGTTCTTGCCGCGGCCCTCGAGTGGCCGCTCCGGCACACGCGTGTTGCGTGGGTCGCGAGGGAACTGTGGCTTCTTGTACACGGGATCGAAGTAGTCGTCCTCTTCTTCCTCTGGCACCATAATCGGCACGTCCGCATACGGATCGGTCGTCGACGGGTCCGCCGCATAGTGGTTGGTCCGGTCGCGCGCGCGCTTGCGGAGTGCAAGCTTCGCCCCGAGCTGCGAAGCCTCTGCGTCGTAGTAGATATGCACGTCGCCACCGCGCGTCGTCGCAAACACCTGGTTCAGACGAGGATGCCACGCCACACGATTCACACTCGTGCGATCGACAGGGTACACGAGCTCCATGCTTAGGTCCTGAGCGGAGAGCGCGACAATCTGGCCCCATTGGCTCCGCAGGTCTGTCGGCGTCGTGGAGCCTTGCGTGACAGACGCCGTGCCAGTGAGCAGCTGCTGCCCGTTCGGACTGAATAGGACGTCTGTGTGGTCGTTTCCATTCGGCAGGTCGTCACGCACATGCAGCGGCGTGCGCAGCTGCCGCAGGTCCCACAGCTTCAGTGTATCGTCGGCCCCACGCGAGGCCAGCTTGGTGCCGCACGCGCTCACCGCCAGGCATGTGGCACCGGTGCCGGGGGTGTGCGCCTGCTGCACGGTGAGTGAGGGGCGCGCAAGGTTTCCTGTCGTCGACCACACATATAGGGCGCCGTCCTGTCCACTGGCGAGAATCGACTGCGCGTCTGGCGCCATCGCCGCCGCCGTCACCTTGGTCTTTGTACCGCGCTCCTTGGAGCGTACCACAATCACAGACGTCTGACTGGCCTTGTGGTGCATGTCCCATAGGCGCACCGTACTGTCCGAGCCGGCGGTGTAAAAGACCTGGTCGTCGAGGGGATGCCACCCGCCGCACGTAATATCGCTAATGTGTCCGGTCGTATGGCGCATGTCGCGCATAAAGATATCACCTTTCTTGTACAAGGCAATCTCATGGCCATCGTAGTCGTAAACGCGCGCCTGCGTCGAGGCACATAGGCACAAGAGGTTCTTGCTGTACGGCGAGAAAGCCAGCTGCACGACGGGGTAATTCTCCGCCGGTTCGAACGACTTGAATGTGCGGAGACTCGTCGTCATACCACCAAAGTCCCATAGCTTCACGAGGTAGTCGTGCGAGCCAGTGGCAAGCCGCGCGCCAGACGGGTCGATCCCCAGCGCACTCACCGTCTTCGTATGGTCTTTAAGCACAATGCTCTGGGTGAGTGGCATATTCGCATAGTCAGCAAGGTGTGTCCACCGTCTTTCGTGCTGCGCAGCCGTATCTGGGGCCTCGTCCCCTCGCCTACTTCGCCCCGTCTGAGCCTCGTCCCCGGACCCGCTCGCCTCCGCCTGAGCCTCGTCCGTATACTCGCGTCGTTCCGCTGGGGCCTCGTTCGCAGGCTCCTCATCTTCATCCTCAAACTCATCGTCATCCGCGAACTCGCCATCATCCACCCTCTCAGAGACGGCAGAATATGCCTCTGGATCACCGCCGGCCTGCCCAAAGCCTGCTGGCAGCATCGCACGGAGCGCAGCTTCGTCCATGGTGGCGAAAATCGACCTCCACACTCTCCTAGATGCAGCTGCCGACGCCGGCCTTCGAGGTGACGCAGGACGAGGCTTTCGTCACTGTACATGTCCATGCGGACATAGCGGCGGCCACAGAAGCGCGTGTAGCGGCCGAGGGTACGACTTTTGGATGCTTTATTGAGCCGCTCTACCTCCCGTACGTATGCCCCCCTAACGCAGTCTCTGTCTTCCTTACTCGGTCGCCACGCTGCATGACTGTATCCCCTTGTGCGAGGGCAGCGCCACGGCTGCGTGCACCTATGATACCCACACAAAGGTCCTGCATGTGCGGCTGGCCAAGAGTGTGCACGGCCAGGTGTTTCCGGATCTCGATCGGCTGCGGCCTCAGCTCCTGTCTGATGAAGAGCAGGCGCAGATGGAGCGTGACGCTGCGTGTGCTCCTGCTTCGCATGCGTACGGATTTGGGCAGACGGATCCGCTGCCAGTAGATTATGTGGCGCTTGTGCGCGGCGGCCGTGTGCCATATCTGGATGTGGACGATCCTACGCAGATGCCTCCGCGCGAGCGCGAAGCGCGCGCCGAGTCGCTCGAGACGGAAAAGTGGGACGAGGGCATGTACCTGGACAATGTAGTCGATATCGATGGCGATGTCGCAGCCGTCGTCCAGGTCGAGCCCCACGTCCTCTCGGGCGCGTGCAAGGCGTCGTCCGGCGCTGCTTCAGGCCCGGTGCCGCCACAGGCGGCAGCGCACGCGTTCCTCGTGCAGCTCTTATTCGCCTACTTGTATGAGCTGCATGTGTCGTACAACGACGCATCTCCGGAGTCGGCATGGACGCTCTGCAAGCTATGCCGCTCGATCGCGTGCTTTGTCGAGCCTTCCGCACCGATCGCGGCGGTCCTGCGCGCCAGCTATCGTCGTGCTCTCACGTACCCCCTCTACCGCTCCTGGGCTCTGTGCGAGCGCGTGCGCAAAGATATGATACGCCTGCTCCAGGCCGAAGATGCACAAACGCGCCTGCTTGCCGCGCTCCAGGATATGGATGCCATCTTTGCGCTGGCGCCGACAGGCACGGGCCTCGCGGAGCCGGTCGAGACGGTGCTGCGGCTCATATGGGACTTTTGGCTCGCGCCATTGCAGGCCTACGTGTCGCAGGCTGCCGCAGACGAATGGCCTGCTTTGGCACGCTCCCTCACACCGCCTACCAAAGAGGCCGTCGGTGAGCCGGGTGGCTGGGACCTCGAGGTCCTCGATATGCTGGCACGTGAGTCGAAGGCGGAAGGCGTCGGTAGTTTCGTGTAAGTTACGCAGGCCCACCATGGCCGCGCCGAGCGCCCAGAAACGCGCGCGGTCGCCCGAGGTGCCGGATGGCACTTTTGTCCCGCGAACTCGCGCGGATAGGCAGGAGGCTACCGTCGCGCTCGAGTACCAGCGCCATATTCAGCGCGTGACTGCCTTTGTGCACACGGACTCCGCACAGTCGCTCAGCGCAGACCTAGTATGCCGAGTCGCGCCTGCCGACGGGGGCGTGTGGCGTGTCGTGCTGGAGCATCCGCAGCTGGCATACCTTCATGTGGATGTGCGGTGGCCCCTCGAACCTGGCGTGTACACGGCGCCGTTCCAGGACGGGTTCGAGGTAGCGATTCCTGTGGCGCCGCAGCCGATGCACGCCGTGTTCAGCGCGTCGTGGCTGCAGCAGTGGCACACACTCGACTCCCTGCAGTGCGCTGGCTGTGGCGCAAGACTTGTTACCTTTCCCGTGCGCGCCGACGTGCGCGCGCTTCCGTCGGCGAGCTGGGAGGAGCTCGTCGATGCATGGATGTGCCACGGCGATCAGCGACTCAATGTAAGCGTGACGCGGGGGCGCGAGAGCGTAGGGACCGCGCGCCTGCCTGCCGCCACTGAAGTGTGGGTCGGCAGCTTCCTGGTGAAGACGTCGAGCACGCACCTCGACCCGGGCACCGTATGTATTTCGCCGGCCAAGCAGAACAATTGTTGGGAGGTACGTTTCGTGGCAGGTCAGACGGGCTAGCAGAAAGCCATCACGCGATACCCACCGTGGCATGCACTGGCCGTGGGACGGTGCATGCAGTGCGCAGCACTTTGGCTGATACTACGAGTCCTAGATGCATTCGCCCCTATACGCTGCAGCCACCAGCTATGGGCTTGCTAGTCACACGGAGCGGTACACTAACCAGCAGCATCCCTCGTATCCCCTCATGTGCCGGACATGCGGCACGACTCTGGGCGCCGCTCTCGAGCAGCCGGGGCCCGCGCCCGTCGTGCTCCAGTGGCTGCCTTTCCGCGTCGTCCCCGGCGGCGGCGAGACACCTCGTGACCTGCTAGGTCAGGTATTGAGTCAGTACATGCTGGAGCAGACGGAGCGTCAGGCCGTTCACCATTTCCTCCTCAGCGAGACCGATGGAGACGACACGCGCCCACGCCTACTGCTGTGGCTCTTTCAGCCATGGCTCGAACTTCAGATACCCGGACAGCCCCTGTACCATGCATGCAAGATTTTGTTTCGCTTGGTGCCCGTGGCGCCGCCTGTCCCATACAGCACGCTGCTTCTCCCGCGCGACGCCTGCGACGAGGTCGCCGAGACGCTGCGTGTGAGCTCCCTCATCTATCCGCGCACCCGCCGCGTACTAGGACAGTGGCATATCGGATGGCTGCCTCGTAGCATCGACTAAGACTACATGCGCTTGGTTTTCGGCTTGCCGGGCACGACCACTTCGCCCTCGATCGCCCGCGCTTCCACACCAATGCGCGGCAGGAAGCTCTGATAGCGGATCGGGTCGCGCGATTTCAGGTAGCGCAGCACCTTGGCGCGCTGGTGGACGAGCCGCCGCATCGAGCGGCGGTTGCTGTTATCGTGGCGCGCACCCAGCAGGTGCTCGGCTAGGTTGCGAATGCGGTACGTCAGCAGAGCGGCCTGCACCTCAGGCGAGCCGGTATCGAGGCCACCGCTCTCTGTCGGGCGGCCAAAGTGCGCAATAATGCGCCGCGTGTTTTCCACCTGGATACCCTTGCCACTGGCATTGCGAAGATCCAGGATGCGCGAGAGCGTCTCAGCGCTCTGTGCCTGCTCGGCCTCAAGATCCTCCAAATCCTTGGCGAGCGCATCGGGGCCCTCCTGGCTCAGCGACGAGTCAGCAAGGTCCATCGCGCGATCGGTGGCCATGACGCGCGGCAGAGACTGGAAGAGTGTGCGCCGATCGCTCACATCGAGGCCAAAGTTCAGGCGCCGGGGTCCGCCGTACTGTGCGACAGCCGCATCCATGTCCTGGTCCTCCGGGCGCGCCACGGGCTCCACGGGCTGCAGCTGGCCGCGGCGGTCTTCCTGGTAGCCCCAGACCTCCTCTTTCGAGAGGATCAGCTTAGCCAGCTCCGACTGCTTCCAGTACTTCTCGCCCTCTTCATTCAGCTGGTGCGCCAGGACGGGATCCGGCTTCGACATATCAAATAGACGCTGCTTGATTTCGCGCTGCGCCAGGTTCTGCTGGCGGCGCAGACGCGAGGCGCGCTTGCGTTTGCTCTCGCATACAGGGGCACTTGTGTGCATATATGCCGAAGCAGGACGTGAGAGGGCGACTGGCACACGCAGCAGCGTACGCGCAGGCCCCATGAACCTCTCCGGCCACATGCTGCACCAACGTCCGACGTGCGAAGAGCAGGCAGGCGCCAGCACGCGGCGGTCAAAAGTCACGTGACGAGAAGGTCAACCGCGGCCGCGCCCCTTCTTCGTCTCTTGATCAAAAACGCAAGTGTATGTTGTAGGGTCTACTGACACATAGCCCTGAGCCACACCCAACCGATTTTCCACAGCGGCATGGGTGCCAAGAGGGCCAATGGTCCTCGCGGGGACGAGAGCAACTTCGCAATATAGGAATCTAGGCTGTACGCTTCGGTGATGACGGTCTAGAGCCAAAACATTGTGAAACATTCTCAAAGTCGCACCCATCGAGGGTACGTAGGTAGCGTGTAGAGCACATTGGCGAATGGCGCGGAAAAGCCGCGGCAGGCTACTGCCATCTGTCAGAGCGGGCAAAATCTGGCTCCGCATGCTGAGCACGTGGCACGTGCAACTAGGCGGACAGCCCTTGCTCGTGTGCCTCCGCGATGAAATTGTACGTACGAGCCGCGGCTGACGGCGCGCAGCGCGCGCTATCTCGAGGAGAATGCCGTGGATGAATGGAGACGAGCTTATATTAATTACCGAGGCCTGAAAAAACTCATCAAACGTGTGGCCGAGCACCACGCCGCGCGCGAGACGTGCACTCAGGGCGGAACCCAGCCGGATACGACTCACTCCGTGCAAAGCTCCGCGACTCGGCTGTTAGCGCGGAGCAGATCTCACTTTTTCTCGAGTGGGGCTCGTCAAGAAGGGGGCTACGGGTCCACTACACGGAACGACGAGGGTCAACCATCGGTGCCACCTGTATCGCTGAAGGGGACCGGCCTGGGTCTCTTGGATGAGAGCAGGGATGCGGAAGCGGAACCGCCGTATCATCTCTTTTTTGGGAAGCCAACGGACGAGCCCATGTACATGAATGATGACGACGCGCCAGCAGACGAGAACCTTAGCCACCCATCCTCTGGCGAGAATCGTCCTCTGGCGCGCCGTTCGTCGACGTGGGTGGTGCCCCAAGCAGACCGTATGTACTTTTTCTTTTACACGCAGGGTTCCCCAATATGAGTGTTTCGGAGATCGTTTCCCAACTATTTGATGAGGAGGAACAAAAATTCTTCTTGGCCCTCGACAACGAAGCGGAACGAATTCTCGAATTCTACCTGGAGCGCGAGCATGAGGCGACAGAGCGCTTCTCCACGCTGGTAGAGCAGCTGATTGAGCTCACAGAGCACCGTCGTGAATTCAAGGCCAAAACCAAGAAGATTCCCAACGGGCAGCTGGGCCTGCAGCGCCTCCTGTCTAAAGTGCCACGCGGCTTGGATAGCGACGAGGTACACCGGCTGAAGCTCAGCACGCAGAACCGGCAACCGCAAAAGCCGCATGATGTGTCGTCCAGCGATGACGACGACGGTGACAAGCGCCGTGCCGAGGTCATCGAGCACATACAAAACCTGCACATCAGCGAAATGCGGGCTGCATCACCTGCACCATCAGTGCTAGTGCACGATCCGGTCGAATACAAGGCGGCGCGCAAAAAGCTGCGAACTGCTGTCATTGAAAACTATCGCGCATTGGAAATCCTCAACAACTACCGCATTCTCAATCGTAACGGTTTCATCAAGATCCTGAAGAAATTTGATAAGACTATGCAGTCGCAGATTATGCAAAAGTACTACGACGAGCGTGTGGCGCATACGCCCATTGTCCAATCTGATGCCGTGCCAAAGATGTTGACGGCGCTGGAGGAGATTTTTACAGGCTATTTCGAGCACGGCGACAAGAAACGCGCACGCGATGTGCTCCGGGAGGGTGCATCCCATACAATGATGGGGCATACGACATTCCATTACTCGAGTGCATATCGTACCGGCGTATTTATGGGCATCGCACTCTGTCTCACAATTGAAGGCCTGCGTTACGCCATGCAGGAACGTGTGCAGGCCGTGCTGCCACAATGGCAGCAGCTGCTCGTCGTCTATGGCATGGAGTTTCTGCCGACCCTGTTTGCGCTGATGTTTGGATTAAATCTAATTGCTTGGCAGCGCGTGCGGATCAACTCAGTGTTTATCTTTGAGCTGGACGCGGGCAATGCTCTTGAGCCGTGGCAGTACTTTGAGCTTCCCGCACTGCTCCTTCTGCTTCTTTCCATTTGCTTTTACTTGACCTTCTCGACGCCCACTACCAGCCCTGTCATTTCGCCCACCTCCTGGCCGGTTGTGTGGCTTGTAGCACTGGTGCTCATCGTGTGCAATCCACTTCCAATAATGCACAAGTCGTCGCGCATGTGGTTTCTCCGCACGCTTGCGCGCGTGGGCAACGGTGGCGTCTTCACCAGTGTGGAATTTCGCGACTTTTTCATTGGCGATGAGCTGAACAGTCTGTCGTATTCGTTCATGAACTTGTGGTTGCTTGGCTGTGAGTACCAGCATCATTGGCGTATGCCATCGCAGTGCAGCACGTCGGTGAGCTGGTGGGTGCCCGTGCTAGGAGCACTGCCTGCCTTTCTGCGTCTTACGCAGTGTTTCCGTCGTTATTCGGACAGCCACCGCATGGTGCGCATTCACTTAGTGAATGCGGCCAAGTATGCTTCGTCGATTCTCAACGTGTTCTTCTACTTCCTCTACCGGCACCATGGCTCGCAGGGCACGGCTTCCTTTGCATTGTGGATCTTGTTCGCTTCGATCAACTCGGTGTATACCAGCAGCTGGGACCTGATCATGGACTGGAACCTATTGCAGTCGAACGCGCGCTACCCCCTGCTTCGCTCGCACTTGGCTTTTGACGATGTATGGCCAATGTACTATGTTGCCATGGCGACCAACGTGTTTATCCGCTTTATTTGGGTGATCTATCTGTTTGGCGGGCCGGCCAGCTTGCCGCTGCGCTCGTTCTTGGCCGCCTTGCTCGAAATGCTCCGCCGCTGGCAATGGAATTTTATCCGCTTGGAAAACGAGCACCTGGGCAACGCTGATTCGTTCAAGATCATCCGTGACTTGCCGCTGCCTTACCCTGTGAAGCGCAAGCCACCTAGCGATGACGGCGATGACGACGAGGAAGAGGACCGCAGGTCGTTCATACTGGGGTCGATCAAGGGCATATCTAAGAAGAGGGACTTGCAGGAGCAGCGTACGATCGACACGCTGGAGAACGCGAAGCAGAACCTTGAGTCTGTCCGGCGCCGACAACGCCTCGAGACTGCGGTATAATGTGATTTCTACTCGGGTGGCTCGCTGTGCCACTCATATGGCCGCCGCTCACGGCTCGCGAGCAGCGCATCGGTCGCAGATGTCTGCGTGACCACGAGCGTCGGGGGCGGCGCTGACATGGTATCGCTCGGCTTAAGCAAGTCGCTGCGTAAGTATACATGACATACTCCAACATGAATCCCAGGCCCAGGCCCACATCATTGAGGATCTGTGCACAGCTGTGCGTGATATCGATAGCCTCCTGTACCACACGGGGGTCCTGGTCTACGCCAAACACCTGCCGCCGGAAGGTGTCGGCATAGGCACATACTTGGTCAGAGGCCCACTGCACAAAGCCTGGTATAAGTCATAGAACATACCCGATGCCATTTTGTAATCTTTAAATGCTGCCATGTACCAATCACCCGTGTTTTTGATCAGCGTGAAGTACAGCATGGCGAGCTCCGAAATGTACAAACTCACATCGCCCTCGTACTTGATCTGCCGCATTCGCCGCTGCAGCAGCGCCGAGCGCGCCTCCAGCAGCAGATCACGAGCTTCGCGACCCTTGTCGAGGCGCACAAGGAGTCCCGCATTCCGTACGACCATGCCCTTGCGCTGGTAAGGCGACACGAGCTCCGCACTGATGGCACTGACCAGGTCCGATGCGCATCCGTTGAACTTTTCCACGAGCAGATAGAGCGAGCCTTCGGACACAGGCCGCGAGGCGAGACGCTTCTTGCCCTCTTCCACTAGAGCGACTGCCTCTTCCCACTCGCGCAAGGCAATGTGCACGGCGAGTGCATCAATTACACTGTTGAGCCACGGGCCCAGCGCCGCAAGGTCGTCTTGGGTGGGTGCAGGCGTTGCAGCTTTCTCAGCAAGGCCCAGGTCCTGGCTTGTGGGGTCCATAGAATCGCCGAGCATGCCGTCCTCGGTGTGCTTGGCCGCAGCGCGCTGCTTGCGCTCCTTCTTGAGCCGGGCTGCCAGTGCTTCACCCACGCCGCGGAAGGCGCGCAGCAAAGCGCGCTTGTCCTGGGAGCGCTCTGTCCGGTAAACAAACGACTCCTTGCTATGCTTGATCTTGATCGCGTTGCGTACATCCTTGGTATCTTTTAAATCGACCACGACAATCTCGGACAAGTTAAAGCAGCGCTCGGCCACGAGATGCACGCGACTGCCATATGGACGCTTGCGCTGCACAGCGATGAGCAGCAGGTCGTCCAAGAGGAAGAGCGCGACGGCCTGCTTGGGCTTGTAGGTGGCCGCATTGAGCTCGACAAACTGGCTCGTTTCCGCAATCAGATGGCGCCCGGGCACAATCGGCACAAACTTCTGCGAACCCTCAATGTTCTCCCACAACGACGTCAGCTGTGCCTTGTAAATCTGCTCGAGATCGATAGAGCTGTTGCGGTGTCCCTTCTGCATCGCGCGGAGTGATGATTCATTGTCCCACATACCCTCACCGAGAGGGTCTTCGATCTGCAGCTGGTGCGGCAGCGCCTTCCACTCACTCAGCAGCTCCTTAAACTCGAGCATGTCGTTCTCAAAGGTCGCAATCTCGCGACTAATAATGATAAACTCTGAATAGTTTTTGAAAACCTGCTCTTTGAGCTGCTTCTGCGTTGTCGTTTGGATCTGGCCGAGAGTGGCTCGCAGGTTTTGAAGCCCTGCCTCGCTTTGCTGCTGCACTTGCTGCGACACAAACAAACTGGGATCGAAATTCTCCGCAGCAAACGTCTCTGCACTCACACCCGGCACGGTATGTGCTTCCCATGACTCCACTGCGAAGCTGGGATGCAGAGTGTGAACGGGCGACCGCGTCGCGCCCGGTGACAAAGCATGAGGTCCGGGTACCATCGCGGGCACAGGCGGGACGGGCGGCACCTCCTCTGATACGGAGGGCATAGGCGACCTATGTCCACCGCCTCCAGCAACCGGCGCCAAGTGATCCAGCCCGCTCAAGAACGAGACCGCGGGCATGATCGACGACGACGCGTATCGCATCGACAAACGGTTGCGTACCTTGTCTTCAGCGTGCGAGTCCGTCTGCACTGGCTTTCTCGAAGGTCGCGGTAGCGGCTCATGTCCGTCCAATCCACTCTTTCCGTAGAGCGTCGCGGGGCGCGAACGCTGCGAGCGCGACATGGCAGCCACGACCGTGCGGCGCGGGGTTGGGCGGCACGGGCGACTGAGGTCGCAGGTGTGCTTTATGTAAGCAGATCACCCCTGGCCGCGGCGCCTCGTCCACACACTGGGACAGCGCACGGTGGTGATGGCGTTCCGCCCGGATACGCTCGTAACTCGCCAAGTCGCGACGCATGCGACGTCCAGTGCAGAGGATATGCATGCTGGAGATATATGGCGAAGCTCGGCGGCCAAACAGGAGCAAAAGCGATGGGCCGAGCAGAGCGAAAAAGGTACGTGCGAGTGGCTCACCGCAGCCCTGTACCAAGACAGTGCCTTTAAGAGGCACCAGAGCCAAGTAGAAAAGGTGCTCGCGAGGTTTGACAGTGTGGCGGAATGGGCCGATTTCATCTCGTTTCTCGGGCGCCTGCTCAAGGCACTGCAGGCGGCGCCTAAGTACAACGTGATCCCTAGCAAACTGATTGTTGCCAAGCGATTGTCGCAGTGCCTGAACCCCGCACTACCATCGGGAGTGCATGCGCGAGCACTGGAGGTGTACAGGCACATTTTTGCGGTCATCGGCGTCGATGGACTGAGGCGTGACCTCCCTGTGTGGACGCCTGGTCTGCTGCCCTTCTTCCCCCATGCCGCGACGTCGATTAAGCCAGTGGTCCTGAGCCTGTATGAGACATACTATCTGCCGCTGAGTGTGGACCTGCGCCCTGTGACGCGTGCCATGCTCCTGTCGCTGCTCCCCGGACTGGAGGAGGAGTCGAGTGAGTTTTTCGACCGCGTGGTGGCGCTTCTGGACCAGCTGTCGCACAGTGTACAGCTGTCCTTCTTCTTGCAGACTATGTGGCATGTCATGATCATGACGCCCAGCGTGCGTCTCTGTGCGTTTCACTACCTGGCGCGCCGAATGCCCCGCATCGGCGAGCCAGCATCGCCGCCGCTGGAAAGTCTCCATGTATCGCTGCTCAGCTCTGCCATCGCACAGACGCTGCGGGACGATACGCTCCTGGTACGTCGGCAGGCGCTGGACTTTCTGGTGCAGCACATGGCCCTCACATCGCCAATCTATGCGGCACTTCCGCCGCCGCAGTGCGCGTCGCTGGTGGACGCAGTGCTGGGAACAGTGCTGCGCCGCGATATCAGCCTGAACCGCCGCCTGTACGCGTGGCTCCTCGGCACAGCAGACACAGACGAAGCGCAGCAGACATACTTTTGCGAGCATGCACTAGAGAGCGTGGCGCAAACCCTGCGGGGTGCCATGAGCCGTGACTCGGAGTTACAGCGACCTTTCAAGGTACTGGTATCGCTCATGGACAAGCGAGCGCTCGCACAGCCGCTGCTAAGCTCGATCGTGCTCGATGTGTGTTCGGCGCTGCAGCGCGACTCGGCTGTGCGCGAGGATGTATACCCTACGGCCCAGACCCTCTTTGAAGCCCTGGATGCGCATGTGCTGTACCAGCAGCTCTACCGCGCTGTGGTTGACCAGGTGCATGGCCGCACCGAGTGCAATCGTGTGGGCCTTCTCCGACACATCCTGTCGTTGTTTGAGCCGCACGACGAGGATGTCAAGACGGTGTACCTGCCGATCCTATGCATGGCCTTGGCTGCCCAGCTGCAGGACGGTATGGCCGCGGACACGCTGCCGGGTCCTCTTGCGATCGCCGTCCTCGAACTGATGCAGGACATGGTGCAGCGCCTGGACACCCGGGCGCTCCGACTGCACACGCCGTCTGAGTCCATTGCCTCGCTTCATGAGCCTGCACGCCAGTGGTTCGGTGATGCACCGCCCGATCATCCATCTACGATGCAGGACCCGACGTACTTGACCGGGCTGCTCGAGTCGCTTCTGCGTGTGGCTCTGCAGCTGGCCCCCAACGTATCGTGGAGTACGGGGCATCGCCAGAGCCTCACACGCATTGTGTGTGCAGTGGTGAGGCGCATCGTGGCACTCCTAGATGAGGCACAGGCGGATGCCGAGACACAAACGGTGCTGTCTCTCGCGTCCTGGAATACGCCGCTGTTTCACGCGATCTCTGAGGCCACGGCATTCGAGGAGGTGCACGATGTCCTTCGCATGGCGCTGCAAATGAGCGCGTCGCACTCACTGGACTTCTGCATCGACTTGTCGCGGCACGAGCACTTGGATGTGGTGATGCAGCAGCTGCTGACCTACCTGCAGCCGGACGCCTTCTGGCACCACGAGGCGGCCGTGGCTCTGTTTGTCGATGTGTGCCCTTTGGCAGCAGACGACTATGCCACGACGCTGCTGTGCACGCTCCTTACACAACCTGGTCCCCTGCGCCCTCGCGTCATGAGCGCGCTGGGCACCGTATGGCGCCTAGACGAGCGTGCGTGCTCGCAGATGGAAGCGTGCCTGTTCCTCATCCTCGACCGCCTGCGCTCGCACGACACGGCAGAGAAGCACGAGTGTGAGTTGTGGCTCTGTGCGTATGTCTCGTCGTATGATGCACTCTTGACAATGCTCGTGGACCACTTGGTGCGTGTCGAAGCGGAGCGCGTGTGGCAGCCTGTTACGGTGGCGGATCGCGCCATTCCTGCATACGCGTATGCGGCGCCCTTTGACCAGGCGTACACAGACTACTACCTGGCGACATTGGCTTCGCTGCTTGCTGTCGCGGGCTCGCGCGCTCTGCGGGCCGCGCAGGAAGTGACGTATACTTGGGACGACAGCGTGGAGCGCTATGGTATGGACCAGACACTTCCACTCGCGGATGTGCTGAAAAACTACATCCTCGTGCTCCTGCGCTCGCTGCCCGGCGATGCAGCGTGTGCGACGCTTAGCACCACCTCGCTGTGCCTCGAGATTCTGCGCCTGATGCTGGTCATCGAACCGCCGGCCGCCTGGTGGGGGGATGTAGAAACGGCGCTGGCCGATGTGCTGTTGCTGGCCATGAACCGTGGTGACTCTGACACGCAAGTCATGGTACTTCGCACGCTGCGGGAAGTGCTCCTCGTGCAATACGACGCCGCGCCCCTTAGCGAGGAGGCGAGCGCGCAGTTCCTGGAGCTCGTCCGTCGAGGTCTTATGTCCACGCCCTCCGACACAGTGTTCTTTGCATGGACCGACTTGGCGCACACATTGCTGCCTCTCGCGCGCCAGTCTGTCAACGAGTTTATGCTGCCACTGTGTGTGTGTGTGCAGGCCATGCTCGTCCAGGCCATGCCCCAGAGCGACGCGGCACACCGGCAGGCCATGCGTCCCGCGAGCGAGATGGACGTGGCGCGTGTGCCGAGCACAGCACTCGAAATCAACCAGATGATCTCGCTGCTGGAGCACGCGCTCGTGCAGGCCCTCTCGTCTCGACATTTGATCGAGTCAGAGCGCAGCACGCGCCCGAGTGAGCCGGCAGGGAGCTTTTTGGGCAACATTTCCAGTGTCTTTCTCAGCGACAGCGGCGCTGTACCAGCCGCGCAGCATATATCTTCGCCCATGCTGCGCCCTGCTGCCCAGGTTGTGCAGAGGCTCATGTATGTCTGGGTCGTCGCCCATGCCGATACGCACTGGCACTCGGTTCTCACACGCAGCTTTTCGGCCCTGGGACGTTTCTACGGGCTGCACGCCGAAGCCACATTGGAGGCCCTTGTCGAGCACTGGTGGAGCAGCAGCATGCGCGCCTCCAACATGGCTGTCGAGCGCGTGCACGCCGAGACCATCGAGCTGCTCGAGTCGCTGGCTGGCAGCGCCCAGATCATCTTCACTTCGCTGTGCGACTCGATTGCAGCGCGTATGCCTGTGACGGACCGCAGCAAGCGTGCCCCGCGCCAGGGGCTCGTGAGCGAGTCAATTTTGTTCCGCTTTCTCGAGACATACGCCGCCCAGCTCGACGCCGAGTCACTCGCACAGGTTTGGCCGGTGCTGGCGATGCTCGTTAAGAGTGTTAGCACTTCTGGACACAGGGCTTTGGCATTCGATGCACTGCGACTCGTTACGGAGACGGGCACGAGACTGGCTCAAACACGCTCGTTTGAAGATGCACGGATGCGGCGCGACATTCAAGACGCTTTTGTGCGACTCTATGAGCTTGTGATTACGCTATACGCTCGCACACTCGACCTGTCCTCCTCCAACAAAGACAGCGACTCGTTATCGGTGCTCAGTGAGCGGGAGGAGGGCGCAGAGGGACCTCCGGCACCTGCGCCCGCTGCGGTCGTGCAATATTTAGGTGCGCGGGTTGTGCCAGCGCTCGGTCCGCTAATGATCGATACCGACAAAAGCACGGCGCTCTGCACGAGTTTGGTGTACTACGTCATTGCGCCCGGCTTCAAGGCGCGATCACGGGGGGGGGACTGGGAGCCGCTTGTGCTCGATACCCTGGCGCATGTGAGTCGCGTGCCCCACTCGAGCAAGACGTGGCGCACACCGGTACTGGAGACGTTCATGGACCCCAAGTTCTTTGCCCAGTCGCCGCAGATGGGCCAGCAGTGGGCGCCTATCGTGGCCGCGCTTCTGGGGGCCGAGCGCGAGCGGTTCGCAGACATCATTGGGCGTATTGTGCCGGCACCTTCGGCGAATCTCTTTACGAGTCGCGAGTCGGACCTCCTGGCGCGTGTATGCGCAATCCGACGACTCTCGTACACAGTGTATGCCGAGAAGCGCCATGCGTTCTTGGCACAGCTACCGCAGATGCAGGAGAAAGTGGTCGAAATCCTGCGGTCAGGGCCCGCGGACGTCGTACACGCCGAACTGTATCTACTGATGCGTGTGCTGTTGTGCCGCTTCGACTCGCAGCACCTGACAGGGTTCTGGCCTATCATCCTAACGGAAGTCTTGCGCATCTTGGGCGACGCCAAAGCGCAACTTCCTAAAGAGAACTCGGGCAAGCTGCACCTCCTCTTCAGTGTGGCCAAGCTCGCCGACTTTCTCATTACGCTGCAGACGGATGACTTTCAGATTCACCAGTGGCTCCTCATCACTGACACGCCAGATGCACTCCGTACGTCGACGAGCTGGGCGCCCGAGTCGCTTCTAGACTCTCTAGGCGATCTAATTACACAGGATCACCCTGAAGTCGACACACAAGGTCATGGTGTGCTAACCATGGCCCAACAGCGTCGACCCATGCTTCAAATCTCGCGGGCACGGTCCTTATCAGATCTTGTGCCATTTTTCTTACACGCATCACGGGCATTCTATGAAAACGAGATGGTACAGGAGATGGACTGGGATAATATCAACGGACGTCTCTTAGATGATTTGTTCGAATCGATTCGCCTTAGTTAATTAATCGAATTGTAGTCTATTTCATCGATACATGCCAGGAAAGAAAAAAGAGGGCAATTTAGGGCAAATTGACCTATCTGATGGGGTCAAAAAAGGTTGACCAGCACGGGGCTCGAACCCGCAACCTCCTGATAACTGGGCTAACCCATCGTAGTCAGACACACTACCAATTGTGCTAACCGGCCGTATCTGGAAGTAAAGGCTGATTTTATGCATAAAATAGGAGACCCTACGACCTTAGTGTTGGAAAATGCTCGCCCCTCTCACGTTCCAAGTGGCATGTCCCCTTTCCACGCTCGTGCGCTCTCGGAAGTATTCCCGTCCATCCGATGATCCATACACCCAATCAAGACCGTCTGAGCCTGGATGGAACCACTGAGGCTCATACTCCTGCCCCGACTCTTCCAGCTGCTTGCGGCGCTCACGTTGTTCATTCTCCAAAACCAATTTTAGCTCCTCAGCTCGGTCAGCATCACCCTGTTCAAGGGCCCGTTGGTCAGGGCGTAGACGAGTGTCGGTGGGTGGTAAAACATCCTTAATATCCTCAGTGATCTCATTAAGAGAGATGGCGAATCGCGTGAAGCCATAGTAGCGAGCGGGGTTCGGGGGCAAGGGATCCACTTCCCATAGCACCTGCAGGTGGTCTTTGCCCATCACACGCGCCACCTGCTCATCCCATTTGCCCTTAATGGTACCCATAACACCATTATTCCGGTCATACATCGTACCTTCAATATGGTTCCGGTTGGCGGGTCCACCGAACAAGGTGCCCTCCTTGAACTGAATGACGAGGCGCTCATCGGTGCGCAAATTCGTAATTACCATTTCACCAACGTGCTCAAGATATTTATTTCCAGCTAGCAAATTCCGCATGAACGAGCTCGGCTTGGAAATGCTGTATTTGTCCCCTGAATCAAGCTCCACAATTTGGGCGCCTTCAGCGATGAACTCCAGCGACTTGCCCCAGAACTTGTTCTTCACCGAAATGGCGGAAGAGACCTTCCAGCCTTTGCCGAAACAGTACGAAGCCACCACCGGTGGGCGGTGGACAACTTTTTCGGCAATAAAATGCATGTCTCGATCCGCTCGCACACACTCAAACGTTTCTCCAAGAAGAGGATTAAAGGGCTTGCGCGTTGTGCGATGCGCCGTGGAAGCATAGCCGCTCACAGAAAATGCACCGACCAGCAACATACGCTCTACGCTATCCGAAGACTGCGCGGCACGTTCTAGCAGGTTGGGTGCATATTCGTATTCTTCCGCCGCAGCCTGTAGCAGGGATAGTGGACAGTTGAATGTCACAGGGAATGAAATGGTGGACAAATCCTTGCCCACATTTTTCTTTAGTATAGAGAAGAGGGACAACTCTTCCCCTGTTACTGGTGCGGGAAGCTCTGTGCGATACACAATTGAACGCTGCGAGGGCACCACGGTGTTGACGGGTGAATCGTCTACTGCATCCACAATCCTTCCATCGTCATAGTCATCATCATCGTCGTCGTCATCGTACACAATATCCACTTGCTCTTCGTCTTCGCCACGCATCTCAAATTCCACACCATTCATCATGTCATCGGCATCATAAAACACATGGTCGCCATCGTCCATGAAGGACGGTGAAACCGATCCATTCGAATTTCGGAGAGACATGCCTGCTGCCATCAGATGATCACGTCCAGGCGAAGGTGGGGAAAGGAAACCAGCATTGGCTGGCGTTCCTGAACGCGACAGACTCTCACGGGGACGACGTACGAGTTGCTGACGGATAAGTCCGTGCTGTTCCTGAAGCTGCTTAAGAGCAACAATCACGTTCTTGATGTCCAAAGAGCTTTGAGATGCATTGAGTTGCGAGAGAGATTGAATAGATGATTCCAACAAGCCATCTGCATGGTCCATAAGGACAAGAGATGTTCCACTTGCTGGAGAGCCCTCCGAAGCATTTGTCATATTGGCGGGAGCAGTGCCTTCACCTACCCATTGATGCAAGAACTTGCGAAGCTCAGCACGCCAAACAATAAAGTCACTCTCTTTGAGCATCTTCAAATCTAGGCAGGTTAGCGGACTTCTTAAAGTACATACGGAAAACATTGGCACCACTGTCAACATGAATTGTACCTGGGAGTAAGTTCAACGCAGTAGTATCTTACCATGACGAACATCTGAGCTGACACTGGCGTGAGGTACGGCGATAGCTCCCCGGGAGCTGCTCTCTGGGTCCATCGAGTATGACAACACGCCATCTTCAAAGATGATGAGCCAGCGTTTGGCATAGCCTCATTGTAAGATCCTTAGACAAGACTTACCTTGCATTCTCTTTTTCTTCTTCTTCAGGACCCAGCCCGAGTACAATACCCTGGCTTTGCTTGCGTCCATGACGATGCGTGCTTGAACACACGAACACCTGGCGTCACGCTTCGCTCTGGGGCTGGGGTGCTGACTAAATCTGGGACTACTGCATGGCTCGGTTTACGCAACTTCTAGGTACGTCTATACTCTCGCGTGTCACGAGATCTCATTTTGGAGCACGGCCTCGGCATACATGACTTTGTAACGCACGAGCTCCTCTGCCATTTCCTCTTGTGATAGTTTTTCCATAACGACACGCTTGATTAGATTCACATGCTCGGTATTGAGCTGGTTGAGCTGATCCTCCAATGCCTGCACCTTTATGCGCAAGTTGCGGTTCACCGTGCGCAGTGCCTCCATTTCAATCTGTCGATCATTGACGGCCTTGGCCTGCTCATAAAAGTCATTGGCATAAGATTCGAGCATATATTGTGGAATTTTTACACGAAATGCGTCTCGAACGAGCTCTCCGGTACGGAACATGGGCTCCGTGCCACTTTCAGTACGATACGCGTCAATCAAATTAATCTTGAGGAAGTCAAGGCAGCGCTCAAAGTCAAGCGAGAGCAGCTTTTCCTCGTTCTTCTCCAGGAAGGCGATGGCGAATCTGAACATTGCATCGATACCTTCCGCAAAGATAGAGTCCAAAATACGATATACAATCTCCAGCGGGAATCGGTATGAAAACAGTGTCATAAACCATTGGCTTGCATACATGCTGCTCCGGATCCCTCGGCGCAGGAAATGGTTATACAGGACAGGAAGCATGTCCTCTAGGAGCCTGTCAAATTGATATAATCGGAGCTGCAGGGCTGGCATATTGGGAATAAAGTGACCACGCAGATCGTAATTTTGCATCAACCGCACAAATGTACTGAATGCTTCTTCATCCGGCATATTCAGTAACAGTGGGCCCACCACAAACTGCATTCCCTGACAGTAGCCACATTCAGGGTCATATAGAGAGTAGGCTTTCACCACATTATAGAGGCTCTCCTGTCCCACTCCTTTAGCATCTTTAAAAAAATCTTGTGAAGGGAAAGTGCGACTCAAATCACGTCGGATCAACGACTCATGAGGGCATGAAAGTGATAGATATTTTGCATACTGCGTTTCGAGTTCTTCATCTTTGCTGCTGCTCAGAAGCTGCCACATCATACCACGGAGTACAGCCGGTATACCGGTGTAGATTGCCTTGGTCAGCTCTATTGGACTCGTGGCAAGAATATTGGCGTAGTCTGCTATCAGTAGTCCTCAACATACCTTTAATCAGACCACCCCAGAATTCCCAGTCGATCTGGTTTGCATTTTCTTCCATATTCAAAGACTTTCTTTCATTCTGACCATCCAAATTCAGTCCGAAATCCCTGCTCCCAGTTCCCATACCATCAGCTTCAGCTTCGCTTCGGGGCTGATTGCGGATCTGCAGTCGCTCGAAGCTCTTCCGCAGCTTGCCAATTCCCAAAGCAGAGCGCCGCATCGCTTTGGGATCCTGATTCAGTTTGCGATTCTGCGCCACCATGCGCGCTAATATAAGGTCATATTCGGTATCATTGATCCTTTCTGCTTTCTCGGAAGCGGCTTTATGCTTTTCTGTATATGCATCGAGAGTTGACGCTTTATTGGCCTTTTCCGTTACACGGGGGTCGGATCGATCGTGTTTTTTAGGTTCTGCAAAAGGATTTTCAATAATTTGTTCTGGTTCAATCATAGAAGCAGCACCCACTGATGGTGAGATTGGATCAGGACGAGGCGCATTGGACAAAATAGCTTTCGCTGTGTCTACATCCAAAGGGGCATTGTCCTGCTCTGTAGGTTCAGAACGAGACTCCCGTATAGATGCAGATGAAAGTTCAGATATATTGGATTCTTGGTTTTCCCTCATCGTATCTGCGCTCGATGCATCGTCCTTATCATCCAGCTTAGTTCCGCTGCCAGACTCTTCGTCTTCCTCATCTTCATCCTCTTCGTCTTCCTCGTCTTCCCCTTCCTCCTCGTCTTCCTCAATTTCATCATCATCATCATCATCATCATCATCTTCGTCGTCATCGTCTTCGTCGTCGTCGTCGTCGTCGTCGTCATCATCTTCTTCATCATCTTCCTCACTGTCCTCTTCATCCGATTCCTCTGATGTACTTACTTCGCTCTCTGATCGCTTGGTGCTGACATCCGTATATTTCTCATTTTCCGCATTGAATGCATCATCATCCTCAGTAACAACGAGCTTGGACCTGGCCTGCTTGCGCCTGTTGCCCATTCCACGGAACATGCGGTGATTCAAAGCGTTCGGCTTCGCGATCTGCTGATGCAAGCTGTCTCATTGTGCATTCAATTTGTGGGGTGGGAAGACACGTGGCCCCACGTGCTCCATGAATGGCTTCCACGTCAGCGTCGCCACATTGACCGTGGTGCTTTCCGCCTATATAACGAGGGTCGGCTCGGCTCGGCTTCTGCGCAAGTGACTGCGGATACTAGCTGTGATCAGAGAGAGACCTCAAAAATGTCGGTTGCAAGTGTTTCAGCTATCGATCCAATGTTACTTGTGCGTGCCGAGTCCGGGTGTCATGGATCACCGAGCTCTAGCACAATATCCGCCTCACCATCGCCGCCACCGGTTTTGAAACGTTCAGCGGACGATGATTTAATTTCTGCTCATTCTTACAAGAGCTCTAGATCGTCAGAGGAAGAGAAACTGGCGCGTAGACTAGCTCGCCAGCAACGGAATCGGAAATCAGCTCAAGTATCGCGCGAAAAGAAGAAGGCATATATCGACCAACTTGAGCATGACGTAGCCGTATTGCGGTCCGAGAAGCAAGTCAGTGAACAACGCGAAAAACTAGCTACGGTCAAACGCATGGAGTTGGAAGGGAAAATCAATGATTTAAATGCAAAGGTTCATCGGCTCGAATCTGTCGTGTCTATGCTTTTGAAAGTGAAAGAAGATGGTCTTGGTTCGGAATCTCAGAAAACTGATGCATTTGTGGTTGGTATGCAACAGCAGAAGGATGATTTTGCTGCTGATAAGACGTACGAGTCCTTGCTCAATTTTGCGCAAACAAGTGCAGCGCCGGCCGCTGCGTCGACCCTGGTGGCGAATGTGCATTCGACGGCAGTTCACTCGGACCCTTGCACTCGCCTTCCTGCAGTGAAGGCGACTAGCTCGAAGCCCTTGGACATCGTGTTAGCCCAGCAGCGGGTGCATTCTGCGGGAACGAGCCCGAGTCTGCCGACGAGCGCTGTTCACCGGCCGTGTCGACGCTTGGAGCGTCCAATGGCAGCAGCCTTGACTTTGACGACATCGTTGAACAGGGCTCTCCGTCCATCAGCAGGATTTCATCCGATGCTTTACTGTCTTCCGCAAATATACTCAGATCTGCGATCCCCCCCGAAGACACGCCTTTTCACTGGAACGGAAAAGACACCGATGTTGCGGCTCCGATTCAAAATCCCGCAAAACCGGCTGGCCATGGTGTTGAGCAAGTATTCTCGAATTCAACCTGTGACCTGATCGACGAGACAGCAGCCCCCGACCTCAGCCTTCTGATGTCGGCCTATTCCCCTTTACAAGACTGGGAGGGCGACTCTGATACCAAATCATCCAACTCTCCGAGCGATTTCGAGTGGGATGCTCCTGTTGTACCTACAATGGACAACCTTTCGACGCCGGACCTGAATGCTCCTTTGTTTCCTATATATGACTAT
This sequence comes from Malassezia sympodialis ATCC 42132, assembly GCF_000349305.1. Classification (NCBI taxonomy): domain Eukaryota; kingdom Fungi; phylum Basidiomycota; class Malasseziomycetes; order Malasseziales; family Malasseziaceae; genus Malassezia; species Malassezia sympodialis. Next base: position 370,223 of record NW_017387801.1, on the reverse strand, counting down.
GTTGATGTGGATGTTCCGTTGCCTAAGGAAAAAACTGATGCCATGTTTACGTCCTTGGGAAGCACGTCGTATCCTCTAGCTTGCTTGTAGCTCTGTATGAATGATGTAAATGCTTATGTTGGCATATGTGTGAATGCTGTGGGGATCTACGGCGACGTGGCCCATGCAGGTGCCCTCCACCCTCTTGTACCTCACGTGATCAATTACAGTATATCACGTGTAATCACCGCTTGGCTATGGAAGGATCTGTCTTCCGCTGCGGCTCAAGCCCTACCCTCGAACACTCGTCGTCAAGGTGAGTAAAGCTGAAGGCTCCGTCACTCTGGTTACGCACGTCAAGCATAAGGCCAGTGTGACAGGGCTTTTTGTGTATCCTGAACAGAAGACTAACATAGCGCAGACTCAATATGGGTATTACTCGGGACTCGCGTCACAAGCGGTCGGCCACCGGTGCTCGCCCCAGCTTCTACCGCAAGAAGCGTCAGTTTGAGCTCGGTCGCCAGGCTGCCAACACCCGTCTTGGTCCTAAGCGCATCCACGATGTGCGCGTTCGCGGCGGCAACATCAAGTCGCGTGCTCTCCGTCTCGACAGCGGCAACTTTGCCTGGGGTTCGGAGCACATTACCGCCAAGTCTCGTATCCTGGGTGTCGTTTACAACGCCTCGAACAACGAGCTTGTGCGTACGAACACACTCGTGAAGGGTGCTGTTATCCAGATTGACGCTACTCCCTTCCGCATGGCGTACGAGAAGCACTACGGCCAGCCCGTGACCAAGCGTCGTGCTGCTGGTGCTCAGCCCACCGAGGAGGTGAAGAAGAGCAACCACGTTGAGCGCAAGCTGGTTGAGCGCCGCAAGGATGCCAAGCTGGACCTCCTTGTTGAGCAGCAGTTTGCTGCCGGTCGCCTCTACGCCGTGATTTCGAGCCGTCCTGGTCAGTCCGGCCGTGCGGATGGCTACATCCTCGAGGGCCAGGAGCTCGAGTTCTACATCCGTCGTCTTCGCTCGGCCAAGTCGAAGCACGCTTAAGCGTTGCGATAGACTTGGGATATCCAAAAGTGGTCCATGAATGTGCGGATGTAGCACGAGGATCCCCTCTCCTCGTGCATCTGGACCAGGGATCCACCAGGTCCTTTTATGTACTCCTCTTTTGGTCTAGCTGTGCATCCATACTAAAAATGCGACCTGTCTCTTGATTCCAGCTTTGTAGTGTGTGCGTCGGCTGAAGTTGATGGCGGAAAACGTCATTTCGGCCGGGTCAAATTAGGGCCAGCCTCGGGCGGCAGACAAAGCCGCGTGTAATTCGCGAGCCACGCGAACTAGGCTCGTGCGAGCCACGTTGCGTTATCGGACCCTCCATCATGGCAATGCACACACCGCATGTGCTGCTTGTGAACGATGATGGACCTCCCTCCGACGTTCGTACATATCTCTAACAGTAGTCATCTCCCTATGTTTTGGAGCTGTATCAGTATCTATTGGACATGGGGTGGCAGGTGCGCGTCGTCCTACCAAGTTCCCGTACGTGCATCCGCTTTGACCGACAGAGAAGTCATGGAGTGGCACCAATTACAGTGTATCCCAAACGCATGTGCGATACTGGTAGTATGTAAATGTGGTCTGACGCAGTTATTATCCTATTCGAGATAACTTTCAGGGCTTGCACCCAGAAACCCATAAATGTTGGAGTCTTGAGAGGCGACCCGTCTGCACGGAGCGTGGTGAAATTGGGGAGTGGGTGTTAGTGGATGGCACACCGTCGACGTGTACCAATGTGGGGCTCTTCACCGGTGACGCTCTCTTTCAGACTGACCATCCTACCGACCTTGTTCTGTCGGGACCGAACTTTGGGCGCAACACCGGTACTGCGTTCTCACTCTCCTCCGGCACTCTCGGAGGTGCTTTAGCTGGCTCATTGAGTGGAGTGCGTTCTATCGCCATCAGTTTTTGTCATTTTAAGAAATCGCCGCCCACACTAGACCGGCGCGAGGCGCCGCCCCTCACGAAGGAACAGTTTGCTGACTACGCAAGCGTAGCTTGCCGTTACAGTGCAAAACTTTGCTCAAAGTTGTGGGATTCGTGGGATCATGATGCACAAGTGCAGGCCTATTCTATAAATGTGCCTATTTGCGAGTCGCTCCAGCGTCCAGAAGTGCATTGGACGAAGGTGTGGGCAAGTCAGCATGTCCAACTATACCCTCTGCCATCTATGCCCGATGTTCCCCTTCGCATTGAGCCACTGGGCGTGCATCCTGATGAGAGTGAGGGAGACGATTCTCCCGGTCCCTACCTAGCCTTCCGCCCCAACCTGGCGCGGGCGATGTGCCCTGCTGACCCAGAGCCTGGAACGGACGTGTGGGCTATCCATCATGGCTACATCTCCGTGTCGCGATTTGTGGCGTCCTTTGCCGAGGTAGATGCTGGCGCACGGCCGGCGCCGTCATGTATCTAGTTACCGCACTACCAACTTGCGCTTGCGCTTGGCCTGCTCCTCAATGCGCTGGCGCACAGAAGCTTCGTCGAGCTCATCGAGGCTCACTTCTGGCTTATCAAACAGCTCGGTTGTGCGGCGCGCAATGTGCTGCTGCTGTAAGTACCGCAGAGCCGCCAAGTTGAAGCCGATCTGTGTTTTTTGCTTGCCCAGTACGTCCTTGACATGGGAGCGCAAATGCACCAGCGTGGTTCGCATCACGCGGTTGGCCACAATCTGCGTGTGGTGTGTGCGCATCAGGAAAAATAGGATACGAGCGGCCAGCGACACATTCCACTCTTTGGTCACCCACACATCGATATAGCGGAAGAGACTCACGACGCGGTCGAACGGCAGCACGAGTAACGCGTCCTCCAAATGAGTGGGTGGGATCTTCTCCAGGACCCGCAGCACATACTTGTGCGTATCGGGCTCATCCATCTCACCAAAGGCCGCCTGGATGAGTGGGTGTATGGGTATGCTGTTGGGGTCCTGGCCGGTACGCTGGGCTTGTGCGCGCTGCTCCAAGTCGGCGTCTGCGGTCTCGAGCGCTTCCATCACTCGCTCACCAACCATGAGCGACTCTGTCGTGGGCTTAGACACGGCCTCTGCTTCTGCCTGGGTATCATACACCTCTGCCTGTGTGGGGGCAGCACTCTCGTACATCTTCTCGAGCTCTTTTTCGCGCTCCTCTTCAAGAAACAGTGGCTCGTCCGTTTTCTCCCAAACGCGGATGCTCCGATCCGAGCCTGCCGTCACGACCAGGCGCCCGTGGTGCCCGGTAGCAAGCGCCCACACTTCACCATGGTGTCCCTCCATTGTCTGCACATGCACAAAGCGGTCACCATCCCAGTACTTGACCTTGGCATCCTTGCCGACGGTCCAGAACCGGTGCGAGGCACCCTCCTTGCCGCCCATCAAACCGCCTCCCTGGAGTCCATGCTCAAAGGCCACCTGCATAATCGAGTCGTCATGAGCGAAGAGACTGCGGTGACAGTCGCCGAAGTCCAGACCCCAGATCTTAACATTTTTATCAGCACTGCACGTCACACACAGCTTCGAGTCGCCCGAAATGTCAAGCGACAATACAGGTAGCTTGTGCCCGTACAGACTCAGGAAGAACTTGAGCGAGTCGGCGTAGAAAATCTTCACCGTGTTGTCCAAGAGCGACACGGCAAGCATACGACCGTCAGGCGAAAATCGCGTGCAAAGGACATCGTCGGTCAGCTTCAGTGTGCGCACATGCACCAGCGAGAGCTGCGACTCGGATTCGCTCTGGACCATCTCAAAGTCCCAAAACTTGACTTCCTTGTCTGCACTGCCCGTCACAGCGCTGAGCCCATTCGGGTGGATATCCACGCTCCAGACCGGACCCGCATGCGCCTCGAGCGTCTCCAGTGCCAGGCCGGCCGGAATATCAAAGCTGTGAAGCGTACCGTCCTTGCAGCCCACCAACACATAGCGGTCACCCGGTAGCCACGTCACACACAGCGCAAAAGCAGAGACAGGCAACGTCCGCACACAACGGCCCGTTCGCACATTCCATATCTTGAGCTGCCCGCTACCACACACGGACGCCAGAAGCGCATCGTCTCCCGACAGGGCCACCGCCCGCACATCACTGCGGTGTCCCGGAAGCTCCAGCACATGCGAAACCTGTGCCTCCAGGGCACCCTGCTTTTCCGACTTGCTGCGTGGCGGCGGCGGAATCGTGTGGACTTCCGCCGAATTGGCCGTTAGAGCGCACAGCAGCGGCACAGGCGCGTCGGTACGAAATGCCTCACCCTGCGGAAACGCAAAGCTGCGTACGCGTCCAATTGTGGGACGCACCACCACGTACGGCTCGAGGCGCATGAGCCATGATATAAGCTCCGTCTCCGCGGCCGCCTCGACACCCTTTTCACGCGCACGCTTCAGGCGGCGCTGCTGCTTCTTGTGGGCTTCTTCCGCTGTGCGAAGGCGGTAGACATGCACGGCGCGGTCCCCGGCTGCTGCCGCGACAAAGGAACCATACCAAGCCAGCTGGGCCACACGGTGGCTCGAGGGCAGCTCAAGCATTCCATGCGAGACGAGGAAAGGCGCCGATGGTTCTTTGTTATGGAGGCCGCCGCGTAGCACCTCCGTATCGGCGGTCCACAGACGCACATGGCCTTGCGAGCCGCCCGTTACCAACAGCGGATCGTCGTTCATATCGGAACGGGCGGCCAGGCTCCATAGCTGATCGTCACCCGACACAGCCGTCTCCACACAGTGCTGGATCTTTAGATCCCAGAGTTTTAAAAGGCCATCCTTCGCAGTAGAGGCCAGATAGTGAGCATGATCGTCAGAGTAAGGAATGAAAACTAAGCCCGTGATCATATCACTGTGACCCTTGAGCTTGTACAGGCCAGACTCGGCCACTGTATCCCACACAATAATGCAGTTATCTTGGCTGCCACTGACGAGCAGCATGCCCTGCGCGTCAAACGCCAGCTGCGTAATGGCCCGCTGGTGACCGTGGAACGTGAGCAGTACGGAGCTAGTGGCTGGATCCCACAGGCGAATTGATCCATCCGCATATCCGACAGCAAAGCGTGCTCCTGCTCGAGATGGCGTACGCGCGATGGCCGTGACGCCTTCGCGATAGCCGATCTGATGCCACATGCCGCACTGGCGTGAGCCCATAATGTACGTACCTGCTCGCCGCGCTTCATGTCCCAAACAAGTACATCCTCGAGCGCTGGAAGAAAGGCTGTTTTTCCGTCCTCATCGAGCAGAGCATTGGCTGCATTCGAGCATACGAGGGCGTAGGCCGCCGTCGGCTCATGGCGCTCATACGACCGCACCATGGCGCGCGCTGCTGAGGTGGCCTTGCGGCTGCCGGGGGAGAAAAAAACCCTGTTACTCAGCCTGACTAACGCAGGTGGTGTCCCGCTGCCTCGCGGATCTTGCCACGCATTCCACCCCGGTTGTCATCCTAATGAGTGGCAAAGAGAACGGCGAGGCGTTGCCGCAGGAACACCGCCATGGCTGGCTGAGCGTATGTTGAAGTATTAACACCAGTTTATCAAGTCAATTGCGAGTTTCTCCGGCGATCTAAGCAAGATGACGGCCCCATCGTTTATCCTATCGCCCGTCTCGCTGACCGAGTATCCCTCCTAGTACGTCGCGAAGTCCTGACCGCAGCTGGGGCGAGCATCCGGATACGTTGAGGCCTATCCAGGAGGCCGCATCGCCCGAAGAGCGCATGGTTGCTGTGGTGCGCTGGTTCATTGCGACGCTCAAGGGCCAGTACACCGCGCGCAATACATCCATGGGCTCTGAGAAGAAGCCGCTCAACCCCGTGCTGGGTGAGGTGTTCTATGGCCACTGGCCCGACACGACCGGCGATGGCGAGTTGCGCCTCACTTCGGAGCAGGTGTCGCACCACCCGCCGGTGACGGCTTACTACCTTGAGAATGAAAAGCTGGGCGTCTCGATCGAGGGCCACAGTGGTCAGAAGACATCGTTCAACGGTCATGCGATTACTGTTGTGCAGGTCGGCCACGCTATTCTGCGTGCCAAGCGCTCGGACGGTAGTGTCGAGACCTATCTCATCTCACTGCCGACCCTCTCGATCGACGGCCTGTGGTATGGTTCGCCGTACATTGAGCTGACCGGCGACTCGTACATCCACTCTTCCACAGGCATGCTGGCCAAGATTCACTACAGCGGCCGCGGCTACTTCACCGGCAAGGCGCACTCGTTCCAAACCTCAATTTCGAAGTCGTCGGCGCCCTCGCAGCCCTTCTTCGAAGCCTCTGGTATTTGGGCAGGAGAGAGCACTATCACTAAGAGCACTCTCGAGGCCCCTGGCTCCGTATTTTGGAATGCGGATGCGCATCCCCGACAGGAAATCACCGTCAAGCCGCTCGAAGAGATGGGCGAGTACGAGAGCCGCCGCCTGTGGAAGACTGTCGCTGATGGCATCCGCTCGAGCAACTATGACATGGCATCCAAGGACAAGTCGCGTATCGAGAACGAACAGCGGGCGTTGCGCAAGCAACGCGAGGCCGAGGGCACGACGTATCAGCTCAAGCACTTTGACCTGATCGAGAGCGACCCTGACTATGCTGCTCTAGTCGAGCCCGGTAAACACCAGCCAGCAACGCAGAAGGGCTACAAGTTCCGTCACACGCCATAGAGTGCTTTTAGAGTTTGCGAGTCGTTCCCCCATCACGGCCTTCCCCGCTGCTTGACGCGCTCCTTTTTTGCCCCTCCACTCATCGCGCCGCTGGCGCTCGTCACGGCCTGTTAGCGCGCACGGCGGATGCCCGCCGCGGATACCCCTGTGTGGCCTTCCTGGGTCACGGAATCAGGTGTAAGTACATATCTCTGACACCAGCTCTTTGGCGATTTATCCGCCGACGAGCGCGACTATGCCCTGCATGCTGTAGCACGACAGCTCGTGCACTGCCAGATCGTGCCGATTGCCAGGGCAACGACGTGGGACGCGCTGGAGGAAGCACTCCATGCGACTCCAAATCCTATTGATGTACTTGACGCGCTCTGCGAATGGCTCACTGCGACTCCTCGCGCTCTGGAATGCATGCTGGTGCCCGTGCCTCCTGGCGCATATGCCATGGACTATACGACCTTGGACACGTACATGGTCCCTCGTCTAGTTGCTGCACTCGCTGTGATGCATGCGCATATGCTTTGGGCGGAAGAGACAGGTGCTCGCCCTTCGGCGGCTGTCCTTGACACCGCGCAGGATACGATCGCCGCCACTATGCGCCTGGTCGGCACAGTGCTTCACCTATGCTTGTCCGCTACGCGGCAGACTTCTCATGTACGGTTTCTTCTCTATGATACCCTTCGCTCAGGCGTGCGCACACTGGTGAGCCTAGGTGCGTGGCCTCGCGAACACGAACGTACCTTGGCAATCCCACCTGCTCTCAAGGACCAAGCGCCTATGGACGCGTGGGTCCTGTGCAGTATGGACACGGTGCCTGCACCTTTTGCGCTGGCTCCGCTCACCGATGCACCACTGCCTGCACGTGCCCCCAACACGCCGCCCTATGCATGGACCTCGAGCGATACAGCCACACTTTCCTTGCCCATCCGTGCACCTCAGAGCGCCTGGGCGGCACAATCCCTCTTGTCTCTATGTACGCGAATTGCATCGGAACTTGCGTCCGTGTTTCCCATGGCCCTGCAAGACGTCGTTGAGCAAGCCGTGCGCGTACTTCTCGTCATCGACGATCCATCATCCACACCATCTCGGCTCCTGCTCGAGGCCCTTGTCGCTGCTGTCCCGGTGGTTTGCCAATCCCCTACACTTTTCCATGTGGCCCGTATGGTGCTGGCATGGGAGCTCTGGCCAGAAACAGACAATGTGGCCATGCATGCCCTCGCCATGGTGCTGGACCACCTGTACGATGCCCTGGTGGCTCGCCGCACACCGACACTACCACCGGAAGCTCATGGACTTTTGGACGACCCTCGTGCCGTGCTTGACACGTGGATTCAGCATGCCCTGCAGACGACGGGCGTGGAGCGGCAGATCCATGTGGCCCAGCTCTGTATCGCACTGACCTTGCTGGAGCAGCAAGGGCCCACCGCGCAGCAGTGGGACTCACTTCTGGAGCTGGACGACCGGAGAATTACCGCTGAAGCTGCGCGATGGGCGAAGGATGCCCCCCTGAGTCGCAGCGCGAGCCCCTCGTTGCGCGTCAGCGCCGGGCCGCCCGCGAAACGGCCTCGCACCTCACTCGTTCGTGCGCATCAAGGGCTGAACGGTAGTGAAGCAGAGGAGCCACCCGTCACGCCGGCACCGGCACCGACGCCCTCCGACGTTTGTGCGCTAGTGCAGGGTGCGTCACTCTCCGACCCTCTTCGCGCACGCGAGACGTTGCGAACCCTGCAGGTGTGGCTCGCGCAGCTGTCCGAGGCGGATCTCGCGGGATGGGACTGGGACAGTGTTCATGTTCTGCTTGGTCAGACACTCACACATATTCGACGTGGCGTACGCGTGCTCGCCGGCCGCGTTTTGCCCTCTGCCGTTGCACGTCTCGCTGCCCTGCCTCGCGACCAGCGTCCGGCGACCTGGGCTGCCACAATCGAGCGGCTCGTGCGTCTTGCAACAGAAGCAGCGAGGAGCTCTGACCACAAGATCCAAGAGACGGCCGTGCTAAGTATTGCGCGTCTGGGACGCATTCACGATGACGTGTGTTTCGTTCCCGTGATGGCAGCACTCGTCCATGTCCTTTACACGCCACACGTCTTTCTCCGTGCCCTCGTCACTACAGAATTTGTCCAGCTAGCAGTGTACCGCAGGTGTACTGCATTCCAACTGCTCTCACAGCACCTGGACCTGGTGTGCGAGGCTGCGCTCGATGCTCCCTGCGCACCTGTACCTGCTCTAGGCGAACTCGCACGGCTCGTGGGTATGCACGCCACGACGTTCCTACAAACGACGCTTAGCTCGACCCTTCCGCTACTCCTTGTACAGCACGCCCTGGGGAAGCCAGAGGCAGGCACCGCCATGGAGGCCATGGCCCAAGCAACGAGCCAGTCTGTGCCTACTATGTGTCTCTCCCATGTGTCTGACCTGTTCCACCACATCTTTTTGCAGCCTGCGGCTGTACGCGATGCGAGCTTGCAGAGCCTACTTACTCTGCTCGGCACCCGCAGCGTCACAGTTGCTAGTCTGTTGCGCAGCCGCCTGCATGATGTGCTCGGCTGGCTCGTCGTGCATCTCGGGTCGGACGAGTGTCGTGCACAAGCGCTCGAAGGCCTCGAATTTGTGCGCACCACGGTAGCAACGAGCGGCAAGTGGCGCGGTATGGACTTGACCGCCTTTCTACAGGAGGAAGTACTCGCCATCCTCACATGGGTGAACGACGACCTCAGCGGTGTCCACGGCAAGCTGCGCCCCGGCCGCCGGGCCATGTCTGTGCGCAGTATTGGTGCGCTTGTGCAGCAGATCGGCGCGGTAGCTGCGCGCGTAGTGCCTCAGGTACTTGCGAGCCTGACAAGTACGCTGCAGCAGTCCGACTTGGCACTGCCGACGCTTGAGAGCTGGCTCTGCGTTGTGCAGGAGCTGCGCGGTCCCGATCTTGGTGCCATTATCGGTCCCACGACGGCCGCATTACTCGCTGCATGGCCGCGATTGGACTACACCGAGCGCCAGGTCGCCGCGCGCGTGCTACGGTCTGCTGTGATGGAGAGGACCACAGACCTGAGCTTCCTCGATGATGTCCCGAGTCTGGATGCGATTGCCGACGACGTTCCCGACGTGGCGCAGCGGATTCGCGCGACGCGGCGCGTGTGGGATGACGAGGCATGCTTTCAGCACATTCTCGAGCGTGTGTCGAACGACCGTACAGCTATCTGTGTGCAGTCTTTGCATGAACTTCGTGCATTTCTACACGAGCGGCGCGCGTGCATCAGTGGCTGGACGACGGGTAACGTGTTCCACCCACTGGTCGGGCGCTGCGTGCGAGTACTTATGGCAGTTGCGACGCGGATGGAGCTGAGCGCCGATGTGGCGACACTGTGCCTCGAATGCCTCGGCGCCCTCGGCGCCGTTGATCCTGATCGCTTGGATATGCCACCAGACGAGCCCATATTTGTCCTGCTCCACGACTTTGAGCAGAGTGACGAGAGTATAGCACTCGCGCAGCGCCTGCTCGTCGACCTTGTCGTGCCTGCATTTCGCGCCACACACGATACCAAGCATCAGGCAGGCCTGGCCTACGCGATCCAGGAGCTGCTCAAGTTTTGTCAGTTTACGCCTGCGCTTCTCGATGCATCGGCTCCCCACATTGTGCCTGACAAGCTGCGTCGGCGCTGGGCCGCACTGCCTGAGGGCATCCTACCCACTCTCTTGCCACTCCTCAACTCGCGGTATGTGGTACAGAGCCCTGAGCCGCGCGCGCGGAGCATGCCGCTTTATGTGCACTCGACGTCGTATCGCGACTGGATCCAGGCGTGGGTCCTCTTGCTTATCCGCGCCGCGCGGCCTGGCGATGCAGCGGCGCTTTTCAGTCTCTTCGAATCGGTGGTGCGTGATCATGACGTGGGCATCGCTCAGGCACTACTGCCGCACCTGGTTCTGCACGTGCTGATCAATGGCTCGGCGGAACAGCGCCGCATGATCCTGGAGGAGCTGCGCGCTGTGTTGGCCGACCAAGCACAGCCAGCGCTTGGCTACGAGCCGGAGCGCCGCCGCATGACAGCACAGACGCTCTTCGTCGTGCTGGACCACATTGGCCACTGGATGCGGCGCATGCGTCTCGTGCCGCCGCGCGCGGTCAAGCGCAGTCGGTTGCGCGATGCGCTTGTGGATGTACAGGCACTCATGGATGAGCTATCTCCCGACCTGCTCGCACAGGCGTCGCTCCAATGCGATGCCTATGCGCGTGCACTGCTGCACTTTGAGTACCGCATACGGGCTGCGGCACGCACACAGCGGCCGGAGGAACTACAGCCGTACTACGAAACGATGCATGAGATTTACGCATCACTGGACGATCCTGACGGCATGGAGGGTATCTCGACGTGCGTGCTGGAGCCGTCGCTCGAACACCAGATCCGCGAGCATGAAAGCACAGGGCGTTGGACCGACGCACAGAGCTGCTGGGAAGTCGAGCTGCAGCGGCGTCCCGACGACGTGCGGCTCCATATGGGGCTCCTTCGCTGCCTTCGCAATCTGGGCCACTACGACACGATGCGCACACACATTCGTGGCGTGCTGGCCATGCACGAAGCATGGCAGCCACAGCTCGCGCCGTTCCAGATTGAGGGCGCCTGCATCCTTGCTGACTGGGATGCCGTGCGGCGCCTCGTGCAGCAGGCACATGCGGTCCCCGAGCTGGGCATGGCGCGTGCACTACTAGCTATTCGCGAGGCGGATGAGCTTGCCTTCTCGCTGGCCGTCCATGATGCGCGCCAGCAGCTGGGCCGGCGGCTCACGGGCCCGATGCGTGTGTCGTATGCGCAAGCATACGACACTGTCACGCAGTTACACATGCTATGTGAACTGGAGCTCATATTCCAGGCGCGGGGCAACGAGGCCGCATTAGATGCAAGTCTTGCCGCACGCTTCAATGCGACGCTTCCATCATTCCGTACGCGTGAGCCGGTGTTGAGTCTGCGACGCTCGGCGCTCCAGGCGTGCCGAGCACCAGCGACGGCGCTGGGGGCGTGCTGGATCCTGAGTGCCAAGACAGCACGCAAGGCGTCGCATACACAGACAGCGTACAGCGCCATCTTGCAGGCGATGCAGTGTGGTGCTCCCTATGCGTTTGTGCAAAAGGCCAAGCTGTTGGCTCACACGGACCAAGTACAAGGTGCGCTGCAGACGCTGAACCACGCGCTGCGCCATCAGCCTCCTACGGACGGCGACAATCACGCACTGGCGCATGCGCATCTATTGCGAGCGCGCCTCGTCGAAGATACGGCGCGGTTCCAGCAGAACGACATTGTACAGCACTACAAAACATGCACAAGTCTGGACCCCCTGTCCGAAAAAATTTGGTACTATCTCGGGCATTTTTACGACACGCCTAGTGGCGGCCCCGTGGGAAACCAGATGCTACTGCAACTGAGTGTTTGTCGCTTCTACATGAAGAGTGCGCAGCATGGGACCAAGTTTTTGTACCGCACACTGCCGCGAATGCTGACCATTTGGCTAGATGCAGGTAATGAGCTTGCTGAGTCGGAGGCTCGAACAGAGGAAGAGGCGCGGCAGGCCTCGCAGCAGTTTGACAAGATCAACGATATGATGCTCAAGTCGGTGCGGCACCTCGCTCGGTACCAATGGTTTGCCGTGATGCCACAGCTTGTTGCGCGCATCGTGCACAAGAACGAGGCAGTGTGGCACGTGCTGTTGGAGATTATTGTCGCGGTTGTTGCGGCTTACCCTCAGCAGGGCGTGTGGGCCCTGATTGCCGGCTCGCACTCCAAGGACAAGCGGCGCAAGCAGCGATACGAATGCATCGTGGAGCGCATTGCCTCCTCACCGGAGCGTGCAATGCGCGAGGTCGTGCCGATTATCGAGGCTGCGGAGCGTGTATCGATGGAGCTACTGCATCTGTGCGACTATCATGTGCACAAGGAAGCGACACTCAGCATGAGCAAGCACTTTCCTGCGCTGCTGGCGGCTGTCCAGAAGACGCCCCTGGTCCTACCGCTGCAGTCGTCGATGACAGTTCTGCTCCCTCCCAATGGCCAGGCGAGTCAGACGCACCGGCCGTTCCCACCAAACCTGCCCATGATCCAGGGCTTTGACGACACGATCGACATAATGCATTCACTGCAAAAGCCGCGCAAAATTGTCGTTCATGCCTCCGACGGCGCTCGGTACCCGTTCCTGTGCAAGCCACGCGACGATCTGCGCAAGGATGCACGGCTGATGGAGTTTGATGCCATGATCAACAAGCTGCTCCAGAGCAGCTCCGAGTCACGTCGCCGCCGCCTATATATCCGCACCTATGCGGTCATCATTTTGAACGAAGAATGCGGTCTGATCGAATGGGTGCCGAACACCGTGGCGTACCGCCAGATCCTAGCCAAGCACTATGCGGCGCTTGACAAGCCCCTGTACACGCAAGATCTACGCACACTGCTCGATGAGGCACGCGCTGCGCCGAAGAATGCGGCCGCGCTCTTTGACACGCAGATTCTGTCTCGCTACCCCCCCGTGTTCCATGCGTGGTTCCTCGAAACGTTCCCCGAGCCGAGCGCCTGGTTCAAGGCGCGCTCAGCGTACGCACGGACCGCTGCTGTCATGTCCATGGTGGGCTTTGTGCTTGGGCTGGGTGACCGCCACGGCGACAATATCCTCTTTGATGCCGGGTCCGGCGACACGGTGCATGTGGACCTGAACTGCCTGTTTGAGAAAGGCACGACCTTCGAGATTCCCGAGCGTGTGCCGTTCCGCCTCACGCACAATATGGTCGATGCGCTGGGTGTTGCTGGCGTCGAGGGCGCGTTCCGACGTACGGCAGAGATTGCTTTGGGCATTCTACGCGACAACAAAGAGTCACTCATGAGCGTGCTGCAGGCCATGGTGCATGATCCTCTCGGCGAGTGGGTCGCGACTGAGCGCCGCGCGCGCCAGCGACATGGCGGTGACAAGAGCGCGAGTACGGGCGGCGGCGCTGGCGCACGCAAAGCCCTACAAGGCGTGTCCGACAAGCTCGACGGGCGCCTGCGGCGTCCTGGCCTATCAGACACCGAGCGGCACACCACGAAGAACTTGGTGCACATGCTCATATGCGATGCTACCAGCTCGTACAATCTCTCGCAGATGTACGTGGGATGGGCTCCCTATTTGTAGCAACAGTTGCCTATACCTCCCATACCTTGGGCTGTCCGTCGTCGCGTGGCAAAAAGCGGCGGTCGACCTCAGCGGCACCAGGGAGCCGGCCCTCACGGCGTTTCTGGTCCGCGACCTCCGCCAGGCGTCGGTGGTGCTCCACTTCCTCCAGGATCGCACGCGCATTGTGGTGGTGCTCGAGATGGTCCGCGACGTCCGTGCCGAGCTGCTCGGCATCTTTGACCGTCCGGCAGAGACGCTTTTCTGTGTGCTCGCACGACTGCGAGCCATCTAGTGAAACGATGATCGCGCTCATCGTCAGGTATATACCATCAGGCGGCGGCTGCCTTGGTGCACGCGTCGCCATCCGGGGCGTCGGCACTCCCGTCGACGCCAGCTCCGAGGGCGTCTCGAGCCGCTCGTTGCACTGGCCCTCCACATCACGGTGGTCCTCAAACTCGGTCGCGACGCCGAGGGGGATGGAGCAACCGCCCTCCATGCGGTGCATCAGCGCGCGCTCAGCCGCACACCGCCACGTAGAGCGCCAGCACGAAATGCTCTGGATCAACGCCCGCATGCGCTCGTCGCGCTGCGCCAAGGGACCGCGTGGCGTGCGCACCTCAATGCCAAGGGAGCCCTGCCCCACTGCATGCAGCATCACAGGCGCCGTGACGTACGCGGTGATTCGATCTTCCAAATCCATGCGCTTAAGCCCGGCTGCTGCCAACACGAGCGCAGTGTAGGGACTGTCGTCGGCATCGAGCTTGGCCAGACGCGTTTGGATATTACCACGGACATCGCTGAACATAAGGTGGGGGTACGCCCGGCGCAGCAGTGCGACGCGGCGCACCGAGGATGTCCCAATGACGGAGCCACGCGGCATCTCCTTGAGCGACTTGTACGGCAGATCTGCCTTGACGACCAGTGCGTCTCGCGGGTCCTCGCGCTCTAGAATCGCTGCCAGCTCCAGACCATCGGGCAGCGTCGTCGGTACATCCTTCAGGCTGTGCACGATCGCATCCACCGAGCCGGCGGCGAGTGCAACCTCCAGCTCCTTCGTCCAGATCGCGCGGCCCTCGCCGCCAATCACGTATAGCGGCGCGCGCAAATTGTTGTCGCCCTGCGTCGACATGGTCCGCACAGGAAACTCGATACAGCGGAGCGGCTCAGTCCCCGGCTGGTGCCTCCGAAGCAGTGCATGAATCTGTGCAACGTCGGGATCCGTCGTCGGATCGGCGTCTGGCGCCATCGCTGGCGATGCCGCACCGTAGCGCGCCTCGAGCATGAGCTGCACCTGTGTTGCCTGGCATACGGCCAGCGCACTTTTCCGCGAGGAGAGCACAAGGGAGTGCTCCAGTTCCGATGGGGACAAGGGCGGCGTAGGCACCGTAGACTCAGTCGTTGGTGTGGACTCGTGCATCGACGACGACGGCGTATCTTCGCGCGTGCGGAAGAAAATACAGTGCTCGCCCTCTGGCGGGCGCAGCTTCGAGGTAGGCACAGATTCCACCTTGGGGTGTCCCGGAGGCAACGGCGTGTTCTTCGCATGCGGCACAGGGCACTTGGCCTCGTCCGCGGCGACCACGTCTGCTGACGACGCCATGGTGGCTGGGGTCAGGAAGCCTCTCGTGGATTGTGTCACGTGAGTCGGCTTTTTTTCGCGCCGCTGCGCCGCTCGGCCAGCTGGGCTCCGGCATGTCGACGCAACGCGAGCGTGCAGCTGCACGCGAGCATGAGCTCACTAACAGGCTTTTCGGCACAAAGGAGGCCTATGAATCTGAGGCGCCTGATTCCCATATCCAGGGCCTTGATGACAGCATGGTACGATTCCCTGGCTGACCAATAGCTGTTCACGCTCGACACTCAAGAGGCCCAGGACGACGGCACCCAGTCGGCACCGACGGAGCGGCCTGCCCTGTGGCATGACGAAGACGACGAGCGAATTACGGTGGCGCTAGCTGGCGCTGCTGCCCGTGCCCCGGATGGCTCGGTGCGTGGCACAAAGCGTCTGCGTAAGCTACGCACCGATCCCAATGAGACGACAGTTTCGGGTGTCGAGTACCAGCGGCGCCTACGGCGACAGTATGTATGTTGCGCTCACACTAGATTTGAGCGCATGCATCCCCGTCCTGCGTGGGCTTCCGTGGGCCAGCGCAGCAGCGACTCTGCGTGGAGCGCACCTCTCCTTCAGGATTTGCTGAGCAGCGACGCTGGCCTCTTGAGCCGGCATCAGCGCTCTTCTCTGCTCTCACCAGCCAAGCTGGAGGTGGAGCGTTTGCGCGACGCCAATGAGGCCCAGGGACGCCTCGCAGAGCCGGCGGCAATTGAGCAGCTGCAGTTCCATCCCAGCGGACGAGCGCATGTGCTGCTCACTGCCTCGCGCGACCGCCGCGTGCGTCTATTCCAGATCAATGGCACGAACAATCCCCTGCTAGAGACACTGCATGTGCCGGACCTTCCGATCAAGACAGCCCAATTTCACCCGTCCGGCTCGTCCGTGCTCATTGCGGGCCCGCGGCCGTACCTGTACGCTTATGATATTCGGTCAGGTAAGACGCTGTGCTCGAGTCCCTGGCGCGGTGCAGGGCGCATTGTGTCGAGTGCGGCAGGCACGGAAGCTGATGCGGGTGCGGAGCGTGACCTCAGCTTTGTTCGCTTCCAGCCCGGCGGTGCCTCGCGTCTTGTTGCTGTGGGTGGTAGGCGCGGCCAGATCCATCTGCTCGACTGGGGCGCAGGCGCCGCTGGTCAGATGGGCGGTCAGCGCATTGGCGAGCTGCGCATGAATGCACCACTCGCGGGTATGGCTTGGGCGGCTACACCAGGGCAGGATAGCGAACACCGGCTGCTGACGCTGTCAACAGAGGGCCGTGTGCATGTCTGGGACGTGCGCAGCCGCTCCTGCCCTGTGACAGCGTTCGATACGGGTCTATTTGGCGCCAAGGGGCTGGAGGTCACGCCGCCCCTGAGCGCTGTCCCCTCCATGTGGGCTATTGGCTCTAGCAGTGGTATCCTGAACGTATACGGCGGCGCCGACGACAAAGCAACCTCCAGCGACTTGCTTGACGACCTGCTGTCCACACCAGCGACAGCTGCCGTCACGGACGACGTCAGTCTCCAAGCGCGCAAGTCTCTGGGCAACCTTACCACTGCCACGACGTCCCTGCACTTTAGCCATGATGCGCAGCTCCTGGCCATGGCGAGCCGCCACAAGAAGGACGCCTTGCGTGTCGTTCATACTGCGTCGCTGCAGACGTACGCCAATTGGCCCACCGCAGGAACGCCCTTGGGCCACGTGTCTTCCCTGGGCTTCTCGGCCCACAGCGAGTACCTCGCGATCGGCAATACCCGCGGCCGTGTGCTGCTTTACTCCATGCGCTCGTACTTGTAGAGGTGATAGAAAACCAATCGGGGTATTATGGATGTTGAAGTAGGTCACGGAGCGTGCCGAGCCACCGCATAAAACTCTCTAAGATGGGGAAGAACGCAATTGGCAGCGGCATTGAAACAGGCGGGTGCAGCAGGAAGCGTGTCATGGTCTGTATCAAGGAGCCCCGCCAAGTCGCAACATTCTCGAGGTAGACCATGTCTTCCAGACAGGTTGCGTTCCCCGTCACGCCGCGCGCGCGCACCGCTAGGCGGTAGATACCTGACCCACCCTCTTGCGAAGTATTCCATGAGCCTTGTATCGTAGGCACGCCCAGCCGCGTCCGAGTTACAGCATAAACAATGCTTCGCACCTTCTCGTCAAACTGTGAGCGTCGATCCACGGGAATACTGCTGCCCATCAGGCCACCCAAACGGAAGCGTGGCACATAGTGCGCAAACAAAAAGTCAGGGTCGTCCAGGCGTCCAGCGCGGCGCTCGAGTTTGCTGTGTTCAAAGGAGCGGCGCCAGTACACACGCGAGTCTGTACAAAGAGATTGAGTCGCATTTTCATCCGGTACGATGGCCCACTCTAGTGAATATAGCGTGATAGGGTCCATAGCATCGTCCAAATCTCCTGGCGACTCCATAAATGTAGAGAAGCTAACAAACAGCTCAACATCTGTGGGCAGCGGTGGCGCCAATGTCATCGGATACATAACAAGGGAGGTTGGCTTGATCTTGTCCACATGGGCGTATTTCATCGGATTCGGTTGATACAGCGGAGCCATCTGCGAGGGGCGTCCTCGTCCCGGATGGTATACGAGCTGTGGGTGCAAGTACATCCATCCGTCTGCATTCGGACCATGCAGGGTGCCACGCCAGGCAAAGGGTGGGCGTGCCACGCGAATTTCAAGCTTGCGGAATCGAAATGGGAACGGCTCAAAGCCCTCTTCCTTGTATCGCTGAGGCGGGTCCGCGGGAGGCTGCGTGCTGGGAGGCAGGCTCCTCACAGGCTCAACGGGCGCGTATCCCAGGATATGGCCAGGCTGCACAAACATGCCGACTTGCACAAGGACGGCCTGCTCATCGAACCCTAGCAGCTGGTGAACAAACCCCCACACATCCTGCAGCTGGATAGCATACACAAATTCATCATTCACGCCGGCTTCAGGCCCTTCCCAAGGAGGCATAGCTCGCCGAAATAGGTCGCTCCAGACAATCTTTCCTTGGACCGGGGCCCGAATAGGTACCGGCTCCCCATACGTCCGCAACCGGACGGACAGCCCTCGTGACCTGCATCAGCGTCGCGGCTCGTACCATGTCGCATTGTGTGGCGCATCCGTCGATGACAGGATGGTCATGAACGGGTCGGACATGACTGTCTTAGTCGCGAATACGTACCACCACTGATTCGTGGCATGTCGCGGCCATCCCATGGCTTCACGGGTGCCCTGTTGGGCACACCCCCGCGTGTCACATATTCGCCGGGGCCCACAGGCCACCTGGCTCGCTGCTCCTCCGGCATAGACACATGCCCCACCCACCAGCGCTGGTGGTGCAACTTACCAGATAAATTCCTAGCACTCCATTCAATAACGACGGAGCGCAAGACCGTCGATGCGCTGGAATGGCGCAGGATCTCGAGCGGGTCGCTAGGCACGACAATACCGCCATCGGGGTGAACCTCCTTGTCAGACACAGTGTATGATGTATTAGTCCATTCGAGATGCAGGTCTTGCTGCTCACAGGCTTCTATACTGCTGTGACCATGCCAACTACACGCTTGCACCTCTGGGAGCGTGCGCTGCATTGTCGATGTGACCGTGATCGTAGCCTCCTCCAGCACTTCTTGCGTGCGATCGACGTATAGGAGCAGCGGAAACTGATGTGGCAGATTCACATAGAGCCCTTCATGCGAAAGATGTGCAGCTAGAGTAGCAGAACATAAGCTTTGGATCACCGCGATAGCAGCCCATGCCTTGCCGACATGCATGAGAAAGCGCACAGGTCGCCCACGTGGTGCATTTTTTTCTAGCCTTCCACTACGCAGCATGGCTCGCAGCTCACAGAGCCGGCCCGGTATGGCCACGCATCCAGCTTCCTCCGCGAGGCAGGCTGGTAAGTCTGCATTGGAGAGCGTGAAGGAGAAGCAGGCGCGCCTTGCCTCGTCCACGGATTTGAACCCCATGGCCGAGCTGCTCGAAGACGCTCGGGCCCTGCATGCGCAGTTGCCAGGCGCCGAGGACGAGCGTGCACTCATCAAGGCCGTGGCGCTTGCTGTGCGAGTTGTGAGCCAGAGCTTTGTCGCTCTTTGCGACAAAAATGCCCTGCAACTGGAGCCAATTGACGAGCATGGCCGCGTCGTCGTTGGTGAGGCGACGGACGCCGCTTCTCAGGTGTCTCGTTGGCTCAAGCAGCAGTGGAATGCATTTGTGGCACTTCTCACAGAAGATCTTTTGTTTTCAGATGCTTCGTCAGTGCGAATGGTGGCGTTGGAAGTGTGCATGTCGCTTCAAGTGGCGGCGTCCGAATCCCAGCACCGATGTGCCGACGCGCCCACTGGTCGCTGGTCTTCCACGCCTTTTCGTGCTCTCGTGCGCAACTTGCTCTGGCGTGACGTCCATGAAGATTTGATGGATGCTTTCGCTGAGGGCTATCTCGAGACGTACGACGACGTGCGCTTTTTCTTTTGCAAGGAAGTAAGCCGGTGCCTCCGTGGTATCACAGATCTGTCCACCAAGAATGCCAGTGTTCGTTCACATACACGCTTATGGCTGTGCCGCATCACAGCGATTCCCACTGAACCCTCGCATCTGAACAACTTTCTGGTGCCGCACCTCTCCAAGGGGCCTGCCAAGAGGAAGAAACAAAAGGGCCAGGCCAAGCCAGTCTTGTCGGAAGATGGCGACAGCGATGATGGTGAGATCCCAGCCGCTCCTTGGGAATCAGACGACGAGGACCCTAAAGAAAATCCGACTACTGATGCCCGCAAGCGAGGTCGCACTAGATCTCGACACAGCGGACTCCTCAACGCCCTCCATTCTCTCGGGTCTCAGCAGCAAGCTTTTTCGGCCGCATGGCTTAGCCTCCTCTTACCTGCATACCAAACCAATAGCCAAGGCGAGACAGGCACATTGGGTGGCGTCTTGAGTTTGGCTGAGACGCACGATATCCTTGTACGGCTGCACTCTCAGATTCTTCCGCACCTGACCAAGCCCACCATGCTGCACGACTTCTTGGTCGATTGCCTCGATTCAAAAGGCACGACTGCGCTGTTGGCGCTCAATGGGCTTTTTACGCTCATCGTGTATCACAATCTGGACTATCCCGCCTTCTACACCCGACTATATGCGCTATTGGATGCGTCGGTGATGCACACGCGTTACCGCAGCCGCTTTATGCGTATGCTTGACACATTCCTTGGCTCCACACACTTGCCCGTGGCTATCGTCGCCTCCTTCATCAAGCGCGCAAGTCGTCTCTCCCTCCGGGCTACCCCGGCGGCGATTGTGGAAATTGTGCCTTTTGTCTGGAACCTGCTCAAACGGCACCCTGGGTGTATGCAGATGATTCACCGAGAGTGGGATGGTGACCACCTAGCGTTGGGCCCCAGTGGTGTGCAGGACGGTTTTAATGCCCATGAGACGAACCCGCTGCATACGGGTGCCTTGGAGAGCTCACTATGGGAACTTGCTTCGTTTGGCGCATATCGGCTAAGCCAATCGAGCCAGCAGGGTGCCACAGTGGCCAGCGGCGGTGACACACACTACTTGGGCTCTGTATCAACGTTTGCATCAGTTCTTGCTGAGCCTTTCACTCAGCAGCAGTACATGCTGGAAGACTTTCTCGACTCGACGTACTCAACTATGTTCGAGACTGAAACCAAAAAGACACTACAGCGGCGTGAGCGTGCGAAGAAGCCGGTGGCACCACCCCCTGTTGCTCCTCTCGATATCACACTATCAGTACCTGCTTTGCTAGCAGACAAATCGGGTAACATGGAGACGGCAGTTCGGCGCGAGACCCGGAAGCGTCTGCGCTTATATGCGTTCCCTTGCGAGGCGTCGCCGGCGGGTGACACACCTTTGGACGAAAGTCGCCGTGCCATGCCCGTCGACGACTGCGCTAAGCTATGGGACTTGTAAATTAGGTCGGATCGCTCGAAGAATGGAGAGGTGTTCACGATGGGCCCGGCGTTGCAGCACAATCTAGTGTCAGAGCGGTGTACGTACTTCAGCATGCAAGCCCCGCGCTTGTAGAGCGGCTATTAGAGCCGGTGGATTATTCGCACGAATTGCCACCAAGTAAAAGCGCCCTCCTGGAGAAAGGACACGCTCAATGATGCCATTGTGAATCATAGTATTAATCAGGTGCGTACCATGCACGCCACCAGCCAATGCGCCACCAAGACCGGCACTGCTCTGCTCAAGACGCTCTTCATCGTCCGATGTGACGACGTAGGGGGGGTTGAATAGGAGTAGGTCTACCATGCCTTCGATGCGGGGCAAAAGTGCCTCCAAGGTAGAAGTCACAACTGGCTCAAGACATGTCTGAAAAGTTGGACGGGGATACGTACATCGTTACGGTGGCCTGTTTCTCGTGTGCAATTTGCGGCCGCCGTGTTGATATCTGTGCACACATAGGCTGTACAAAGTTGTTACGACTAGGAAACGTACTAGAGTTACTTGAAAGGATCTTTCCAGCAAAGGCCGAGACGCAGCCACTCCCCGAGCTGTGTCAGCCATTGGCGTGACCTACCCTATTTCAACACACAGACGTGGCGGAGACGCTCGTAGGTCAGTGGCGTCTTCTTCAAGTGCATCCACCAAAGAAAATGTATCTTCTGCAGGGTCATACACACTATCTCGATACTCTGGCTTTCGCAGATGCGACGTATCCGGCGTGGGTATCATGTGCGCCCTGACGAGCGCACCAGCCACTGCTCCTTGGTGCAGCAGTGTGTTTCTCCACACGTCTCGCGCCAGTCACGTGAGTTACGTTGTAGACGGTCGCTGCGTCGCGCTGCACCGATTCACCATTATGGGGTCGAACGCCCCCGGAGGCAACGGTGGCATGCCGCCGAATGCGACGCATGTGAATCTCCAGGGTCGTCCCCAACAAGGAAACCCTGGTGCTCAAATGAACTCGCTTCAAGGTCTCCAGCCAGCGCTCGCTAACAATCCAGAATTCATGGCTATTGTCAACGCGGCACGGCAAGGCCGGGTAAGCGAGGAGCAACTCCAGCAGGTAAGCACCACTATTCTCACTCATCTAGATTCGTACCATGCTCGCACAGCAACAGAGGCAAAATGCTGTTCAGGTTTGTATTTTTGCTATTAACAGGCAGCAGCAGGTCAATGTGGCACGTCCAGTGCAGACAATATATGGGAATGAAGCGGGCGGCATCAATCAGTCCTCGGCAAACATGTTGCAGCAGCAGGCTCAGATGCAAGCTCAGCAAGCGGCTGTGCAGCAGAATCAGTCGAAGGCAGCCTCCATGCAGGGCGTTGTTGGCCAATCCCAATTACCACGCCATGAAGCTACATTGATGGAAAACTTCAACCGTGTCATGTCCCCCCTCATGGTGAATATTTCTCAGTTGGAAGCCTCTCTGCGCAACCCTTCTATTTCTGCTCAGGAGAAGCAGCAGCAGCAAAACTTGTACAACGAACTAAAAAGCAAGCAGCTCAGCCTGGCACGTCAAGTGGCCGTCGCCCGGGAGCAAGCGCGGGCAAAGGACCAGCAGCAGTTCCAACTGATTCTTCAACAGCAGCAATCGCAGCAGCAGAAAGCTCAAGTTCAATCGCAGGTTCAGGCCCAGGCCCAACAGGCTCAGGCTCAGATGCCTGCTCACATGGCTGCGCAGCAGGGGTCCCCTCTAATTGCAGCGCAGCAGCCAGTCCCTCAAGTTCAGTCACAGCAGCTGTCTTCTCAGCCTCAGGCAGGTACGACGATGCCTGGTCCAGCACAGCCCGGATCTAACGCCATGGACGCGACGAATAGCGTTGGTGGCCAAAAACAATCGGCTGGAAGCCCTGTTCACTCTACGCCTCAGGCACAGGAATCTCGTGCCATGGCTCCGTCGACGCCCCAGTCTGGGAGCAAGGCGGCTGATGCGAATGTGCGCAAAGATGCGTCGGACACGCCCAACACGGCTATGGCTGCTATGCGCCCTAGTGCCTCTCAGAACGGATGGGCCACAGGAACACCTATTGCTGCAATTACACCCACATCCAACCTACTGCAGAACAACGGGCAGAGCAACGTTGCACCCAACAGTTCCTTGGCCACGATGCTGGCCCAACAAACGTCCACACCACAAGCGTTCCCCAATGCGTCAGGGCCCCGTCCCACACTCACGCAAGGCTTGGGCATGTCGCCTGTAACGAATACGCCGCCTGTGCTGGTACGACCGAATCCCGTCGGTCGGGCGGGCAGCCTGGGCAAGGACGTTTTCACACCACGTGCCGGTCAGAATTGGGATGAGCTGCTGTCCCTTGGAGATGGGACAACCACAGAAGCAGGACTTCATCCAAGCCTGGACAGCGATACTGTATCATCCCAGCTGGCGGAATTATTAGGCTCCTCCTCTGCTACACTGGGTCTTACTGGTGCAGCGGCGGGAAGTAACCGGCTATTAACGAAGCGGAAAGTGCAAGAGCTCGTGAGCGAAATTGATCCGAGCGAGCAGCTGGAAGGTGACGTGGAAGATCTCCTTCTTGAGATCGCGGACGAATTTATCGAAAGTGTCACGTCCTTTGGTTGTCGATTGGCGAAACATCGCAAGGGCGATCGCTTGGAAGTCAAAGATATCCAACTTCATCTGGAGCGCAACTGGAATTTGCGTGTACCATTCCCAGGCTCCCTGCCCATTCCCCCCACGCGTACCAAGGCGCCCAGTGCGCCCAAAGGCGGTCAGAACGCGGGGTCATAAATGCTCAGGCCTGTTTGCTGTTATTGCGTCGCTTTTGACGTCGTGTGCGGAGATATATAACGACCAACCCATATAGCAGTCCGAAAGGTGGTACAAGCCAGCTAAGAAGCCAGAGCACAATGAAAGACGTGCGTCGTGATTCATGGCGCCAGCGGGATACAAGCGCGCCCACTTGGGCGCGCAGACGAGGCGGAGATGACTCATTAGCATCGACGCCATTCTCGATGACCACATCTGCGTAAGATACCTTTTTCGACAGAGGCATCTGTGCGGCAAGACGGCTCTTGGCATCTGCCTCTGTAAGGCCTTTCTCTTGATCACGCAGGAGCATCCGTTTCAGCTGCTGAGACTCATCACTTTTTGTGAGTAGAGATGACGCACCATCGTACAATAATGATTTCTGCACACCACTTGTACAAGCCGGCCTCGATGAGCAGTGGCGTATCCACTACAACACGTCTAGTTCCAGTGAACCAGAGTTGCAGGAGACGCCATACCAACGCGCGTCGGATGGCGCTGTGGGTAATTTTGTTCAATGCACGAGTACGATCTTTGCTAGAGAATGCCAAACGACCTAGTTCTGCACGGTTCAATGATTTATCCTGATTCAAGATGGTAGGCCCAAATTCCTTGACGAGCTTGTTCAGCGTGGGTGATCCTTTTTGGACGACAACGCGGGCAAGAACATCCAAGTCAATGAGTGGGATCTGGTTTTCTTGAAGGATTCGAGAAACAGTCGACTTGCCTGAGGCAATGCCACCAGAAAGTCCAACAACTACTGTAAGCATCTAGGTACGCACTGATCATGCTTGGATGGCAGGCGACAAGATCCGTGTGGACCTCCACACCACCAAATTTCCTTCGGCTCGTCTATTGGTAACGATGGCGCTGCATGTGTCGCCGCAGGTGGTGTGCCCACCGAAAGCGGTCGACGGGTATATGAGTCCAGGTGATCGTGTCCCGTATATAACGCAGCTTCTTAGTCCCATGGCCTCTCCTTCGCATCTGGTGGCTCTGTGTGACGACGGCACGCTGCATGTATTCGACAAAACGCAGTGGCGTGCGCCTGCTCGAACTATTCGCTCGACAGAATCGGAGGCCATCACTTCTCTGGCCAATCTAGAAGAGATCAATACAGCATGGGTGGGTGCATCTCGAAGTGGCTTTTTGGCTCTCTGGGATGCACGCACGGCTAGCCATGCGCCAGCATCCAAGCTTGTTGGACCGAGTGGTGCAGCATACTTGTCGCTGGCGACGTCCGGCATGTATATGGCCGCGGGTACGGAACTTCAAGGGAGTGATGCATGGATTGACGTTTGGGACGCTAGGAATACGTCTTGTCCTGTTCGTAACTATGGGGAAGCGCACTCTGACGACATCACATCACTAGTCTTCCACGGAGATATGGCGAAGCATCCGGGAATTCTTCTGAGTGGTGGCATGGATGGACTTGTGTGTGCCATTGATACCCAGTTGGACAAGGAAGAGGATGCAGTAATTTCTGTGGGAAACACCAACGCCAGTCTAGCCCGTGTTGGATGGGCATGCCATCCTCTTTCTTACCGGTTTCAAGCGCCAGAGGAGCTTACCGACGTGGGTATGGACGCAAACGAGCTAGAACTATCCAATGCCCCAAGTCGAACAGGTCTTGGTC
The DNA here is from genome assembly GCF_000349305.1 of Malassezia sympodialis ATCC 42132. NCBI lineage: Eukaryota > Fungi > Basidiomycota > Malasseziomycetes > Malasseziales > Malasseziaceae > Malassezia > Malassezia sympodialis. Next base: position 344,516 of record NW_017387801.1, on the reverse strand, counting down.
CTGTTTATGCCATAAGCCACATGCAAACCATGAGTCTATGGGACGCTGACAAGGTACGCGATGTAGCAGAGCTGATGCATTAGTTTGATTGCCTGATGGACGATATCGAAGTTCGAAAACCCACGAGCTTCCGGCCTCCATGGGTTACTGACTATGTTGTTGATACTTCAGTGACGGTTCCTTTCCAGATGCAAGGAAATCGCGCGGCTGTGGGCCTCTATGTCGGTGATCAAGAGTATGTGAGAGCGATTGTGCTGACCTCAGGGGTGGCTTGGCTTGGGTTAGTGCTGAGACCTATGCGCAGGCAGATGGAGTCCCTGCATTAGAATGGATGCTGCATGCTCGTTTGCCCAGTGCCAGTCCAGAGAGACTTGGCCATTCTGATATTGTGCGTTGCGTACTATGGGACGACATGAAACAACTGCTCTATACGGGTGGTGAGGATGGCCGCATACTGGCCTGGTCACTGCAGCAATCGGAGCCGCCTGAAGCAGCTGTGCGTGCATCTGCGGATCCTAGCACAACGCATGGAGGACGCCCTCGCCTCACCGGCATCGACTCGAGCAAGCGCAGGTACTCTCCATACGCCTAGTCCACAATCACGTGCCTGCCCCGTGCGTTGCCAAACGTGCCGCGACGGTGTTCCAGTCCCGTTGTTGAGCTCGATTCGCGCTTACAGGATGAAAACCATTCGCTTAAAGTCCGGAACGATACAGCAGCTTTCTCCTATTTTGTACGTAGACCGCCCACATGCATCGACGGTATCAAGGGTGGCTCGTGCGCCTTGTGCCGTGTTACTTTGCGGTTGGATGAATGGCGAGCTCAAGTATCTGCACAAGTATGTCGCCCCCTACAAGCGTATGTTTCCCAACGCGACGATCCTTATTCTGCTATCGACACTAAAGTCCACCTTTTTGAGCCCGCCGGCCGCGACTCGCTCCACGGCTGAGCTCATCAGGGACGAACTATTGCGGGCGGGGCGCGATGCGACCGTGCCGGGAGTCCAGGTCCGACCTCAAATGGCTGTACACTATTTTTCCAATGGGGGTCTAATCTCGCTGAGCACCTTGATGGAGCACTTGCACGATGCCGAGATGCCGACACCCATGGCCACGATTTTTGACTGTGTGCCTGGTGTATTGTCGCAGTCCATCTTGTCCGATGCGGCTACCATGACATATCCGCCGGGGTCATGGAAGTATTGGCTGACTCTGGGACTAGTGCGACTGTACTTTCTGCGGTCAGCGTGGTTTGGCTACGCCTATCACCCCATGGACAACCTTAACACAGCGAAGAGGTACCAAAACATCCCAAGCACTTGGCATTGGTCAATGCAAGGAGCTTTATCAAAAAAGTTGCCACCACGGTTGTACCTTTATACCCGGCCAGATGCCTACATCTCTCCTTTGTCGGTGGCCGAGCATGCAGCGGAAGCGCAGCGCGTGAATGGTGAACCGCCTTCGCGTATGCTGGACGCGGAGCGCCTCGTATCGCCGCCAGTGTGGCCGCCCCTTAGCGAAATTCGTACGCGGCAGCTCATATGGGATACGCCGTCCCATTGCCAAATGGCCCGTCAGTTTCCCGACCTGTATTGGTCGACCGTGGAGCAATTTTTACGTGAGGCTATGTCACTAGTGCCTGACCGAACGAGCAAGCTCTAGTCCTTTACCGGATTGTACGTCGTCACCAGTTCTTCGGCGCTCGTAGGGTGAACTGCAACAGTGTTATCAAAGTCCTTCTTGGTAGCGCCCATCTTGACAGCAATGCCGACGGTTTGGATAGATTCGTCCGAGCCCATGCCAACCATGTGGACGCCTACCACTTTCTCCTCCTCACCGACACACACAATCTTGTAGGCGGTCGGCGCCTTGTGGGTTAGCAGACCGTAGTACATGGGCGTGAAGCGCGTGCGGTAGATGGTAATCTTCTGATCCCCATATGCCTTGCGAGCCTCCGGTTCGCTCAGACCCACAGTGCCCACAGCCGGGTGGCTGAAGATGGCCGTGGGGATGTTGGTGTAGTCGAGATGGTCGTCGGCAAACTTGGGGCCACCAAACAGGCGGTTCGACAGACGACGTCCAGCGGCAATCGCCACAGGAGTCAGGAGGGCCTTACCCTGGATATCACCCACGGCATAGATGCCCTTGACGTTCGTGTTCTGGTACTTGTCGACAACAATCTGACCCTTGTCATCTGTCTTGATGCCTGCCTCCTTCAGGCCGAGATTCTCGACGTTGGGATGGCGGCCAATCGCCCAGAGTAGGCAGTCGACCTCCAGCGTTGCGCCCGAATCGAGATGCACCTGCAGTGGACTGCCACGCTTTCCCTCGACCTTCTTCACGTTGGAGTGAGTGTGTACCTGTAGGCCAGTCTGACCCATGTAGTCCATCAACGTGTCGGAGATGATCGGGTCAAAGTTACGGAGGAACTTTTCGTTGCGGATCACGAGGTGCGTTTCAGAACCGAGTGTCGAGAGCACACCAGCCAGCTCCACAGCGATGTAGCCGGCGCCAACCACGGCCACCCGCTTCGGTTGTTCACGAAGTTCAAAGAAGCCGTCCGAGTCGATGCCCAGCGAGGCGCCAGGAATTTGATCGTCGCTCGGCACAGTGGGGCGGCCACCGGTGGCAATGACGATGTGGTCAGCCGTGAGCGTGAAGTCCTTCTCGAGTGCACCGTCGACACCAGGCGAGATATGTACCTGGCCATTGCCCAGGAGCTTGGCATGACCGGAAATGTACGCCACATTATCCTTTTTCAGGTTGTTGTCATAGATACCGTTTAGGCGGCGCACATAGGCGTCGCGCTTCTCGGCTAGGTAGTGCCAGTTGACGGTAGGCACCTGGAAGGAGGAGCCTCCATCGGTAAAGCCATATTCATGCGCCTCCTTCAGCTTCTCTTGCAGGTCCGCGGCGTGCCACATGAGCTTCTTCGGGACACAACCGACATTCACACAGGTACCGCCGAGACGGCCTGATTCCTCGACCACCGCGACCTTTTTGCCGTACATGGCAGCGCGGCGACTGGCACCCATACCACCGGAGCCACCGCCGATGACGAGGACATCGTAATGAGAATCGGGCGCACGGACGGGGGGCATAGCGATCACAGCACTTGTATGGATAGGCGCAGGGAAATGGCGCGATAGCTGCTGAAGACGAGGTACCGGCCCTGGAATCTTGTGCACGAACCGGCCAATGGGGCGGATCGCGGCAAGAGAATGGACCGGGAGCGCCGACATGAGTGGGGACAGAGGGAAACGGGCTATGATCACGTGGTGCACCGAAACGGCGGCGTCCGCGGCGCGGCAGTCCACGACACGCTGTGGGGCGCGATGCCACCGTTGACCCCCCTGAGTTCGTACGGAGGCTATCGAGCGATGCCGTACAATCTGGATGGCGATCGTGCTCGCTCTATGAATGATGCGGGTGCCGATTCCTCCGTTCGCAGCGATCCCGCCACACGTGGACGCCGGCCGTTCCAGCAGCCTGGTCTGTTCCACAAGGACCTGCGTGTGCTGATGTATGCCTATGGAGATGTACCGAATCCACTGCCAGAGAGTGTGGCCGTTCTAGAGGAGATGACGGTGGACTTCCTCACGGACTTGTGTCTACGGGCGGAGCCGTCCGTCTATGCACTCGGCCTCACTTCGTCGCAGCTGGCTCAGAGCGCCGGCGAAGCGCAAGGTGAGCCTGTATCGAGCGCCACGCTTTGTGGTCAGGCCTCGGCAATGCAGACGTACCGCCAGCGCGCGAAACTTGACGACTTCAAGCATGCGCTTCGCCACGATCGCAAGAAGCTAGGTCGTTTGGAGCAGCTGCTATATGCGGATAAGATGGTGCAAGAGGCGCGGCGCATTGGCGGCGTCGAGGATGTGGCGGCGAACGCGGGTGCCCTCATGTCCGACGCGCGGCCGTCCTAAGCGAACCACTCGGCGTGCCGGCGACGTCGGAATGCCGTATCGGCTGCGTGATTGGGCGCATAGGCCAGGAGGGCGTCGCTACACGGCGACGACAGCACGGTGCGCGCCAGCGAGGCCTGCACTGCTGGCGGTATGTTTGCGTTGCCCCAGCCCCCCTCGTCGTGCCAGAGCGCTGCACTGACGTGATGCACGGCGACCGCATACAGGAAGGGCTGCGATGGGGATACGCGGCCCTGTGCCAGGGCGTGCGCATAAGCGAGTAGCACATCCTTGTCCGTCTCGCAGGGCCACAAGTATGCATCGAGACGCTGGCCTCGCACGCACGGCACGTCGGCAATCGCGACCTGGATACCTGGCAGCATCAAGGCGTACTCGCGCCACAAGAGGCGGCGGTAGTCTGCCTCGTAGGCCATCGCCAGAGGGGGCAGCAGTACGCGTGCAAAGAGCGGATCGTTCATCGAGATGGACTCGTACAAACCGAGTAGGTCCGTGTACATTTGGTACAGGGGCATGCTGGGAGGCAGGAGGTGGGCCGCCGCCTCGCTCACCAAGAGTGAGTGGTCCTGGTCGGGCGCATCGGCTGCGGCCATCAAGTGCTCGAGGCGTGCGGCCATCGGAGGCGATGCGTATAGGTCGCGACCTGTCATGGCGCCTGTCGCGTCCGGATGCGCAGGCGGCGCCAGCTCAAGCAGGAACACCTTCATCATGCCAAACCATAAATAGGCACTAGGGATCACGCGCTGCTCCGCCACGTACAGGGCGAGGTCGAGCGACGCCTGCACAATGTCCGCCTCGCTGAAGTCCCAGGCGGCTGGTAGCACATCTCGGGCATTAAAGACGTGTGCGTCGCCACTGTGAAGCAGGTCGTCCAGGGCTAGCAGAGGCCAATCGGCCCGCAGCGGCAGGCCAGCCGCGCGGCTCTGCCACAGCTCGGCACCAGTGCGAGGGTCTGTATCGACAGCAGGGGAGGCGCGACATCGCACCTGCAAAGTCGTCAAAGGCGCTTCACCGCGAACTGCGGTGACTAGCGAGGGTCCAGCCGTGGCGGGACGAACATTCTCCAGGAGGAAGGGCGATACAATGTCCCATACGCGTGCATCGACCTGTGCAACGATGCGCGGCAGGATCTGCGCGGCCAGCGCGCCTTCTTCCGGACCAAGCGCGTGCAGAATGCGCAGCGTAGCCTCAGGCCCCTCGGCGTCCAGGCATGAGGCGACGATCCACGTGCGATGCGCGGTGACCAAGCCATCAGCAGCTCGGACACGGCTGCACAGCTCGCGCAGGGGCAGGCGAAGAAGTGCAAGCAGCTCTCTCTGTGCGTGTGCTGCGAGTTGTGCATGGGACGTGGCATGTGCAAGCACCAAAAAGTCGTGCCACGCACTTGCATGGCGAGAGACAGCGGTTACGGCGTCGTGCGCCGTCCTGGCATCGGCTCGCGCGGTAATTTTCGGTGCATACGTTGGTGTCTCCGAACCATGCGCCCACTGTGCCAGGACCGCCTCGGCCGCAGCGCGCACGGCCGTCCGGTCGATGTCAGTGGGAAGGCGGTGCACTACCTCGCACCACGTAGCCAGGTGCGCTGCGGCGCGGCCATGCACGGCAAGGGCCAGGCTCGAAGACGGTCCCCGCTCGGAAAGCAAAGCGATCGAGAAGGCCGCCCAGTCCTGCACGGCCGGCGCATTCGCGCCGAGGTCACCATGCTGGGGTCCATCGATGGCAGCACGTGTCCACACGGCCAGCAGGTCAAAGAGGGCATGGATCGAAGAAAGACGCACGTCGTCCGCGCGCAGCCGAGGCCACACACGCGCGGCCCAAGTGGCCCATGTTGGCAGCGCGGCGTGCACCTCCCGCACGCTTGCGCTATTCACGCCGTAGCGGCCGAGGGCCGCATAGAGGCGGAAGGCCACCGAGGCCAGCGCGTGTTCATGCGCAGCGAGGTCCTCGGATGACTGCGCATGCAGGTCCTGGGGGGGTAGGACAATGTAGCGCAGCACGGGGTCCAGGGCGCCTTGCGCCACGAGCGCGGACGCACAGGTGCGCGAGACTTGCACGATGCGGAGGAGGGCGAGCATGGCATCGACGTGGGGCCACGGCAGGCTCGTGAGGGGCCATGGCGACTGTGTTGCGGCATGGGCGACGAGCACGCGAACAAGGCGGGGGCGGGCTGCGATCGCGTGTGCCGCCTCGCCGCGGTGCAGCGCCATGCCACATAGGATGTCGCACACAGGCATGGTCGGTGCATCGGTGTCCAAGAGGCGCGCCTCCAGTGCATCGAGGATGTGCGCGCTCAATAGGCCGTCGACCCAGTTGTGCTGCAGGAGCTCCAGGTGCGAGGCGTCGGGCGCATGGAACGGCGGCGGCTGCGCATGTAGGTCAGTCGGGTCCAGCGCCGACGAGTCGTGGGTCCAGTCGAGCTCGGGATCGGCGGCGATGGGCAGCTCGGCGACGAGAAGGGCATCGGTGCTAACGCAACGCACTGATCGGATCGCTGCCGCAAGGCATTCGGCAGCGGCACGGCTCACGCTGCGGTGCCGATCATCAAGGAGATAGCGGGCGGTGAAGAGGAAACGTGCGCGGATCGCGCCATGCTCGGCGTCCAGGACGCGGTGCGCCTCAGATGGTGGAGAAGCGAGGGGATGTGCGGTGGCGATGCGCTGCACAAGCTGGAGGGCCAGGCACCGCTGCGACGCCACATGACTGCGCGTCCAGTGCAAAATCTCGTCCAGGGTATAGCCAGGCGCCGTTGGATCGTGGCCGTGGTGGTGCAGACCGGCCAGGTACGTGGCGTCCGGAGCCTCGGCAAACACGTCGCTTGGGCGGCTTACGACGTGGCCGGAGAAGTCAAAGCGGACCTGTGCGCTGCTGGGGTCCGTGGGCATGTCGACCGTCCATGCAAGGGGCGGCGGCACTGTCGCGGGCTCGTCGGGAAAGTATGTCTGGCGCAGGGCCTCGAGGTCCGCCATGGCGTCGTCCGAGCGTGGCTCGCGCGCCGCGGCCTGCGGCGCAGACGGCGCAGGTGCCTCCTCGTGCAATTCCAAGCGCTCCATGGCTGGCCACCCCTGCGCGGTCCGCGCGCGGCGCTGGGAGAGCTTCGCCAGGAGGTCCTTACCAAAGAAGGCCTCTGCATCGCGCAGCTCCTCTTCGACGTGTTCGTAGCTCATATGCGCAATCTTACGCTCGTTTTCTTGTGCAACGTCAGTGAGAATGGATGAGACCGTCTCTGGCGCAGCGCCGCCGCCTGGATCGCGTGTGGGGTCAAGCTCAGGCAGCGGCACCGTAGGCGCATCGCGGGGAGGGGCGGTGGGCGCTGCGCCTGCGCCTGCACCTGCGCGTTGAAGGCGCGCACGACGAAAGGCTGACAGCGGCTTGGCGCTAGCAGGTCGCGGCGCCTCGGAAGTGCGTGCGTCTGCTAGCGTGTCGCGCTCGCAGATACCGCCCAGGAGGGGCCGTGAAGGTGGCGGCGAGGGAGGTGCTGGGGGCGCACGACTCGGCGAGTCCGCCGGTGCCGTGAGAACAGACGGCGCCTTGCCACGCACGGCTTTCGCTGCAGGCGGCCAGTCCATGAGCGTTTCGTCCGTCACATCGTTCAGTTCGGACGCCCGCGGGCGGATGCGCTCCATGGCAGCAGCGGTCGCCCGGTGTGGCTGTATGTGGAGGACTATGGGGCGCCTACGGCCGGCGCGTCCGGCGCGTCGAGGGCGCGCAGATCGACCCAGTAGGTATTGGGGCCGGGGGGCGGCACGACATAGAGGCCGGGCGAGGCGTGTGTGACGTACGTCTCGCAGCGGATGGGGCGTGCGGTCGGCGCCACGGGCGCCATACGGACGCGGGGGAACGGTAGGAAACCCGTGCGCAGCGGAAGGAGCGTGGCGTGGATGGTGCGCGCGCACATGCCCTGCGATGGGTCGAGGGCCCATGTGCCCTTCTTGGCGCCCCATACGTCCCAGGTATCGTGGTCCACAAACACATTGTACTGCAGGTGTACGAGGCCGGCGTCGGACGACGCGAGGCCCCAGACCCACGACGTTGTCACTTGGACCGACACAGCGACCGGCGCGCCCATCAGCACATGCGTCGCTGGCGGGGTATCCCATGCCAAAGCAATCACGACGTCGACGATGGGGACGTCTACAGGCAGGGTGAGCGTGCGCCACGCGAGGTGCGCGCGACTCGCTTCCCACGCCGCGCGTGCCGCGGGCGGGGTGGCGGGCCATGCCTCGAGCGTCTCGTCGGGCCCTTCGCTCGGCATCGACGCGGACAAGCGGTGCACAAGGTCCAGCACGGTGCGCGCGCGCGCGCTCGCAGGATCCCAGCACCAGCGCTGCAGGACACGGCGCCATGCTGCGTCGTCCAGCGTCGGTGCCTCACAGAGCGCCTCTTGCAGAAGGAGATCGTCGCCGTCTTCCCAGCCCAGCTGCTCAGACGTAGAGAGTACACGCGCGAGAGTCTCGAGCACAAGCGCGCATCGCTCGTCGTGTGCGGTGCGGTACGCGATCGACAGCTCGAACGGAGGGTTCGCATGGCGCGTCTCGCCGGCGCGCCGCGTGAACTGGACCAGGAAGGTGCTCATCTTGCGCGAAGCGAGCCATAGCGGCGAGCCGCTCGCCGGCACCGACGCTTCAATGGGCGACGCAGGCGCAGCACGGATGGTTGGCGCACACAGGCGCACAGGCGCCTCGGAGAGGGCCTCGAACGACAGCTTAGAGAGAAGTGTCTCGAGTCGGAAAAAGTCCTGGATGTGGATGTGGAAGGGCAGGGCGAGCGGCACAGGCAGGGCACGGTGCCACAGGCGCTCCTGCGAGTCGCTCTCGCCGCGGTAGCGCAGCGTCACTTGGACGTCCAGCTGCGCCGTGCGAGCCACCGACGCGAGTGGCACGTCCCACGCCCACGATGTGTGTGCCGGCACGTGTGCGATGTGCAGAAGGTCGGGGGCCGGCGCCGTCCAGCGCGGCTCGTCCCCCGCAGCACAGAGCCACTCGGTCGCAGGCACGAGGTGCGTCTCGCCCTGCGTCAAGAGCGCCACGTGCGCATCGCTGAGCGCTTGGGCGCCGCTGTCCAAGTGCAAGCGCACGGTGCGCCGCTCATCGAGGCGCACCTCGCGCGGGACCGTGAGGCGCACTCGCGCCGCTGTCCCGTCAGCCGGAAGGCACAGTCGCGGGCGCATGTACTCGAGCTGCTGTGCATCCGACAAGCTCGATAGCGAAGCGGTGCCCTGCACGAGGCTCTCGAGGCGCACGTGCGGCAGCTGAATCTGCGTCGCCTGGACGTGAAAGTAGCCGTGCAGCGGCGTCGCGCATGTGAGCTCCACACGATTCGCGCCGGGATGCAGCGTCATGGGCGGGCAGGTGAACTGCAGCTGGTCCTGGCGGTAGTTGCGAACCCACATGTGTACAGCGTCGACGCCGAGGGCGGCGGGCAGATGCGATACGATCGGCACGGTCATGTGCACTGTATCGCCGCGGCGCGTTGCGCGTGCATGGGTGATACGGAACTCGCACCCATTGTAGCCAAGCAGGGTCGTGGGCACCGTGGTATCGGATTCGGCGAGCGCGCGAAGAAGCGCCATTTCGTCGAGGCCCGTCGCGCGGTGCGGTGCCAGGCACCGGAGGCGGCAGAGGCAGTGCAGGGCGGCCTGGACGCCCTCGCTCCACGCTGCGCTTTGCGGCTCGAGCGCAGCGAGGCATGCCAGGCGCTGTGCATGCACGGGGCCGTACAGGGCAAGTGTGTGTGGGAGGTCCGGGTGCTGTGCAAGCTCCGTGTAAATGGCTAGCGCCGGCACATACGCGCCACGCACGCTCTCGAGGCTTGCGAGCAGGTACTTGGCCCGCAGGAGGCGGTGCGTCTGCCCACTGAGTGTAGCCGCGTGAATAGTGCGCTGCAGCATGTTGCGGCACTGCGAGTCGAAGACGTCGCGACTGGCCATGGCCTCGACAATTTCTTTGCGGGACAGGCGCGCGCCGTCTGCATATGTGTGCGAGGCGGGTGCAAAGAACGAGAAGGGCTCCTCGTTAGGGAGGTGCGCAGTCCACACGCCGATGCGGACCATCTGGCGTACGGCCAGCTCCAGAAGCGCGGCCTTGGCTGCGTGGAACGCCCGCATCATCAGCTCGTCTTCGCGCTCGCCTTGCGCCTCGACGAGCCATGCCTGGCACTGCTCAACGGCGTCGAGTGCGATGGAGAAGGACCATGTCTCGAGAAAGCCGCGGGGAAGCGTGTGCGTGTGTGGCCGCAGCATATGCGTCACCGTATCAATAAACGCGGGCGTCTTTTCCATCACGGCCACGACCTGCCCGAGCGTGCCAAGGAGCATGGCCGTGCGAGCATAGAGGTAGCTGTGCCAATCAAAGAGATTCATGGTGCCCTGCTCAAGCTGCGCCACGTACGGCTTGCGCAGGGGGCCGAGCAGGAGGAGGCTGTCGTCGCCCTCGTCCGTGCCGCCGGGCGGGAACGACGCGGCAGGTGTGAGCTGGTCGGCAATCTGCTCGTACAGCGAGAGCACCTCGCGCACGAGGCCGAGGCCCTCGAGTGTCTGCACGAGGTGCTCCTTGTACAGCATCGACGTGCACAGCGACCACGTCGGCGCTGTGCTCGTTGCATCGTAGGTGACAGAGAGCCGGTCCTGCAGCTCGACGAGGCGACCGATCGAGGCAAGTGTGGCCTCCTTCATGCGCGCGAGGAGCTCGATCCACGCCGCCGGGTCATTGTCGTCCGTGCTCGCAGGCACGCGGTGCAGCGCGAGCACATGCTCGGTGGTGCTCGTATTGAAATCGGCGCGCAGCTTCTCGAGCACGGTGCCCTTGTTCATCGCGTAAAAGCGGCCCATCTTGCCCGCACTCGCGCCAGGCGCACCGACCTGCGCGGCACCGGACGGCAGCAGCACAATCAGGTACTCGGGCACGAGGTGCGCAGGCACGTCGCGCCCGCCATCCACAGTCGTACGCAGCCCCGCGTAGTCGTGCGGCATGTGGTGGGGCAGTGCGGCTATCCATTGACGGATCTCGTTGCGGACTTGCGCGCGGTACAGATCGCTGTCGTCGCACGACACGAAAAAAAGGTGCACAGGCGGGAGACGGTACAGCAGCGGTACGCGCTTGTCTGACGCGTCGTGCGCCGCCAGAGGTACGAGTTGCACGGGCATATCCCGCAGCGTGCGGATCGCCGGCACAGACGCCGAGCCCTCCGTACGTGCCTCGGGCCGCAGGCACTGCACGGCCGCCGACGGCCGCCACAGCAGGTTGTGCAGGGGCAGGTGCGCACGCAGGAGGGAGACGACATGCTCCGCCTGCGTGGCTGCCGAGGGCACCGAGTGTGTCGCGTAGGTGATGAGCACGACGGGCTCCGTGCCGCCCGTCGCACTCGCCGGCGACGCCATCGTTGCCAGCCTCCGCAAGCGACACGCGTCGATTCCGCGGGGCTGCGCCGCTGCGCGGAGGCCGATTCTGCACGTGATGCTACGGCGCTACATGGCCTCGACGAGCGCCTGCAGCGCGGGCTCGTCGAGGATCTGGAATTGGCCGGTCACGCGGCCGTCCTTCGCCTTGGTAGGTGTGACCTGCGCGAGCTGTACGTTGTGTGCGTCGAGCTTCTCCTCCATTACCTGCTTCAAGACGCGCAGTGCGAGGAGCGACGCGTCGTGCAGCGAGAGGTCAGGGCGGTACTTTTCCTGCAGTTCGCCCTGCGCACCCTCCGCGCCGCTGCCGATCGCCTTGGCCTCGTATCGCACGAACGTGCCAGACGGGTCGGCGTGGTAGAGCTGCGGACCCTTCTCGTCGATGCCGACGATCAGGAGCGCCACACCAAAAGGACGGCTCATGAGCGCCTCGTCGTCCTCGGTGTTCTCGCCGAACCGCAGCGCAAGATCGCACACGGCATTCGCAATACTCTCGACCTTGATAGCCTCGTCGTAGACGAATCGGTGGTTCTGGCTCGTCACACGCGCATGGTCGATCATGGTGCGCGCGTCCGCGGTGAGCCCGCACATCGCAGCACCCAGGTGCGAGTCGATCTCCATGATTTTCTCGACCGAGCTTGCCTCGAGCAGCGACGACTGCACGCGCTTCTCGACGCCGAGCACGACGCCCTCGGGCGTCACAATGCCCACGGTCGCAGAGCCGAGCTTGATGGCCTCAAGCGCATACTCGACCTGGAACAGCCGCCCCTCGGGCGAGAATGTATTGACACCCCGGTCTGTATAAGTAGCGACAACGTACCGTACTCGGACCGCGTGAGGAACATGAGCGTCAGCGACGGTCCCTACGCGGTCGTCAGGCGCCTCGATCACTTGCTGAGTCAGCACGCGCTGGGGCCGGGCGCGCGCCGCCCAACACCGTCTGACCGACACTCGCCATGGGCTCCCTGAGCGACCTTGCGAATATGGTACGTCTGCGCACGCTCATGCCAGGATCTCGAGGAGATGTAGGTGTGATCGTCTCACATCAGCGGCCATAAGCTCTCGAACCTGACGTTTTACGACCTCAAGCAGTTCTATACGCAGGCCAAAAACTATGCGCTGAACATCAGCGAGATCGAGGCCAAGGTGCGCGAGGCCACCAACGACGACCCATGGGGCGCGAGCTCCACGCTCATGCAGGAGATTGCTCAGGCGTACGTCGCACGCGCTTACCACAGCACGCACAACTAGTGTGTAGTGTCCCACTCACATCAGCCATGACTTTCACGAGATTATGCCGACCATTTTCCGCCGCTTTGTCGAGAAGGAGGCAAAAGACTGGCGCCAGATCTACAAGGCGCTCCAGCTCCTCGAGTATCTCGTCAAGAACGGCGCCGAAAAGGTCGTCGACGAGGCGCGCGCGCACCTCGCGACCATCAAGATTCTGCGCAACTTCCACTACATTGACGACCAGGGCAAGGATCAGGGCATCAACAGTACGTGACCCCACTGACACAGTCCGCAACCGTGCCAAGGAGCTCGCAGCGCTCCTCTCTGACGTCGACATGATCCGCGCTGAGCGCCGCAAGGCGCGTGCCAACCGCTCCAAGTACCAGGGCACTGGCAACACAGACTTTGTGCCAGGCAGCGGCGGCGGACGCTACGGCGGATTCAGCAGCGATTCGTACTATGCAAGTGGCGGCGCCTCGGGTACGTATGGCGTATCGGGGGCCAGCACGCACGACCAGGCCGAGTACGACGAGTACGACGCTGGTGACGATGAAGACACGCAGGGGCCATCACAGACCGCAGCGAGCTCGACCAAAGCGACAGGCCCCCCCGTCGCGGATCTATTTTCGTTCGACGACGAGCCAGCCGCCACCGCCTCGCCGAGTAAGCCGGCGGCTCCGCCGGCAGCTGCGCCACTCGACGACTTTGATGATTTTCAGGCAGCGCCGCCGGCACCAGCGTCCAGTCAGACGGTGCCCCCAGCCCAGAACGACCCCATGTTTGACTTTTTAGACATTAAGCCAAGCGCGCCGGCGGCCGCACCCAAGCCCGCGACGCCCGCCGCGGCACCGCCCAAGGTGGTGCCCGCTGCGGCGGCTCCTCCTAAGGTGGCGCCCGCTGCGGCTGCTCCGCCCGCCAAGCCTGTGACGCCTGCTGCGCCGCCCAAGTCGTCGGCATCGCTCTTCGACGATTTGTGGGCCGAGTCGCGCGGCAAGTCAAGCACCACTGAGGGCAGCGGCAAAAAGACCATGGCACAGTTGGCGCAGGACCAGACGAGTAGCCGCGTGTGGGCCTCGTCGGCGCCGAAACCGAAGGCGGCTGGATCGAATGACCTGTTTGATCTGTTGTAGCTACAAAGCACTACACCGTGCGATGATTGGCGAGCGTCAGCCAGGTGCTACCGAGCAGGGCAACGACGCCGAGGCCCTTGGTCAACCGGTCCAGCACCGAACAAATCCTGCTAGGCGAGACGTGCAGCGGGAGGGTATAGGGGGCAGAAGTGCCCGGGGTATACAGTGGTATGGCCGTGGCAGCAGGCCATAGCGTCCGGAGCCCTAGCTCTGCCATGTGCCCGCCATCGAGCCCGTCGATGGGAAGCATGTTAAAGAGTACCATGGACACATGGATCATATACACATAGCGCGAGACACTGCGCAGTATGTCTGCCAAGTCATCGGCCACGCGGTGGCCCACCAGCACGCGCAGGGGCGCAAAAAGACGGTACGGCGAGACGCGGACACGTGCTGCCAGGCTGGAGGTCGTGCCTTGCAGCACGACATGGTCCGCCGATCCGTCCGGCTGCCGCAGATGGAGCCGGACGAGTGGGTGGAAAGGATCGACGCGAGCACAAGCACCATCGCACGACTCGTCGCAGCGGGTGCCCACCTGCTCAAAGACGTCAAGCACGTCGAAGCACTTGGACGTGCGGTGTTCATCGACGAAGCATCCACGTGCATCTTCGGATGCTGCGCAGCACGCTGCATCGGCGCGCGACCAATTGGAGGCAGGTATACACCAGCCTGGTTCGCGAGGGAGCGCATCGTCGAGCATGCGATGCCACCACACTGTGCGCTCCTGCGGCGGAATCGCCTCGAGCGAAATGTCATTGACAGCTGTCACCGTCGTATCGCGGTGCAGATACGCAGCGAGCGTGGCATCGCTGCACGACACCACGCGCCAGCCGGCCGCATCGACCCAGAGGCCCGATGCAAGCGCGGCGACCGCGGCCCATGCCACGAGCGTGACCGCATTGTGCCACACGCCGGCAGCCACGATGCGCAGCTGCTTCCGTGTAGACAGATGCGACATATCAGGAAACGTGACGTGCGCCATCACCACACAGGGAAATACGAGCGTGAGGCCCCAGCGCAGGGGTCGGACCTTGTGCAGGAGCGCAGCCAGCACATGGCCAGCCTCGTGCACAAGCTGCGAGACAGCCATGATGCTGAGGAGCAGTGCTAGTTCAGAAGTTGTCAGGTTCACGTTCCATATCAGCGGGGTGATCCACAGAGGCGATGCCGGCTCGTCGATAGCACGCTTGCTGAAGGGAGTCGTAGGCAGATGCGCGACCCAAAGCCGCGACACAACCTGTGCACATGTGACGCAAAGCACCACGAGCGCGCTGAGCATAAACACACTCGCAACCACAATGCCCATGTCAAACCAGAGACGCCCAGAGAGGTTCCCGGCGTGTGCACGCAGCGGTCTCGCAATCCAAGGGGGCATGTGTGATGCTTCGTAGCGCAGCGCGCCCAGGGGGATGCGCATGCGGGCGCCTCCCAGCAAGAGAGGGGCATAGAGGAGCGAGAGCTCGGGCGATCCAAGCCTGTACCGTGCCACGGCCTGCAGCAGCAACGCCCAGACAGCCACGCCCACGAGCAGCACCGACCACATCGAGCACGGACGTGCCTGGCGAAGCAGTTCGGCCGAGCGTACTGAGTGTACATCGAGGCGCACGAGCGTCGAGCGGGTTCACGAGACGCGACATGAGCACGTACTTGGGCGTGACACCGCCTATTTCGCTCAGTGGCCCTACGGAGAGAGACATTGAGATGACCAGGTCGCTCGAGGAAGAGCTTCGGGCGCACAATGTCTTTGAATCGACCGAGGAGGCCAAGCTGCGGTACGTTTAGCTCACTGACACAACAGAGAGGTCGTGCTGGGCCATGTCGATGCGCTCGTGAAGCAGTTTGTATACCAAGCGTCGATTGAGCATGGGCTGCCAGAGAGTGCCGCGCGTGCGGCTGGTGGCAAGATCTTCACGTTCGGCTCGTACCGCCTCGGTGTTCATGGGCCCGGCTCCGATATCGACACGCTCTGTGTCGCACCCAAACACGTACAGCGGGAGGACTTTTTCCGGATCTTTGAGCGACTACTGAAGGAGCGCGACGACGTGACGGAGGTAGCCGCGGTGCCTGAAGCGTATGTACCACTCATTACCTCCAATTTCATGGGTGTTCCCATCGACTTTCTGTTTGCGCGCATTGCCCTGCCGCGCATTGATGACTCGCTCGACCTGCGGGACGACAATCTGCTCAAGAACCTAGACGAGCGCGAAGTCCGCAGCCTGGGTGGCTCGCGAGTCACTGACGAAATTTTGAGCCTTGTTCCCAATGTGAAGGTCTTTCGTCTCGCGCTGCGATGCATCAAGCTGTGGGCGAGCCGGCGGGCCATCTACTCGAACGTGATGGGTTTCCTTGGTGGTGTAGCATGGGCCATGCTGGTAGCGCGCATCTGCCAGCTGTACCCGAACGAGGTGGCAGGCGCGATCGTCAGTCGCTTCTTTATCATTCTGCTGCAGTGGAAGTGGCCGCAGCCCGTGCTGCTGAAAAACGTCGAGGAAGGACCCCTGCCGATCCGTGTGTGGAATCCACGCTTGTACCCTACGGACCGTTTGCATCGGATGCCGATTATCACGCCGGCGTATCCGTCCATGTGCGCTACTCACAATGTGAATCAGTCGACGCAGATGATCATGACGCAAGAGTTCCAGCGCGGCGCCGAGATTGTCGACCGGATCTTCCTGGGCAAGGCGCAGTGGAGCGATCTGTTTGAGATGCACGACTTTTTCCACAAGTACAAATACTATCTCCAGGTGATTGCGTCGTCGGGCTCTGCTGACCTGCAGCTCAAGTGGGAGGGCACTGTCGAATCACGATTGCGCCAGCTCGTAATGAAACTGGAGCTCGTGCCGACGGTGCTGTGTGCGCATCCCTTCGTAAAAAGCTTTGAGCACGAGAACATCTGCTTCTCGGACGAGGAGGTGCGCCGCGTCGCTACGGGCGACGTTCCGCCAGAGGTGGCGGAACGAAGTAAGCTGAAGAAGCTGCCAGAGACAGAAGACGCAGCCAAGGAGAAGGACGAGGCTGTGCAACAGTCGGACGCCGAAAGCGGGCGACGCACCGTCTACACAACGACCTTTTACATTGGGCTCAAGATCGAGCCGCGTCAGGCGCACGAGGGACCGACACGCCGTCTTGACATTTCATACCCCACCATGGACTTTACGCAAAAGGTCAAGCAATGGGACCAGTTTGATGAGGCGGCCATGGGTATCGTGGTGCGCCACATCAAGGGGTATGTCTTGCGATACTCACCAAAGATCTCATCTCCCCGACTATGTCTTCGATGGAGATACGCGGCCTCGTAAGGCTTCTAGCAAGCAGACAAAGAACAAGGCGCGTTACGGGAAGACTGACAGTAGCATGCAGGCTCTCACGAGGAAACGACAGCGTCAGCGAAAAAGTCTAAAGCAGCGGAATCTGTCCCCGCTTCCACGTCAGAACCAGCCCCGACATCTGCGCCAGCGATGTAGCACCCATGTATGCATAGACCTCAAGGTAGAAACCTCTCAACACGCGGTCGCGAGTGGCTTCGCGGGGTAGTGGACGGACTTCACGTCCCACTCTTATCACCTCCACATGTAACGATGATACAACGCTCCAGCCCGGGCCGCTTGGGCCAGCCTGGAGCGACACACGCTCGGAACACAATATGTACATAAAGCAAGTTTTCGTGTGAGAGGATTTCTTTCCCTCATAGTTAATGCGCTGCTTCCCGCTCTGGATCGTCTTGGCCGTATGGACTGCCAGCCAACTGCTAGAAGGCCGGAGCCACGAGCCTGCCACAAGCGCGATAACAGAGCATGCTAGCCAGGAGAATAATTCAACACGATCATGGCTGTCTTCGAGCTCTGTGAAAAGCACGTCGACATATCGTCAGCACTCGCATACATGGACGAGCCAAACACCGTCGCAACTCGGGAAAAGGCCGACGCCCACCCGCACCCATGCTCGGACGACCCCGTCGACGAGGACGCCCAGCTCCGCCTCTGCAAATGAGTCCAACTCTCGCTCATTCGACTCTGGACACGGCTTGTCCATTACGAGCCACAAAGCACCTGCGCCCAGTCACAAACCACTTGCGTCTAGCACAAGAAGGTCGTCCACGTCAGAATCTACGCGAAGTGCATCGCGACCCGCTGCAAAGACAAGCATACAAACTACATCGGTCATATCACCTCTAGCTTCCTCGTCAGTACGGTCTCCGTCAAATCAGGCCTTATCTAGCAAACACATTACATCGGCCTTATCACACCTGTCAGCCTCAACGGTATCGTCTCAACCACACCTGGCCCTCTCTAGCACTAAGATCACAAGATCTGTCTCAACCAACCACCCTACTGCGGGATATCCTTCGGCATCTCGTCGCACAACGTACGATTCTGCGTCGACGCGAAGATATACTACTAGTACAGGCAGTTCGAGTCAGCGAACTTCTTCCCAGAGCACGCGTGTGCGCAGTCGAACAGCAAACCCGCGCTTGCTGACGAAGACTTGGTGGCCGTGGGTGACAACGATTGAAAGCACGATACAAACGTCGTCTTGGGAGACCAACCCACCCCTTCCGGCCTATTCAATGCGCTATTCATTGACAGCGTCACGACGTACCTCCAGACCGACAGATATGCATCCCATCTGGATGACTTCGCCTGTCAACACGCTTGAGCCGCAGGAAACGCCAATGATGTCTGCCCCCCCTGCCACGACACAAGTCATCGTTACATTAATTACGGAAAACGCCCGACCTACGAAGACCTATCCGGCGGCCGTGCTTTCGCAGAGCATGGAAAGCCGCCCTACAGTGACATCCACGACGGGGTATGCGTTTCTGAATACGCAGTCTGTGGTTCTCCCTACTCGGTCAGATATGAATATGCCGATGTCCGAGTCCTCAATAAGCACAACGACTGCTACAACGTCCAGTGTCACGGTGGTTCCAACGTCGTTGCCCGAGATTGTGGTACCAAATAATACAAATGGGACGCATCCCTCTAATACAACACTCATTGCCATCTTGTTCCAGCGCAGCTTGTCATGGTACTGGATTGTGACGCAGCGTGCTACTACTGCCCAGATCTTTACGTACATGCCGAAGGTCCTCAGTACTACGCTGAATATTAGTGAGAGCCAAGTGTATACGTCCAAGCTCATGATGCTCAAGTCGTCAGACGAGAGGTTTACCAGGACATTATACTTGGGCTACGTTCCCAGTGCCTGCACAGCAGCGCTAAAGGAGATGGTGCAGGATCCGCACTCTAACTTTTACCAACAAAGTGGCAGCAACGTTGAGCAGGAACTGGTGAGCCTAGTTGACCCGACATTTGATCCGCTGACCTATGCAAAGAGTGAAGGCAACGATCGCCATGGTGATGTGGCGTCTGAGATGCGAAATGCGCTGGTTGGCAGTTTTAGTGGGGCCGCGGGCGCCGTCGTGTTGGGTGTGCTGGCTTGGTGGCTCCGCAGGCGGTGCATCCGAAAGGCCGCGGCAGACGCGGCGTCGAAGCGCGACACGATCCAGTCATTTGTGGATTGCTCTGTGCCGCCTAAAGCTACGGGTGACCAGGCAGCACACACGTCTCACAGCTATTTTGCAGGCGACAATGATGCCACGCCAAGTGCGTCGGCCTTCGCGTCGCCGCGCGGTGTTAATGGCACGATTGGCATGCGCCACACCTCAATACACCCCCTACCTACGTGGTCGCCAAAGCCTGTAATGAGGGCATCGCGTACACCCAGTTCTGGGCAGCGCCGTGCGTCCTACCTGGATCGCACGGAGCGCGACCATGAGGTGGCAGCGAGTCACGAGCAGCTGGTGCCCTATGTGAGCTACATGGAGGAGCTCGATCCCACACTGTGGGACGCTCGCTCATTCTCGCTCGAAGAACAAGGAGAGACCCAACAGCGAAAGAACGACGTACTTGAGTGCCGGGTAGTCATTTAGAAGGATAGTGATGTACCCTGCATACGGAAGAAAGCTGGGTGAGTGCCTGGTACGAACCCTTGGACGCGCCCGACGATCTGGTCGTCGCGTATCCATCGCGGGCCCTGGTATAGCATAATGTCGTCGTCTTCATTGTTGTCGCCCTTGGTGAGGAGCAGCTGCCCCCGACGTCCGCTGCGGTCAGTCGCTCGCACGTACTTGTCGCGTGCCTCTATTACACGGTGCACAATCGGAATATCTGTGTTGGGCACGCGGTACACCGTGATTTCGCCAGGCTCAATAGGCTTGCTTGTCATGGTCAGGAAAAGCAGGTCGCCGCGATGAAACGCAGGCTCCATACTGCCGCTCAACACGACGACCACGGGCGACTCGGTGTTTGTCACGACACTCAGTCCCTTCCACACAGCCAGTGCCATAGCAATCACATGCAGAACCTGGACGAATTGCGCCACTTGGCGGCGCCACATGTGAGGCTGGAGTGCCTGCGCCTGCGATGCGAACATGGTAGGGTCCCCCCAAGCGACCGCTGCCACGTGGAGGTTGCCCTGACACGCCACTGCCTTTGCGCGAACCCCACGATGGCGGGGCGGCCGCGCCCTCGAGCACGCAAGAAGCAGGCCTCGGTAGACGATCGATCCTTGGTGGGTGTTGATGATACGTTCTTTATTGCGTCACGTCCGCGTGCGAGCCAGGTGGACATGGCGCCCGAGGCGGAGGCACCGGCCACCGCGGGCGACCACGACGAAGACGACGTCGGTCGGGGACGCAAGCGGCGCAAGGCGCTATCTTTTGACTGGGTGTCACAAAGCGGGTCGATGCACTCGTCGAGCACTGTGTCGCCGGAGCCTGCGCCGCAGCCACCTGGGGCCGTGGAGCGCGAGCGCAGCGCGAGTGTGTCGCCGCCACCACCTGAACTGGAAGAGGAGGCACGCACATATGCTCTTCGGGCGATTGAGCAGGTGAAACGACAGCATACGAGCCGCATAGCCGCGCTAGATGTGGTGCTAGAAGGCGAGGAGGCGGACCCCGACACCTCCCTGGAGCTGAATGCAGACCTGGCACAATATTACCGAGGCCATGATGCTAAGCAGCTGCGCGAGCGCGCGCTGGCACGCGAGCTTGACCGCCAAGAGCAGGCGCAGGTCGTTTCGCTGCTCGAAGACGAGGAGGATGCGCCGGCTGTGCCTGTCTACGAGGTGGACGACTCGTCGGAGCCGGAGGACCTGCCTGCGCCTGCTGACGACGTAGCCGGCCTCGTGCGTGAGGCGGCGCACGCCCACGATACCCCATCCCAGGACACGCTCTTGCTCACACTACGGGGCGCGCGGCAGTTGGAGGTGGATGTTCGGGTGCGACCCACTACACAAATGGCAACGATACTGCAGCACTTTGTGACCAAGCATGCGGACGCACTATCTCCCCAGGAAGCCAGCGATGCATACGTTAGCTTCGAGGGAGAGCGCCTCGCGCGGACCAGCAAGGTGCAAGAGCTGGATCTCGAGGAGGGGGATATGCTCGATGTAATGTGGTAGTTACGCGCCTTTGTAGTTGTACTTGAGACCGGCCAGGCCAACCATGTCCCGCTCTGCCTTGTAAATCCACCACTCAACGAGCAAATGCAGCGACAGTGCGCCAAAGGGGAAGGACCACCAGGCCGCATCGTCAAAGGCCCCGGCGCCGAACGTGACCAGCGGCACGGGCCAAGTGCACACCCACAGGAAGCCCAGGTACACAATAGGGGGCGGCAGTACCTTGGTCAGCTCTGTCTTCGTGGATTGCTTGTCAGGGTCCGCACGGGCACTCCCTGACGGCTGCAGGCGAATGTCGCGCAGCACAGGCACGATCCACCGGGGGGCTGTGCCGAACGGGTGCGGCTGCGCAGGGTAGGCAACGCCCTTGGGTTGGAGAATTCCTGCACGTGTAGCCAGCTCGTAGGTAGCCAGGTACATGATGTAGCCAAGGTAGAGCAGGACAGCGATATAGATGGGCAAAGCCGGCAAATACGTCAGGTCGTCTTCAGTGCCGATCATCGACTGGTGATGGAGGAAGAGGGTGATGTGGCTCTTCGGGTGGCTTCCCGTCAGATAGGTGGGGATGGGCGTCAGGTACAGGAAGCCCACCAGCGCATACACCACCAGCAGGGCTGCACGGTACAAATAGTTGGCCTTGTCATTGTCTGCACGGAGCTTGTCGATGACTTGCTCTTGCTCTGCTATGTTAGGCACTCGCACGCACCAGTATCATCCATCATGTTCGACACGTCGTCATACTGAGACAGGAGCTCCTCATTCATCGTCTTGCCCTTGCGCTGCGACATGGTGCTGGCTTCGAAAGACGCGTCCCTTCGCCGCCAGGCCGCTGACCCACGTGCCGCGGCGCCTCCACTCATCCGAGCATGGTGGCCCCCTCGGAGGACGGGAGTGTGAATCCGCTGCAGCTGCAGTGGAAGAATCCCGAGCTCCTCGCCTTTCTAGGCGCGCAGAAAGGGATCGTTGGAGCTGGTCAGTCGGTGCTGGATGTGAACAACGTGATGGAATACTTTAGCACATCGCCTTTTTATGACCGTCGCAGCAACAACGAGCATGTGCGCATGCAAAGTGCCGCTCTGGTCGCGCAGATCATGGCCACTACCCCGCTCTCCGGCGAAGAGCTGATGCGTACTATTACGAAAAGGCAGGAGGAAGAGCTCCGGTACGTATGATGAGCTAACGACAGGCGCTTCACCGGGCTCGAATACGCCCTGGTACACGCGCGTCCTCCTGGCTGCTTTGTGGTCCACAAGCGCTGGCGCCGCTCGCCCGATCTAGGTATGCTGTGTGTCTAATGTTGCAGTGGATGCACCGCTTGCTGCGTTCTACATTATCCACGACTGCGTATATCAAGCCCCTGACCTGTATACCATTCTCTCTACGCGTTTGGTACGCACACGCACTAACGCAGCAATCTACGGTCCTCGGCCTCACGACGACGCTGTGTCAGCAGCGGGAGCATCGCGCTACCTTTAGCCCGCGTCGAGGACAATACGGCCGATTCCTCACGGGCGATGCGCCCAAGGAGTCGTCCTCGGGCGCTGAAGCATGAGCGTCATGATCAGGATCTATGGCTATGTTACACGGAGGCGCTTGTTTGATGGCGTAGAGGGAGGGGACGTTGACTTTTCGTCAGGCGGCTCTTCGGGTGTACCGAGCAGGATCTCGAGCCCCAAGACGCCCCGACGGCCGATGCCAGTAAAGCCGCCCTTGATGGAGCTGCGGCATACGGGGCACAGACCCTTGATCCGCTCCGTGCCGTTGGTTGCACGTAAACGACTTGCAGATACCGGAGGCGACCTAACCGTAGGCGAGGCGGAAGGTGACTCTCCCGACTGTCGCTGCTGCACCAGTTCGTTAAATAGTGCGCGCGTTCCACGCAGGTCTGCGCCGGCTGCATTCGCCAGAGCCAGCGCGCCAGAGCTGCCTGAGGGCGTGAAAGGGTTGCCGCCGTAGCCGGAACGGTACTCTTCATATTCTCGCTCTTGCCTTGCGTGAACAGATAGAGTGTCGAAGAGACACGAGCCACAAAAGACGTGGCCGCAGGGTGTGACGCTGATGTTCGTCGGCGGGCACAGGCAGATGGGGCAGCGGTACGAGGAGAAAAGGGTCTGCTGCGCAGGGGGTGGACGCGACTGGCGCTCTGTGGCCCGTTTCATAGCGGCCCGCGCAGCGTCGATCTTTTGTCGCCGCAGCTGCGACGCTGAGAGCTTGCGGATGGACTCGACTTGCAGGTCATCTTCGCCGTCACTAAGAGGAACAATCGACCGCATAGAGTCTACGATGGGACTGGACGAATGAGCTCTTGATGGGCTCTCGCGCACCTCCCAAACATCAGGCAGGACCATGTCGTCCACGCTGGGCTCGCTGGACATGCGCCACACACGAGCCCGGTGGCAGCAGCGCGAAGAATTGAAACAGCCTCCACATGCTAGCGCACGGCCTCCGTGTGTCTCGGTCGAAACCGGGGGCCGTGGTGGGGGCACAAATGGAATTATGACCATTCGACGAGCCGCCGCCCGCCCAGCGGGGCCGGGCTCTGCGGCGCAAGCCTGGTTCTTCTCCTTTACCCTCTGAGACATTTTCCGCGGTCGCCCCCACATAGTCGTGATGTCGGCCCGTCTGTTCCTGGCAAACTCTATCAAGGGCAACCTCCGCGTGCCGCTTGCTTCGCGCTCGCTGGCCACGGCTGCCACTCTCCAGGTAAGTTCAAAGGAGGCGCCCGGTGCTAACGTGCAGCCTCTGACGCAGGTGACGATGCTGCCCAACGGTCTTACCGTTGCGACGGAATCGAATTCGAGTGCCCAGACGGCGACGGTGGGTGCTTGGATTGATGCTGGCTCGCGCTCGGAGTGCGCGCGCACCAATGGCACGGCCCACTTTCTTGAGCACATGGCGTTCAAGGGTGCGTATGCGAATACTCACGTCAGGCACCAACAAGCGCTCGCAGCACGGTCTGGAGCTGGAGGTCGAGAACCTCGGTGCGCATCTGAACGCGTACACCTCCCGTGAGCAGACGGTGTTCTACGCGAAGTCGTTCCGCCACGATGTGGACAAGGCTGTGGACATTATCTCGGACATCCTGCAGAACTCGAAGCTGGACGCCTCGGCTATCGAGCGTGAGCGCGATGTGATCCTGCGTGAGCAGGAGGAGGTCGACAAGCAGGTCGAGGAGGTCGTGTTTGACCACCTGCACGCTGTGGCCTTCCAGGGCCAGGCGCTAGGCCGCACGATCCTCGGCCCCAAGGAGAACATCCTGTCGATCAACCGCGACGACCTGTCGAAGTACATCCAGTCGAAGTACACCGCTGACCGCATGGTGCTGGTCGGTGCTGGTGGCGTCGAGCACGAGGCGCTGGTGAAGCTCGCGGAGAAGCACTTCAGCACCCTGCCCGTGTCGGAGAACCCGATCAAGCTGGGTGAGAACCAGTACGAGCCCAGCCGCTTCATCGGTTCGGAGGTGCGCATCCGCGACGACACTTCGTCGACGTGCAATGTGGCCATTGCCGTGGAGGGTGCGAGCTGGAAGTCGCCGGACTACTTCCCGATGCTGGTGCTGCAGTCGATCTTTGGCAACTGGGACCGCTCGCTGGGCTCGTCGCCACTGTTGTCGAGCCGTCTGTCTCACATTATCTCGTCGAACAACCTGGCTAACTCGTTCATGCACTTTAGCACCTCGTACTCGGACACGGGTCTGTGGGGTGTGTATCTCGTGAGTGAGAACCACATGAACCTCGACGACCTTGTGCACTTTACGCTGAAGGAGTGGCAGCGTGCCTCGACGGGTCCTGCGCCTGCGGAGGTGGAGCGTGCCAAGTCGCAGCTCAAGGCCTCGCTGCTGCTCGGTCTGGACGGCACCACGGCCATTGCTGAGGACATTGGCCGCCAGCTGGTGACCACCGGCAAGCGTTTCACGCCCCACGAGATCGAAGCGGCGATTGACCGTGTGACGCCCGGCGAGATCCAGCGCGTGGCGCAGAAGTACCTGTGGGACAAGGACATTGCCCTGGCAGCTACGGGTCGTGTTGAGGGTCTCCTCGACTACAACCGTATCCGCGCAGACATGTCGACGCTCCTGTACTAAGTGCCTCCTGAACTGGCCGTCGATAGCCGGATAGTTTAGATGGGGGACAAGCTTTGTGCGATCTAGTGGACCATGCTACATAAGGGCTTATAGCGTGCACTGGCGTTAGAGAAAATGTACGTACGCTGCCGGCCTCCTGGCTTCTGGTGTTGAGAATGAGGGCCACAATCAGACCGTACAGACCCAAAACCTCAGCGAAAATGAGGATCAGGATCATACCAATGTATAGACGGGGCTGCTGCGCCGTGCCTCGCACACCGGCGTCACCGACAATACCGATAGCAAAGCCGGCCGCAAGACCAGCGAGACCGACCGAGAGACCCGCACCGAGCTGGATGAAGCCGGCGTACAGGGTCATGGGCGACTTGACTGGCGGTGAGCGTGGCGGCGTACGTACTGTCTCCCGAAATCAGCACACTAACGACGAGACCGTAAATCTGGCGCGTCAGCAGGCACGGAATGAGCACATACAGCAATAATACCAGCCATAACCACGGGAATGATACACTTGATCAGCAGATCAGGCCGGAGCACACCCATCGCCGAGATACCAACGCCCGACTTGGCAGTACCGTAACTAGCACCCAGACAGGTGAAGACGATGGCAGCCGTCACACCCTGAGAGTAAGAATGCAGTGGCCACGTACCATAGCACCAAAGAACGGCGCATACACGGGGCAGAGATCCAGGTTGATATTCTCAGTCATCGTGCAATTCGGTGGTAAAGCACTTGAGGCGCGTACCGCTCGCGGATCCCGCTGGCTGCCACCGCCGCCCAATGCCACGGGCCGTCTCGGCCGCTATCCACGTGATTTCAGATTAGAAATGCCGAGTCACATACTTATCGAAGCGGGGCTGGGGAGACCCTCCGCATGACGACGATCGACCAGCCTCGGACGATCTACCAAAAGATCTTTGATGCTCATCTCATCTCGGAAGAGGAGGATGGCACATGTTTGATCTATATCGACCGCCATCTCGTCCACGAGGTGACGTCGCCCCAAGCGTTTGAGGGCCTCCGCATGGCCGGGCGCCCAGTGCGCCGCACGGAGTGCACTCTGGCGACGGTGGACCACAACATCCCGACGGTCAGCCGCAAAGACTTTCAAAACACTGAGACATTCGTGCAAGAGGCCGATTCGCGCCTGCAGTGCATAACACTTGAACAGAACGTGAAGGAGTTTGGCCTCACGTTCTTTGGCCTGACCGATAGCCGCCAGGGTATCGTGCACGTTATCGGTCCTGAGCAGGGCTTCACCGTGCCGGGCGCCACACTTGTTTGCGGTGATTCGCACACATCAACACACGGCGCCTTTGGCGTGCTCGCCTTTGGCATTGGCACGTCCGAGGTCGAGCATGTGCTTGCGACACAGACCCTCATCCAGAAGCGCATGAAGAACATCCTTATCGAGGTCAACGGCGACTTGCCCGAGGGTGTCACCAGCAAGGACGTCATGCTCCATGTCATCGGCCTGATTGGCACGGACGGTGGCACCGGTGGTGTCCTCGAGTTCGCCGGGTCAACGATCCGCGGCCTGTCGATGGAAGCGCGCATGAGCATGTGCAACATGAGCATCGAGGCAGGTGCGCGTGCAGGTCTGGTTGCCCCCGATGAGAAGACGCTCGAGTATCTCAAGGGCCGCCCGCTCGTGCCGCAGGGCGACGAGTGGGATCGTGCCGCTAAGCACTGGCTCTCGCTCGCTAGCGACGAGGGTGCGCAGTACGACAAGGTCGTGCGCATTGATGCCAAGGACATTCCACCAACGGTGACATGGGGCACCAGCCCCCAGGACACGGTGCCGATCAATGGCACCGTACCGGACCCCAAGAATGCGCCGTCGCCGGAACTGGCCAACGAGTGGGCGCACTCCCTGCGATACATGGGCCTCGAGCCGAATACGCCTGTGGAGCAGATCCGAATCGACAAGGTGTTCATTGGCTCGTGCACTAACTCGCGTATTGAGGACTTGCGCGCTGCGGCCCGCGTGCTGTACGGCCGCCGCGTCGCACCGCATGTGCAGGCTATGCTGGTGCCTGGTTCAGGCCTCGTGAAAAAGCAAGCTGAGGCCGAGGGCCTCGATACCGTCTTCAAGGCAGCCGGCTTCGACTGGCGCGAAGCGGGATGCTCTATGTGCCTGGGTATGAACCCTGACCAGCTGTCGCCCGGTGAACGCTGCGCGTCGACCTCGAACCGCAACTTTGAGGGCCGCCAAGGTGCGGGCGGTCGCACTCACTTAATGAGCCCGGCCATGGCCGCTGCTGCGGCTGTCACCGGCTACCTGACGGACGTGCGCAAGCTGACCGCAGGTGAGCTGCCTGGCTTTGCGGCGGCGCCGGCTGGATTCGAAATCCACACGCAGGACCCCCGTCAGTTTGTGAGCGACGGTGCGCTGCATGCGCCGGCCGTGTCGGCACCGCCCGCCCAGACGGCACCCCGTGCTTCCGCTACAACTGCGACCGGCGCATCACCGCAGGGCATGGAGCCGTTCCGTGTGCTGAAGGGTATCGCTGCGCCGATGGAGCGCTCGAACGTGAACACAGACGTGATTATTCCAAAGCAATTCCTCAAAACGATCAAGCGCACAGGACTTGGCTCCGCGCTCTTTTGGCCGCTGCGCTATGATGTGCAGACAGGTGAGCCGCTCAAGGACTTTGTACTCAACCGGGCGCCCTACGACCACGCACAGATTCTCGTGGTGGCTGGTAGCAACTTTGGATGTGGCTCGTCGCGTGAACACGCGCCGTGGTCGCTGCTGGACTTTGGAATTCGCGCTGTAATTGCTGAGAGCTTTGCGGATATTTTCCGCAATAATATGACGAAAAACGGTCAGCTGCCTGTGGTGCTTAAGCCAGAGGAGATCCAGTATGTCCTCCGCGACGCCCAGGCGGGCAAGGAGGTCACAGTGGACCTCGAGCAGCAGAAGGTCATTTGTGCTGACGGCACATCGTTCAGCTTTGAAGTGGCTCCGTTCACGCGCCACTGTCTGCTGGAGGGCCTCGATGACATTGCGCTCACACTGCAGAAGGACAACGAGATCCGTGCGTTCGAACAGAACCGTACTGATACGCCGTGGCTGAATGGCGTCGTGTACGGGAAAGGCATCTCGGCAGCCGAAGCGCGCCTGAAGAAGGCGA
This sequence comes from Malassezia sympodialis ATCC 42132, assembly GCF_000349305.1. Classification (NCBI taxonomy): domain Eukaryota; kingdom Fungi; phylum Basidiomycota; class Malasseziomycetes; order Malasseziales; family Malasseziaceae; genus Malassezia; species Malassezia sympodialis. The sequence goes on along the minus strand of NW_017387801.1, from coordinate 316,164 downwards.
CCATAGATTGGTAATTGCATACATGGCTCTACGACAAAAAGCCTTGCAGAGTTTGCGCGAGTTGCCGTGCGTAGTACACACCTATGTCCGTCGCTTCATGCACCGCCGACAGACTCAGGGATGCGTCACCTCGTTGCCGCACACCGTACACGCGCCCACTCTGAGACGCGAATACAACCACGCTCGATGATAGCGCACTTTCTTCCTCGAGCGTGGGGTCCAGAAGAAATGTGCCCTGCACAGGGTACACAGACACACAGACTGGCACTTCTTCGCGCCCATATAGGGTATGCCCATCATCCCACTCACTCGTCAGGGCAAAGTCCACAGCCTGCGTTACGGTGCCGCTGGACGCAGAGCTCGCTGCACCGCCCGTCGCTTGGCGGCCACGCGTGAGGAACTTCATGCCGGCTGGGTCCGTGGCATCCGTAGAGACACCCTGCGAGGCCCTATCAATAGACAGGGCCTGTGTCACTGGGATACGCACATCCCAGAGGGCTGAGAACACGGCGGCAAACACAGCGTCCAGCACATTACCGCCGCTCCAAGATAGCACATATACGTCGAGATACAGACGCCAAAACTTGGCATAGGGCACCACCACAAATTGTCGTGCATCAAATGGCCCAATTTTGTCACCATATGGAGCAAAACACGCTTGCACCATATCCTGCACAGTACCTGTGATCATGCCGAGCTCTGGGGCACTGTGCTCGTGCAAAAGAGCAGGCGAATACTCGACGAGCACTTCAATGCGCGGACGCGGTGGCAGCCATGGAGCAAAGCGCTGCTGTGATGGCTCTCCATCCTGCTCTAAGCCCACATGGGGGCACAAGTAAGATTCCACCTCGGCCTTGATGCCACACATCACCTCCGTGCTGCCCAGCACCACACGTGCTGACCCATCAGCCTGCTGCGACATCGACGATTCCAGCTGAATGGGGCGCACATCCCTCAGACCTCTTCCATCCGACCTCTGCGCTGGAGAGGCACATAGACCGTCCAACACATAGCTCCGCTCAGCGCGCGAGAGCGCTACGGGTGCCATGATCGTCGTGAGTCGCCTCGCAGCGAGAATTGTATCACGTGATAAAGGAACCTGCGCGTCCAAACACGCGTGGAGGCTGGTGGCACCAACACCGGCTCGCCCCACATCATGGTGTGGCAGTTGGCGCAGGCCGGGCATCCCGATGAGCCATGTAGTCGCTTTGGAACATTGACACTATTGGGTGACCATGAAGGAGATGCAGCCAGATTCTGGATCCAGAAGAAAATCACGTTGCTGGGACGGTACGTATCGATGCAAGCTCATGACAGGGCCATGACCAGCGATGTCCGCTTGCTTCTTGGAGATGTGAGCCGTGTGCACGCCAGAATTTGTATGGATGAGAATGACTGTGCATTTTTGGAAGTGCTCGGAACCAATGGTCTCTGGCACAACGACAAGCTTATTCAACCTGATTCGCCTCCTACGCCTTGGCCGCTGAGCGAGGGCGATGTGCTCCGCATTTCTCAGCACAAGTTCTGTTTCTCGTACGCAACAGTGAATAAAGAGAATGGAAAAAATTGTGAACAAGAGCCCCAGCAGGCGGTAGCAGAGCAGCAGACTCAGCCTAGTCCTAGCAGCACAGAATCCAGCCCCGACAATAAAACAGCGAAGCAGCAAGCTGCGCCAACCCCGATGCGACGGAGTGCTCGTATCAGGGCTCGTACAAGTTTGCCCTCTCTCCGGCACGGTTGGACACCGGAAAAGGCGTTGCGCCCCGTTCCACTCACGCAATTACCCACTACTTCTGTGCATCATCGCTTGGATCTCGCATCACCAAGCACAGGTAAAATTAGGCCCCGTCAACGAGAGCCAGCGCCTCCAGATGAATCTTTGCGGGAGGTCGTTGAAGACGACAGACTTTCGTCATCGAAAGAGGAGGAACATGCTTTGCATGACACGGATCCACCCTTCTCGCTCGCAGCATCACCCACGAAACAAGACATATCTCAGGAGATGGACCTGTCCAGCATGGACCCGAACTGTAAGGAAGCTGAGCAAGATGATGCTTGGGACGATGTGGACGAAAACGATGAGAATGCATCTGTGGGGTCCGTGGGACTCAGGATGGAAGATACATCGCGACAGTCGGAGCCTATTTGTGAGCCCACTAGCTCAAGCAGTCCTGCTCGTGTTGGGACGAGATATCCGATGGTGGCAAGGCAGCAAAACGGTACACCCTCTCCGCTTATATGGTCGCCATCCAAATCGCGTAAGGTGAGCCTTCGCACAGCAACATTGCTCAAGCGCAGTGCTCAGCTTCCAGTTCTCCCAATCCCAGAGACGACCCGCCGTACCCCATTGCCGGCTCAGTTCGCGGAACCTGCGTCTTCAGGTTCATTGGATATGGATATTAGCTCTACAATGCCACTGCAAGAATCTGACAACTCGTCCAGTGACGACGAGTCAGAAGTAGAGCGGAGCTTGGAATTGCAAGTGCACCCGGAAGCACAGGAAGAGCCTCCTAGTGCCACAAACACACCTCACGGAATATATTTAAAGCCTAGGGTTTTGTCACAAAAGTTCCTCACGCCTCAAGTTGAAAGGGGTAAAAATCCAGCGCATCGACGGCTTTCACTCGAATACAGTCGCCTCTCCACGAATGCATCTGCGACAGAGTTGGAGCACAAAAGCTCATGGCAATGGCTCAAAGGCAAGCTCTCCCCGGGAAAGCAAAACCGAGCAACAGCAGAGAAAGCCTCCGATGCGACCAAGACAGGACCAGACCCTGGTGTCGATAACGAGCTTCAGAAGAGTATTCTACACGAGAAAGAAGTCGCCATTCAAAACGATCAAGACACCGCGCATATACAGCGATCCGAGGAAAGTGATGACGATGACTTTTTCGATACAGATGATGAGTTGACCGGCAAGGTCGACGACCCAGATACGACCACGACTAAGGATGACAACATCCCAGCCTTGTCATCACTGCTTGTTCATCCACCAGAGCCAGTCGTATCTAATTCATCGTACACACCATCAAACAGACAGTCAATGGATGCTTTGCCAACGCCTGACATGCACTTGTTGAAACATGTGTTTGCGGAGCCGAAACCTACCATGACTGCCGAGTCGACTATGGCAGATTTCCGCCACCTGATTTACCACGATGAGAGAAATACAGCAACTGCATCCGATATGAGTTTGGGCAGCGTATGGGCCGCCCTGGAAATGGATACGCAGAAGAGCAAAGTAGAGCCGTCCCAATATGCTATGGACATGTACGGCAAACAAGATAATCAACGGCCAGCCGCGATGAGCAAGTCGAGCCTTCATGTTCCTGACCCTCTAAAAGGCATGAGCACCCAACACAGAGCCGACAATGATATTACGCAGCGCGTGAACTCGGAGTTCACGCCCATGACGCAACGGTCGGTGAGATCCATCACAAAAAAAGAGCCATATGTACCGGTGCGTCGTCAGCTTCCTCAACGGAATGCTGTGAAATCGTCTCGCATTGGGTCCTTATCGACCACTGCTACGCGCATAAGTACGGCAACTGGAGGCGACGTTAAAGAAAATCTACCAAAAATGAGTGCCTCAATACCGGCTGCACCTGTTCATGCCGCACGATCGACGGCCGATAATGCCAAAGCGACCTTTATTCCCGTGCCCAAGTCCGCGGGAACCAAAAGCTCGTCAACTATGCTGACACACCGGAATAGAAGAACGACACGGGCTATGGAATCGCGTACAAATGTCAGTTCTCACGACGGCCAAGTCCGATAAGATCTATCGGGGCTATCGGACTGCGCTGCTATCCTCTTGAGGGGATTATTGGGTGCCAATATTGTGCATGTAGCACTTGGGTGTGATTGGTCCCATATGCACCCACGTGGAACAGAAAAGTTTAGCTGCATTGGCTGCCTCTTAGAGTGTATTTATGTAATGTCTGGCGTCGTTCCTCGAAATCAAATAAAGATTGGGTCATTAGGTAAGAACTCTATTCTTATCTTATTTTATTGGGCAATCCGAGTCCTCGTACTTACGGAGGCTGACGTCTCACCGTAAACAAAAGATAGGCCTACAAAAATATGGAAATGGTCATTGGAATCGATTGGATATAGTTTGGCAGGAATAATTCTGACACGGATTTGATGCGTGTGCTAGCTCGTCATTTTGAAGGTTTTTGATTGACGCATGCAAGACTGTCTAATGAAATGTGTAAGAGAGCTACTGCAAATCGCCGGACTCGCGTTTGAATCTCACAATTCGAACTAGCTCTACAATCTCACCAGCAATAGCGTTCAACGACCACCTTCAAATACTGACATTACAACCACGATTACCCTGACGTAAGTTATGGTGCAGTTGGAGAGAGGGCCTTCTGATATATACAAGCAAGAGGTGAAAGCAGCCATATCTCCAATGGCACATCATGGGGATAAGTATGTCAGCACCGAATTTGCACAGCTAAAGAAAGAAAGAGAAGCAAACATGCTTTCGCTTTCTCCAATGGCCTATCGACAGCCATCAATGGATGCGCCCTATTCAAGACATCAGCAACTACCCCTTTCTCCCCTAGCCCGCATGCCTTTTCTGAAATCTCAGTCACTACCATCTTTCCCGCCCATCAATTCCATGTCTAGATCAAGAACAAATGGGGAGCGAGGAGCTACATTTAATTCTCCGCCAAGGTCATGCAATGGGAGGTGCCAGTGCCGCAGCCTGCTGGATAGTCCCAGCACGTTTGGGCGTGAGCATGGGTCTTGTTTTGGACCCGAGCATCATCGCCCATTTTTAAAAGAATCTCTCTATGGCCGGGCTCATCCATATGCACGTTCAAGCAGTACAATCCTGGAGCAAAGACCTGAAACCCTCTCACGAAACCGTTTCCATCCTGCGTCGTCAACCAAAGTTGAGGATACACACTCCCCTTTAGACTCCCAGGATAAATACTGGTACCCGGGACGACCTAAGTGGGACGCTGAGCGTAGGTCACAGAACTTGGGTGCGTCAAATTATCAGCTGGGGGATTCTCAAAGAGAATATTTACCCTCTGGCCATGATAGGTCATCGAGAAGTTATGGATCCCCAAGCTCGGATTACTCTTCCACAGATGAACCACGCGTATCCCGATATGCCCATCCACGTGAACATCAAGGCCGGTGGTCTGTGCCCCATGAAGACATCTATGATCGCTACAGACGAGCTATGGGTGCTTCGTATAACAATCCGGTTTATTCATACCGGTCAGGTTACGCTGACGCGGCACCATACCGGAGCTCGATTTCGCCTGATAATGCACATGGCATCCATCCTGAATCGTATTGGCGTAGGGGCCTGTCTTACGATGAAGCATACTCTAGGAAAATGATTAGGGAACAAGAGAACACAAGGATCGAACGAGATCCGCCATATATTCAAAATCAATCTCATGAGCAGACAAGCGAACCGAAGACAAATGCGTCTTTAAAATCCGACTCTACTGAATCAGCACCTGTGCCGAAGCGGGGTGGCAAACTGCCTAAGCACATTACAGACATGTTAAAGACATGGTTGCTGGAACATGCCGATCACCCATACCCTACTGAAGATGAGAAATTGGAATTTTGTGACCGCACAGGTCTCGATATCTGCCAAATCTCAAACTGGTTTGTGAATGCAAGAAGGCGGATCTTGTTTCCACAGCAACAGCGGTCGACAGTGACTACCGCCCAATCCACATAAACAGACATCAGAGCAAGAGTAGGTTAAGGATCACATATAATCTTTTACAAATGCAATCAATCATAACTGGCCCTTTGATCATTGTCACGATTTTTGTATCTCTATTGGAATCCTGTATTTATCAAGTAGGGATTTTTGCGTTCGTTCCTGGTGATCTCATTGTTTAGGGGCACAGTATGTACGGTCTCTTGGATGGGCAAAAGTGGAGAATAGGCCCAATCTGGGCGAGCGCAGGACCGTGCGTATTGTACATCGATCACGTAGACAGTTCATGTCTGACGCACCACCTTTCATCGTCCCTGGATTTGAATGGGATCCCATGTACGCCCACACACTTATTAGGCTAGTCGAAATCGTTTTTTCCGGACAAATCGTGATAAAGAGGGACCTTCGAGTGCCCCACGATCACAAGTGAACGCGGTCCCGACGTCAAAACCTACACTCTCCGTATCTTTCTTTCATCGAAAGAATGAATGTAGACCTCCAGGCATGGTGCATGGTCATGTGTACTTCTCTTCCACTTCTGTCTATCGGCGGTACGTGCGTCAAGCTTATTCTAAGCTTTCTTACCAAGTCATTAGTTCAAAAGCTTACCCCATCTGAACCATATAATCTCCAGCTGGCTCTTCCTGACGATCCCACTTTGACGAATTTCATTGTACGCCCAACACACTGACTTCCTGTCTTGTAACTTACCCCTTACACCGTGCACTATAGCTATGCTGGCCGGGGATGGAAAATATTTCATGTACGTATACAATACCTAATGTCCAGCATGACAGGAAACCACTTGTACGACGCCTCCTCGCGACTCCAAGATGAGGATGAATTGCACTCTGTCTACAATTTTTGGCAGAGGGATCAGCAGCTTCTCGTGATTATGTCTCAAGCCCAATGTGATCTATACCATATTACCAAACAATCACACTACTTAATCAATGCCTCTATGCATCATCGATGGAGACTTACAATTACTTCTACTTCTGCTAGCCCGTTCTCTATACGAGAAAGCATTTGTGACTATTCTAGGAGGCCCCAATTGGATCTAAGATGCATGGACGCTTGTGACATTGGCTCTGGTGGCGAGAGTGTACTAATAGCACTTGGCGTCGGTCAAACCGTGTTCCTCATAATAGGAAGCCATCTTGGATACAGTAACGCTCTATGGAGACAACACTCTCTGCCACTAAAAAGTGATATTATGGATGTGTCTGTCGGTGCCCGTACACAACGAAACGCAACTCTTTTGGTAGGTACACGCGCAGGAACGATCCATTTATATACCCTAAACATCGATGACAACCTCACAGTGGATACAGAGGACTCTCACTATAAATTTAGACCTCGCGGTTCGGTCTGCCATCTCTCGTTTGTATATGGTTCCGAATTTCTCTGTGCCTATTCGAATGGTGACCTGATTCTTGGCGATGTATCGCGCATGTTTTGCCAGCCCACTCGAGCATTTCGAGGACATTGCAATCATTTTCGGCAAGGTCTTGTATGTACAATGTGACTTACACAGGGATTCAGCATAGAGCCATCAAAGCGACTACTGGCCTGTGCAGGAGATGATCGCCGAGTGCGCATATGGTCGTTAGATGAGCCGGAACCCCTTGCTTACTTGCAGTCACCTTCAGCAAGACAAGAACACGAATTTCCCACTCTAATTACGGCATTACAATGGTGTTCACCAGCTACAAATATTTCACCTCCTGATGGTTCAGCGCCGGGCCTGTGTCTGGCGCTTGGATGTGGCAGCGATCTGTACCTGTACTCCACCCATATTTTGCCGCCTCCACAAGGCCACACTCGCACGGACCTTCACCTAGAACTATAACATATCACATGATCACAGACAAACACGTGATAATACCAGTTGACGTGCACCTCCTGTCCATAGGACAACCGTTTGATCCTACACAACCGCTGTCATCCATCATGTCGCCGGCTACTGGTACGTGCAGAAGGAGGGTCAGCGACGTCCATGCCATCGTTTAGAAGGCGCATGGACACTCGATGAACCTCCTAATCATTTACGAACGACGATGCTAACACTAACACAGAAAAGAAGAACCTGCCTACGCGGAAGGCGAACGTGGCCAAGAAGGTCGTGCAGAAGGGTAGCTCGGGTCAGCAGCGTGTGCGCAAGGTGTACACCTCGCCCTCTTTCCACCGCCCTAAGACTCTCCGTCTTGCGCGCAACCCGAAATACCCTCGCAAGAGTGCCCCTCATGCGCCGCGCACTGACGCTCACAAGATTCTCTTGTTCCCTCTGAACACTGAGAGCGCCATGAAGAAGATTGAGGAGGTGAACACTCTTGTCTTCATTGTTGACCGCAAGGCCAACAAGCGCCAGATTAAGCAGGCGCTGAAGAAGGTCTACGACGTCGACGCTGCCAAGGTGAACACGCTCATCCGTCCCGACGGCAAGAAGAAGGCGTTCATCCGTCTGACTGCGGACGAGGATGCTCTTGACGTGTCGAACCGCATTGGTTTCATTTAAGTCGCATCGTACGATGTGCAATCCAAAAGACGTCACTGTACAGTATATGCCTCTGTTCGTGATGTACGTAGGTGATACAACCATGGATAAACCTGTTTTTAGTACCATTCTTGCATGGTACTTGTCTGTGATTTGGCCTGTTTATGTAGGTCTACTTGTACAGGGCCTTACTCTACAGCCCTGTAATCTCCTTTGCCGTTGTTACCGCGCTTGCGTCGGCTGAGATTACTGATCCATTACCGCCTGCGTTAGCTCTAGGCTGCGTACCCGTACTAACGCTCACTGGCAGCTCGATATAGCCCACTTCAGGATGCAAAGATTCGCTGTACTGGAGACATGAGTGTATCAAAACGTACCAACGGTAGCGAAAGAATTTCTCCTTCAGGCACCTGCTCTGTGGCTCGAGGAGAGTCCTTAGGGTGAACAAGGGGCATATGCTTCAGCACATGCGTCTTGAGCCATGGCATGATAGGTTCGTTGTCTGGAGTCGTGGCTGTGGTGGTACTTTGCTGGCCTAATATCGAAGGCAATGCAGATACAGGGAGCAGCTCTACTTGCACCATACGCTTGTCAATGCAGCCTGTCTTCCACGGGCTCATACGCGGCCCTCCCGACCCCAGGCCCTGGTTGTTCTTGCTGGCATGTTGGGCAAATGTGTCACAAAGCGCATCCACAAACTCCCCAATAGGTTGATAGATCCAACGCTCGCCTGACGGTCCCGCAAACCAACCTAGATGACCACCGCAACGACTGTGAGCAAGCACCACATTCGGACTGCTTTGAATGTTCTTGATCATATGTTGGAGTGTAGAGTGTGGTACCACGGGATCATCATCCGCATTCAGAGCCAGCATGGGCCGAGCGACCTTATGCAGTAGATGCAAGGGACTGCTGTGTGCGTAGTACGCGTCCGCTGATGGATAGGGAAAGCTGCCATACGGCGTCGGCAGACCGCCAACCCGACTTGTGATGATGTGATCAATGAAACGTAGCGTGCCGGGTTTGGGGTCGCGCCCCTTGTACTTAGACACAGGTCGTTTCTTGTCCGGATGTATTTTAGTACGGAACGCCATTTCGAGTGCGTCCCAAAGATCGGGCGACAAGGCCAAAGTATCCAAATGCTTTCTCCCCAGCGCATTAAGGCTGGAACCCAGTGCATATGCATACATCATCGAAATATAAGTTGATTCAAGGGCCTTTGCCGTCGTGTCCAGTTCAAGTGGTGCCCCTACTGTAATAGCGCCAATCAGAGGCGTATGAGATCCTGCTTCGCCCATGTATTTAGCCAAAATGGCACCTCCTAGCGAGAAACCCATGGCAACCATAGGGGACTGAGGGAACATGCGTGTTAATAAGAGCAAAGCGGACGAGAAGTCGGTGGTCTTGCAGGCCGAATACAGCTGCGCTGACGTCAAGGGCGTATTCGCACAGCCGCGGAAATTGACAACGACGCATCGCATACCATGACCGCCCTCTTCTTTTGGTTTGGAAAGTTTTGAAACACAATTGCGCACGTAGCTCTCGTGGGAACCACCAGTCAACCCATGCAAAATCACCACCGTCGGGCGTGTGTCGTCGGGAGCAGGGTCAGCTAGCGACACAGGCGCCATATCAATAGAGAGGATACCACCATCTGGTACCATAATTACTTTACGCTTATATTCAACCTTATCCACCTCAGAAAAATCTGCGACACTGCTCCAAATGGTCTGCGCATGACCTGAAGGAAGCCACCGTGTCGCGGTGGCAGCCTGTGCCCCACACAAACTAGGGCAGGACCGGCTGATCATTTCCACAATCGCATTGGGCTCGCTATCAGCATACTCAATAATGAAGCGGAATTTTCTTGGAAGGAGCGCATTGCGCGCCATACCCATCATGCCGAACATATTGCGGCAAAGCGAGTCGCTCCTCCGCACTCTCCTGCACCGTGCACCGCAAAGGGAATTCGCCGTCACGAGACTCCTCCACCTGTTGACGGAACCTCCATCCCGCCGGTATATTTGAAAATAAAATTTTCACGCCACCAACGTTGAGATCGGTCCCATTGATTCTCTACGAAGGCTTGCTGACATGAGTTCACTGATGGATGTCAAGCCTGCCAACGTGCCATTGGCAGCGAAGTCTGGCGACCCACATGATGAGTCGAAGGCTACTACTACTGTTGCCGCTGATATGAACCAAGAATTGTTTGTCGAGGGCAGGGATCGCCTTGTTTCCTCGATCGATGCCAGCAACGAGATCCTAGAGGGACTGCGCAAATTTAACAAGGATCAATGGATCCTGCGGTACCCGTCCGCTTCAGAGAGCTCTGAAGTAACATCACCACTCTCCGTGCTGCGTCTCGACATCAAGTTGGGCGCGGCGCCCAAGGCCAACACCCTGGTAGACTCGTTGGAGAAGTCTTCCGTTGGCCAGCTTCTCGACGAGCGCATGAGTCGGTCTCTACAGCACTTGAAGAGCCTGCGTGTGCGTATCAGCGACACGCAGTCGAAGGTGTTGGTTACCGGTGACCTCAACTCGGGCAAGTCCACGTTTGTGAATGCATTGATGCGTCGTGCTCTTGTCCCCACCGACCAGCAACCGTGCACCACTGTGTTCTGCGAAATACATGATGCTTCTCGTGAGAACCATGGTGTTGAGGAGGTGCATGTGATCCGAGACATGAACCAATACGATGTGAACGACGAGACGACGTTTACGCGCCGTGACTTGAGCGAGCTGGAACAGATTTTCAGCGAGGAGGAAGAGGCAACAGAAGATCTTCCTGTACTTAAGTGCTTCTGCTCCAACGCGCGCGAGGCAGAAGAAAGTCTGCTGCACAATGGCGCTGTGGACATTGCGCTGATCGATGCACCGGGTCTGAATCAGGACAGTGTGAAGACGACAGCCGTCTTTGCCCGGGAAGAGGAAATTGACGTGGTTGTATTTGTTGTCAGCGCCGAGAACCACTTCACACTAAGCGCATGCGAGTTTCTGCAGAATGCGAGCAACGAGAAGGCCTATGTTTTTGTTGTGGTAAACAAGTATGACCAGATTGTCAACAAGGAAAAATGCCGCCGCCGTGTATTGGAGCAGATCCGTGAGCTGAGCCCCCGCACCTACGAAGAAGCCAATGAGCTCGTGCACTTTGTCGATGCTCGTTCGATGTGTGAATCGGCGGAGGGTGATCAGGCAGAGCGCTTTGCCTCTCTGGAAACGAATTTGCACGACTTTGTGCTGCGTCGTCGCGCCAAGTCGAAACTACTGCCGGCCAAGACCTATATGGAGCGCCTCTTGGGCGATATTTTGTTCCTTGTACAGCTGAACGAGAACGCTGCACAGGAGGAGTTGGCCGAGGCTCGCCGTGAACTGAGCAAGAGCCGCCCGGCTTTGGCCTCTTGCGAGTCTAACTCGGTCAAGGCCCAGCGCCTGGTGGAAGGCGAGGAAGACAAGCTGGTCTCATCGATCACGCAAAGCACCGAAGAGACGCTGGTTCGCGCACTGGACACAATCGGACGCGGCGAGTCCGCCCATGCGTCGGTAGCGCTGCCGACCTACCCTGGTCTATTCCGTCTCTGGCAATATGCTCAGGATGTGCGCAGTGCGCTGCTGGCCAGTCTGCAGGCAGCTGTGACTGAGTGCGAAGGCGAGGCTCGCGGCGCAACGACTGACGCTGTGGCACACATCACCCAGGCCGGTGAGGCGTTCCTGCCGCCGGGTACGGAGCTGCCCAAGCGCGTATTTGTACCTGAGGCCATGTTCTCGAAGAAGCCGGGTATGACCGCATTGGCGGGCCTAGGCGTCAACATCGAGGTTGTGCAAGTGCGCATGTCTGACCTCTTTGACATTCAACACCATGTTGATATGGTGATCGGCGCAACGGAGCGCCACAGCAAAGCCACTGAGGAGCGCTCGCTTGCTTCTCCGAGCTTCACACTGGGCCTGGGTGCCCTTAGTCTGGTGGGCAGCCATGCACTGAGCATTCGGTCGATCACTGAAGCTTTTGTGCGCCTTACGGACATTCTAGGCAGCCGCGCTGTGCGCCGGTGGGCCGGCCCCGCTCTGCTTGTGCTGGGTGTGGGTGCAGTGGCCTGGGTTGTCTCCGATATGCGGCAGGCAGTGCCGCGCAACGTGGGCCGCAACCTGCGTAAGGAGCTTATGACCGGTACGGGTGTCCTGACACTTCCTGGACATAACGGTATGCTCCAACGGCATTCGAAGAATGTGTTTGCAACGATGCATGGCATGCGCGTGAACCGCGAAGTGCGCAAGGTGCTGCGCCTGGCCAGCTGGGACATCCAGGAGAAGTTCCGGATTGTCATCACGCAGCGCCGCGCGGACGTGCAGAAGGCCGAGTCCCAAGAGAAGCAGGCCGAAATGGCGCTTGAGTGGCTCCTTCAGACCGCCTCACGTTGTGTGTCTGTGCAGGAAGAGATCCCGTCGACCTTGGAAGCTGCGACGGCGTAGTGTAGTGATGTGTTTAGTTCCCAACCCCCTCTCCACGTGACAAGTCGGCGCGACCGACGGCGATGGTGCCTGGACCTGGTCCACAGCATGGGTGCGTCCGAGCCGAGCCACCCTCCCCGTTCACGAGCCAATGCACTGTTGGAACGTTATGGTGGTGAAAATGGACCTACGGGACACGCCTCTGCGGGAAACTCGTGCGAACCCGTCTCACTGAGCTCATTCATTGGTGGCCAAGCCAAGGCCGCCCCGCTCGGTAAGCTAGAGGGAGATGGCCGCACGTACACTGGCGACAGCACGCCCGACGACTTTCAGAGGCTACCCGGACTAGCCAAGGAAGGCTCTCTTGCGTCTTTTCTAGCGAAGCGGGAGCAGGAGCTGCATCCTGAGCTGAGTCGCGCAGCCACGTCCGAGGCTGCCGTGACGCAAGAGGTGCCGGCCGCTGATGGGCCCAATGCGCCTGCGCCTGAGAAGCCTGCGCCTTCTTCGGATGAAAAGAAGACCACGCCCCCCCTACACCGCAGCACCACCGGCAAAGAAATTGTCGTGCTCATCTCGGGCTCCGGGAGCAATCTGCAAGCTTTGATCGATGCGACGTGCGGCGACTCGCCGCGTATCCCAGGTGCGCATATTGGGCGTGTAATCTCCAACCGAAAGAATGCTTATGGCCTGGAGCGCGCCAAGAATGTCAATCCGGCCATTCCCACGGTGGTGCACAGCCTGAAAACGTACCAGACCCGCAACCCCGGCAAGACTCGTGACGATTACGATCTGGTGCTTGCAGAGAAGGTGCTTGGCGATGGACGGGTGCCCGACCTCGTTGTACTCGCTGGATTTATGCACATCGTCTCAGAGACGTTCCTCAGTGCGATGGGACATGCTACGTCCCTTGCTGAGGCACCCGCGACGGTCAAGCGGCCCGCACACCCTGTACCGGTCATTAACCTGCACCCTGCGCTTCCAGGCACCTTTGATGGTACACACGCTATCGAGCGCGCGTACGAGGCATTCCAAGCCGGGAAGATCGAGCATACCGGAGTCATGGTCCACGAGGTCGTCGCGGAAGTTGATCGTGGCGCTCCCATCCTTGTGCGCCCCGTGCCGATCGTGAAGGATGAGCTACTGGAGGACCTTGAAACGCGAATGCACGCTGTTGAACACGAAATTCTCGTCGCGGCCGTGGCCGACATTCTCTCGGGCGCGCGCACCCTGACTACCTCTACGGTGCCTCCGCCCAAGGCAACCCAGGACGCCACCACGTTTCTGCGTCTTGACGCACAGGGCCACTGGATACCGATAGCGCAGCCACTGATCGTGTACGAGGACGACGTGGTTTGGGTACGGGGCACGTCGTCCGTCGTGTGGCTCGGGCGCCACGCGAAGCGCACTATCCCGGGCGATGCCCAAGCGTGCGTGCAGCGCGGCTCGACAGAGCACCAAGGTCTCGAATCGGCCGTCTTTTTGCGTGCCGTAGGCGGACTGCTGGCGACCATGCTAGGTGCGCGCGACAGCAAGCCAGCAGATCACCGCCTCTTTATCGTGCGCAGCGACGTGGATGGCACCTGGATCGATGAGGTGCCCGTGTGCGCCGCCTCGCTCTGCACAGCGTTCAGTGCTGTGCTCGTCACCCCCCAGGGTGTGCATGTGTGGCATGGTGTTGGCAGCGATGACGTGCAGCAGCAGCGCGCCGTTGAATGGGCCCGTGGGCTTGCACCCATGCACCATGGTATCGATACGGCCGCACTCCTCGCACTTGTGGACGGGCACGAGATGGCGGATGGCTGGCACCACCGCCACCACGCAGCTCTGCCCCCCGACGTTCGACAGGCCCAGCTGTATGCGCCAGCCCTCGAGCCTACAGCCGTCCCCTTTGCGTGGGCGCGTGTATCTTCAGCACAGGTATCCATTATCGATGCGCGCCTTGAGATCTACGTGGTTGTCGGCGCGAATGCGCGGGGCGACCGCGCGGCGCTGGTACAGGCGCTAGACCGAGCGGAGGCGCTGGCTGCTGCTCACGTGCGCGGAGCGCCGATGCGGGCGCCGGTGCATGTGCTCGAGGCCCCAAGCCTCGTCCCGCTCGACCTCCATGTGCTCGCGCGCGACCCGTGGAACGAGCATATCAGCACAGCCGGAGCAGTGCCAAACTCGCTTGTGCTGATGAATGTGCGCTCGTTGGCCGAGGCGCGTGCGGCACTCGCGGAGGAAGGATGCTCCGGCAGTGCTGCTAGTGGAGGTTCACCCCGTGTCTAAATTCCGTAGATTCCAAGCGCTACCCCCGCCACCAGGTGTCAGCTCGGTGATTTTGTGGTGCATGGCGGACGAAACGGTCCCCCAGGTGTACGACAATGCCAAAGGGCCGCAGGAGGAAAAGCCCGTGCTGCACGAAGAAGCGACTGACTACCTGGCACAGGGCCAGCCCTCGCCGGATCCTCTCGGCGCAACGCCTCACTGGTACGAGAGGGACAGTCTGTACTTTGACGTTGAAACCGATGTACCGACCGTGACGGCCGATATGCCCAGAGAAATACCCAAGACACTAATGAGGCCGCCAGTGGGCGCTGCTAACATTTCCCACGCGGGGCTATGGGCCGCGGCAGACACACCAGGACCGCCGAACACGGCGTCGCAGCATCTCCTGGCGCCGGCCATGGAGCCGATGCCATACAACAGCAATGGGGGAACGCCGAAACTGCCGGACTATGCGCACTCGCCTACTTGGTCGACAGGGCCTGTGTTTGCCTCTACGGTCTGGAACGAGGATGAGCATGCGACTCTGATCAACACGCCGCGGTTCGATGCCAAGTCGCGTGGGATGCCCTACTCGCCGATCAGTCCTTCTACCTCATGGAATGCATCACCGATGTATGCGCCACGAAATGCGGAAGCGTACGACGACGAGCCGCCCATGTTTGCGCGGCATCTGCGGGGTCCGTCGGACGGATGGGACGTGGAGAGCGAGAAGAGGGCCGGAAGCACTGCGTCTGCCACTGTGAGTGTGCCACCACCCAAGAAGCCGCCGGCTGCTCCCAAGCCAGCGAAACTCAGTGAGCTCTTCCGTTATGCGACGCCATGGGAGCGCCTCTTGAACTGGATCGGACTGCTGTGTGGTATGGCCTCGGGCGCGGCACAGCCAGTGATGACGATCCTGTTCGGAAACCTCACGACCAAGTTTCTCTCGCTGAATGACCCGGGGCTGTCGACGACGGAGGTCATACAAAGAGCCATCGAGGCGAATGATTCTGTGAATATGGACGCCGTGTACCTCGTGGTCATTGGCATTGTGTCGTTTGTTGTGATCTATGTGTACATGGCCATTTTTGTATACACAGGCGAGGAAATTACGCAGCGCATCCGCAAAGAGTATCTGCGTGCGATTCTGCGGCAGGACATTGCATACTTTGACAAGCTGGGCCCTGGCGAAATCACAACGCGCATTCAGAGCGATATCCAGCTGATCCAGGATGGCATCAGCGACAAGCTGCCGCTGATGATGGCATTCATCGCGACGTTCATCACGGGTTTTGTCGTGGCGTATGTACGCAACTGGAAACTCGCTCTCGTCATGACATCCATCCTACCGTGCATCGTCGGCGCGGCCGTCGTGATGAACATCTTCGTGTCGAAGTACCAGCAGATTGAGCTTGCGCAGGTGGCCAAGGCCGCGTCGATCGCAGAAGAGTCGCTGTCGACCGTACGCACGGTCAAGGCGTTCGATATGGGCGCACAGCTCGGGCGGTTGTATGAGGCCCAGA
Source organism: Malassezia sympodialis ATCC 42132 (assembly GCF_000349305.1). NCBI lineage: Eukaryota > Fungi > Basidiomycota > Malasseziomycetes > Malasseziales > Malasseziaceae > Malassezia > Malassezia sympodialis. The sequence continues at coordinate 299,744 of NW_017387801.1, read as the reverse complement.
ACCTGCGCGCGCTCGGTGCAAGCCGCCGCCGGGCGATCGCAGCGGGCATTGGAATTGGCGCCTTTTTCTTCTGCATCTACTGTGCCTATGCGTTGGCTTTCTACTTCGGCTCGAAACTCGTCGCTGATGGCGAGGTGCAGAGTGGCATTGTGATGAACGTCATCTTCAGTGTGCTGATCGGGGCTTTTAGTATGGCCATGCTGGCGCCGAACCTGCAGACACTCAGCTTTGCACAGGCGGCGGGCGGAAAGGTATTCGAGGCGATCGACCGCGTGCCGACGATCGACTCGTCGAGCACCGAGGGGCTCCGCCCCTCGGTATGCCACGGCTACTTGTCGGTTCGCAATGTGTCATTCACCTACCCGTCGCGGCCGGACATTCCTATCTTGACGCACATGAACCTTGAAATGCGTCCCGGCGAGACGACTGCGCTGGTCGGCCCGTCTGGTTCCGGCAAGAGCACAATTGTGTCGTTGATCGAGCGCTTCTACGATCCAACTGAAGGCGACGTGTACCTCGATGATGTCAAGTTACGCGACATCAACATCCAGTGGCTGCGCACGCAGGTCGGGCTCGTGTCACAGGAGCCCACACTGTTCAACACGACTGTGTGGGAGAATATTGCGTTTGGCCTACTGCACACGCCGTACGAGCACTGGCCTGACGAAAAGAAGGATGCTCTTATTCAGGAGGCGGCCCAACTTGCCAATGCACACAACTTTATTATGCAGCTGCCCGAGGGCTACCACACCCAGGTCGGCGAGCGCGCTGCGCTGCTGAGCGGTGGACAGAAGCAGCGCGTCTCCATCGCACGCGCGATTGTGAAGAACCCCCGCATTTTGCTCCTTGACGAAGCAACCAGTGCGCTGGACACGCAGAGCGAGGGTATCGTGCAAGAGGCGCTCGATCGCGCCTCGCGCGGGCGCACTACCATTACCGTTGCGCACCGACTAAGCACGATTAAGAACGCGGATCACATTGTCGTGCTCCAGCGAGGGAACATCGTGGAGCAGGGACGTCACAACGAGCTCCTCGACATTCCCGATGGACTGTATGCGAGTCTGGTCGCGACGCAGCGCATCCACACGAACGAAACGCAAAATCTGATCAGCACGACTCAGCCCAGCGTGCCCCCGGCCATCGCGCCCGTGCCGTTGCAGCCGGTCCGGTCGCGTGCGAGTGCCGTGTCGATGGAGAGCACACTGACACAGGTGATGAAGATGCAGGGCCTCAAGACAGGGCCCATGGATCCGCCGCTCAAGGACAAGACACGCAGTGTGGTGTGGCTGCTACAGCGCCTTGCGCGGGTGGGGCACGACTTGATCCCGCCATACTTCCTGCCAGGCATACTCTGTGCTGTTGCGACCGGTGCAGCGTACCCCTGCTTCTCGATCTTGTTTGGCCTAGCGCTCGACAATTACAGTCAGTGCCCATCGGGCTCGGCGGGTACGCCCTGCCCCGAGCCGATACGTGATCGCATGCGACACACAGCCAACCACCATGCCCTGTACTTCTTCGTGATTGCGATCCTGTCGACTTTGGCAACGATGGTGCAGATCTCGTTGATCCAACAGGGCTCCGCCATCCTTATGCAGCGCCTGCGCAGCATGATGTTCCGTGCATACATGCGTGCCGACGTCTCCTACTTTGATGAGGATGGGCACAACAGTGGAACGCTCACCTCGTCGCTCGCGGAGAATACGCTCAAGATCAACAGTTTTGTCGGCGTGTCGATGGGCTCGATCATGCAGTCGATTTCGACGCTGATTATGGGTGCCATCATTGCGCTCGTGTATGGCTGGAAGCTGGCACTGGTTGTGATTGCCTGCATACCTTTCACGCTGTGTGCGGGCTTTGTGCGTCTGCTGCTTGTTGTCCAAAAGGATGTCAAAGTTCGTCAGGTGCATCTGGCCACGTCGCAGATGGCGTGCGAGTCGGCTGCCGCTATCCGCACGGTCGCTGCGCTTACGCGCGAGGACGACTGTCTTGCGCGCTACGATGCGGCACTGGACCGCGCATCGATGGTGGCCAAGAAAGCGGCGTTCTTTGGCAATATTTTTTATGCCTTTTCGCAGTCGACGTCGTACTTTGTCATCTCGCTTGGATTCTGGTATGGATATCAGCTGCTCATGCGGCAAGAGTACACGCCGTCGCAATTCTTCACAATCTTTACTGCCGTGGTATTCGGCAGTATCCAGGCCGGCAGCGTGTTCAACTTTGTGCCCGACGTGTCGAACGCAGCGAGTGCCGGTACGAATCTGTTCCGTCTGCTCGATAGCCGGCCCACCATGGACGCTGAATCGTCGGAGGGGATCGACCTGCCCGTGTGCCGCGGCCATGTGCGGTTTGAAGGCGTGCACTTCGAGTATCCATCGCGCCCCGGTGTCCGTGTGCTGCGCGGCGTGGATCTGGATATGCTGCCCGGCACCCACAGTGCCCTTGTCGGCGCGAGTGGATGCGGCAAGTCGACGACGATTCAGCTGATTGAGCGCTTTTATGACGTGACAGGTGGCCGCATTTTGATCGACGGGCATGACATACGCACGCTGAATCTGCGCTCTCTGCGCAAGCACATGGCGCTCGTTTCGCAGGAGCCAACGCTGTACGACGGGACTATCGAGTTCAATTTGCGGCTTGGAGCGCTAGATGATCCTGCTTCCGTGACGCAAGAGCAGCTGCACGATGTGGCGCGAGCAGCTAACATCATGGAGTTCATTGATGGCCTGCCGAATGGCTTCCAAACGGAGGTCGGCGGTAAAGGTGCGCAGCTCAGTGGTGGGCAGAAGCAGCGGATCGCGATCGCCCGCGCGCTGATCCGCAACCCCAAGATTCTGCTTCTCGACGAGGCGACGAGTGCGCTTGACTCGGACTCGGAGAAGATGGTGCAGCAGGCGCTCGACCGTGCCGCGTCTGGACGCACTACCATTTCTATTGCTCACCGCCTCGCGACGATCGCGCAGGCGGACTGTATCTACGCATTTGAAAACGGTGTCGTGAGTGAGGCAGGAGACCATGCCACGCTCCTGCAGCGCCAAGGCATCTATGCGAACCTCGTCGCACTCCAGGCGCTCGAGAAGCAAGGATAGGGTGACAGTTCGTAGGCCCCTGCAAGGAGATTCTACACCCGGTGGTGATTGGCCCAAACTCTCGACACCACGCGCGTGGAGGGAAGCCACTTCCGCTTGTTCCTCTCCAACCAACTCGACATGCGTGCCGTGGCGGCATCGCTCGCCGCTCTTACGGTTGCGGGCCTGGTGCTTGCGCGCAAGGCACCGAAAGGCCCCGTGTTTGCGGACAAGAATCCCGAGAATTACATGCAGGAACATATGGCGGCTGAGCACCACATTGGCGCCTTTGACCTCGCGAGCTTTTTCGCGCTGCACGACTTGGACCGCAATGGCGTGCTAGAGCGCGCAGAGATTGAGGCGATCTATGGTGTGCACCACTCTCTCTCGCGTAAGCATTCGCCCAACGCTGAAGTACATGACGAGAAGGCAGACAAGATTGTGCGCGAGGTGCTTCGCCGACTCGACTACAACCATGACGGCATGGTCTCACGCGCTGAGTTCCTGCATGGCGGTGTAAAGGGCCTGCCACAGTTCCCCGAGTTTGGCAAGAATGAGCTCGGACACCACTACGACGAGGAGTCGGAGTACTATGTGCACCACGAGAGTTTATACCACAACCGGCCCCAGGACCAGACGGACGAGGCGTACTCGCATCCGGAAGATGTGGTGCACTTCCGCGAACACGAACGCATCGAGCGCGAGGAGGAAGAGCGCGAGCGCGTTGCAGAAGGCATGCCCTCGATCGCCGAGGAGGAGCGCTTAAAGGCCGAGGCCCTACGCGCCGGCAAGCCGTACGAGAGCCCGTATGAGCGGCAGTACACCGCCGAAAATATCGAAGCTGCCAAGGACTTTGACCGCATGAGCAAGCTGGGGGCGGCTGGCCGCGACTTGCTGTCGGAGCAGCACACGTTCAAGACGCCGAATGGCCCGAAAAAGGTCGCGGCTACCAAGGAGAACGTGGTGCTTGCGCAGGGCAACTTTGGCGAGGCGAATGAGCCGCCGGTGTTTGCTGCGGGCAGCGGCGCTGCGCGCGCGCCCATTGACCATATCAATGGCGAAACGGAACTTGGACGCAAGATCCGGCTCGACCAAGCGCGCCGTGAGGCGAGCGGCCGGCCTCGCTTCGGCCAGGGCTCCAGTGGCATGGCGCAGCCGCGCGATGACGTGGACCGCTTCAAGGCAGGCATGCCGTACAAGTATCGGATGAAAAAGAACGGGTTTCTGCGAGACCTGTAGTGTAGCTAGGGACAAGTCGTGGACGAACGAAGCTGGTGCATCAGTGTGCGCAGATGATCGAGTGCGTGCAGTGCGCGTCCGGTCACGAGCGATTGGCGCGCCAGTGCGGTGCACGCCCGGGGATCGCCTCCGCCCTGACCTGCCACGTACAGCAGCGCAGCGGCCTGCAGCAACGTATAGTCCCACAGGGCACGCAGATTGGTACCCGCAGGGATCTCCTCGAGCTGGGAGCCTGGCGGGGCCGCTGAGACACGCCGCGCCTCGATCAGTCGGCCTGGCGCCGGCTCGTGGCCAAGTGTAAATAGCTCCAGGACAACGGCAGCATTCTGTGCGGCGGTGCCGGAGCGTACCTCATCGAGTGGATGCGGCGGCAGCCCAAAGTCCTCTGGACGCACAATGCGGTGCTCAATCGCGCCGTCGCGCACCTCCCACACGTCGGTCGGGCCGGCGGGGCTCACCTCATCGAGGCCTTCCTGGCCACAGACGACCCAAAAGTGCTCCATGCCTGTCCGCTTCAGCGTCTCGGCGTACAGGGGCCCGAGGCCGGAACTGTGCACGCCATACACGCCACGCTGGGGGCGCGCAGGGTTCATGAGGGGGCCCAGGATATTAAAGAGCGTCGGGAACCCCAGCGCCGAGCGAATGGGAGCGAGCGGCATCATCGCGCGGTGAAACAAGGGAGCTAGGAAGAAGGTGCAGGAACTCTGGCCAAGGAGTGTCGCTGCCTGAGTGGCCGGCACGTCGAGCAGCGGCAGCCCTAGCGAGAATAGCAGCTCAGCAGAGCCGGACGACGACGAGGATGCCTTGCCGCCATGCTTGCACACATGCATGCCATCCACACCCGCTGCCACGAACGATGCCGTAGTCGACACGTTGAACGAGTCTTGGCCGTCGCCGCCCGTGCCGACCATGTCTACCCAGCCACGGTAGTCCGTGTGGGGCGACGCCGGCAGCTCTGGGATGGCGATCGGCGCTACCTGCGCGAGAAAATGGTCGCGCATGAACACGAGCGTCGATGGCTCGCGATCCAGCCCGCTCATGCGCAGGGCCGTGAGGGCCGCACCGATCTGCGCATAGTGCGCCGCGTCCGATGTGAATTCGACATCCGTGAGGTGAAGGAGCAGGGCCTCCAGCTGCGACTGCGTAAGCGGCGCAGCGGGGGGACGCATCTTGCCGCTCGGCGGCGGTGGGACCGCCAAGCTCTGCACGAGCTGGCTCACCAGAGGCTTGAACGTGGCCAACGAATGCGGCATGCCAAGTCGTACGGGAGGGGGTGGCACTGCGGGGTCCACGAAGCCCGGCCGAAAGGGCCGTGCGGTGGACGCCGCGCCTCGCCACACGCTTTCGCTAGCCCACCATGGGAAAGACACAGTCAAAGCTCACGCCCGAGCAGCTCTCGGACCTACAGAAAAATACCTACTGTATGTATGACGCATCTCACCAATGCAGTCGACCGCAAGGAATTGCAGCAGTGGTACAAGGGATTTATGAATGACTGCCCCTCGGGCGTGCTGGACAAGGCCGAGTTCTCGCGGATCTACAAGCAATTCTTCCCATTCGGCGACCCTGCGCCGCTGGCTGAATACGTCTTCAATGTATTTGACGAAAACAAGAATGGATCGATTGACTTCAAGGAGTTTATCTGCGCTCTGAGCGTGACGAGCCGCGGCCGGCTCGACGAGAAACTGCGCTGGGCGTTCCAGCTGTACGACATTGATGGCGATGGCACGATCACCTACAACGAAATGCTCACCATTGTGCGGGCCATCTACAAGCTGACCGGGGAGATGGTCAAGCTCCCGGAGGACGAAGACACGCCCGAGAAGCGCGTCGACAAAATTTTTAATCTGATGGACCGCGATAAGAATGCAGAGCTGTCGTTTGAAGAGTTTAAGGAGGGCTCAAAGCAGGATCCCTCCATTGTACAGGCACTCTCACTCTACGATGGCCTCGTATAGAAAAGATCACCCCTGTATCATAGGACTAAGTAGGCACCATTTCCACCAGTGCGTGCATGTGCAGGTGCTCCATCCACGCGCGCAGGAACAGGCGCGCAGGCCCCGACTTGCCGGCCGGTACCTCGCCGATGGTATCTGCATCGCCAATCACGACCAGCTGCCGCTTCGCACGCGTCATGGCCACATTGAGGCGGCGCTGGTCTTGCAGAAATCCGACATCGTGCGCGTCGTTGCTTCGCACAAGGCTGAGCACAACCACGTCCTTCTCACGCCCCTGCATACCGTCGACCGTACCGACCTCCACGTGTCCACCATACACAGCGCGAAGTTGCGTGTCGATCATGTCAACTTGCGCCGCGTAGGGCGAGAGTACAGCGATGGAGGCGGGGGGTACGCCTCGCTCCACGAGCAGGGCAATGTGCTGCGCAACCAGCTCTGCCTCATTCTCATTCAACCGCGAGTGGCGCTGCAAAAGTGCCGTGTCTGTCCGCTCGTACATGCCCGTACCGGTTGTGTCGTAGAATACAAGCGGCGCGCCATGCGCGTCGTCGTCGTCGCCGTCGACGCCCAAATCGCCAAGCCGGATTGCCGCACAGCTCTCGTGCGCCTGTAGCTGCCCTCCATACAGGTGTGCATTGGAAAATGCCATGATTTCCTTGTTCATGCGGTATTGCACAGAAAGCAGCGCCTTGCAATCACTGCCGTAGAGCGCAAGCATGCGGTCAAACAGGGTGGTCTCCAGTGTCGCAGGCAGTGGCAGCGCGCCCATGCCTGGCGCCACAGACGGCGGCGTTGACTGGACCGTCGGCGGCAGCTGTTGGGGGTCGCCACTCAAAAAGACACGTCCGTGGGACGCCAGGCGGAGAATTGGTGTCCAGCACGATAGTTCCAGCGCCTGGCACGCCTCGTCAATCACAACAAAGTCGAACATATGCTGGTCAAGTGCCCGCGATCCCGCTCCGTGGCACGTTGCCATGACAATGCGTGCGCGGCGCAGCACGGAGCCTGCCACAGCCTGGTCACGTTGCCGGTATTCTTTGCGCAGCGCGCGCACCTGCTCCCACATCTGGCGACGCTCGGCGCCCCGCGGGCGCGGCGCCTTGCGTGCGCTCTTGTTGCCGGCACGCGCGGTCGGCGGGGGCGACAGTGCGGCCATGAGCTCATTGATTTCCTTAGCGACGTCGCGCACAAGCTGGCCCTCCGGCGACTCGCTGCTCTGCACGTCCAGCGTAGCGCCCGTCAACGCAGGGAGAACACGCGCCGCATGGCCGATCCGTGTCACAGAGGTACGCGCATGCTGGAGCGCCTCGCGGTATTCGGGCGTGCTCACAACGCGCTCTAGCAAATTGTCCACGGCGAGGTTACTGGCCCCACACACGAGAATGCGTGCCTCTGGGTACAGGCAGGCCAGCTGGACGATCAGCTCGGCCATAGCTGTGGTTTTCCCTGTGCCGGGTGGTCCATGGAGGAGAGCAAAGTGGTTGGCGCGTAATGCAAAGGATAAGGCCTCTTTTTGCGACGCATTAAGGCGGGGGTGCAGGGGCGTCCACGCAGGCGCCGTCGGTGCCCACGTCGGCGGCTCGAGGCCAAGTAGGACGCGCGTCAGCGTGGACGCACTAGCGAGCTCGGTGGCCGGCTCAGCGGAAGGAGGCGGCGGCACGCCGAGGGACTCTGCAAGCTGTGCGAGTGTCTGGTCAAGACGGGCGTATGTCGCTTCGTTCGCGAGCTTGACGAGCCGCACGAGGGGAGGAAAGTCCGCCTCGTCGTTCTGAGAGGCAGACCGCTCTTCAAGGGCCAACGTAATGCGCGACTCGTGCACGCGGTACACGACGCCACGCATGCCGGACGGCGCGGGCTGGGCGTGGTGGTCTTCGATCTGGCATACATCGCCAGGCCGGAACGTGTGGGTACCCAGTAGAGAGCTGGTGTGTAGAGCTGTTGCATTCTCGAGATCCACAAGACTGCGTGAGAGACATGAACGTACGTTCGAGCACCCGGGCCGACACGCACGTTGGATACGCCAAGACCGAGTAGTGCGAGGCCATGGCGCGCGAGCACACGCGGGGCGCACTGCGAGAGCAGAAGGGTATTCTGGGTACGCTCTTCTTCACGCTCCGAGGCTAACAATGCATGCTGCCGCGCCAACCAGGCCTGCACCTGCGCGGCGGTCGGCGGCGCGGGCAAGTGCACCGACATGAGGTCCCCCGGCGACGGCGCGTGAGAGGAGCTGCAAGTGCCACGTGGGTCTGAGCCGGAGGTCGCCTTCCGCCGTGACGGCTTCTCCGGTACTACAACGATGCGTGCTTCTCTTGTGAACCAGCTGCGTGTGCTTGTGCCTGTGAAACGCACGATTGACTATGGTTCGTGTTTGTGATATCTGACATGTAAGCTGTCAAGATCCGCGTTGCCTCGGACGGCAAGGGTGTAGACACGAACGTGCAGCACTCGATGAACCCATTCGACGAGATCGCCGTGGAGGAGGCGGTGCGCCTGCGCGAGCGCAACAAGGAGGCGGTGAAGCGCATTACAGTTATGTCTGCTGGCCCAGCCAAGTCGCAGGATGTGCTGCGTACCGCGCTCGCCATGGGTGCCGACGATGCCATCCACGTGGATGTGCCCGGTCCTCTGGAGCCGCTCGCGGTGAGCAAGATCCTGCGCGCTGTTGTCGACAAGGAAGCGGGCGAGGATGAGATCGGTATGGTCCTCCTCGGCAAGCAGGCGATTGACGACGATGCTAGCCAGACCGGCCAGATGCTCGCGGGTCTGCTTAAGTGGCCCCAGGCGACGTTCGCTTCGAAGCTCGAGCTCGAGGGCAAGGGCGACAAGGGCGACAAGGTCCGTGTCACCCGTGAGGTTGACGGTGGTCTGGCCATTGTTGAGACTACGGTCCCGCTCGTGCTTACTACGGACCTACGTCTGAACGAGCCACGCTACGCCTCGCTGCCGAACATCATGAAGGCCAAAAAGAAGAAGATGACCAAGTACACGGTCGCGGACCTCGGCCTCGAGAAGGACATCGAGCCCCGACTCGAGACCCTCAAGGTCGCAGAGCCTCCTAAGCGCGAGGGCGGAGCCAAGGTCGAGAACGTCGACGAGCTGATCGCGAAGCTTAAGGAGGCGGGCCGTATTTAACTCATAGATCCCCGCCACGTGGGCCGCTAGAAACCTACTAGGCTGTTGCACATATTGCCGTCCGCCACACGGGCCACCTGTCTAGATCAGTTGCAGCCGTCGTCCGCATACTAGCGATGCCCGACACTACCCTCACGCCGAACTTTTCACTGACCAACTATGTGCAGTTTTTTGCGGCTGGCGGCTTGTGCGCGACGCTCACGCATGGCGGCCTGACGCCCATTGATGTCGTCAAGACGCGACTGCAACTGGAGCCGGCCGGCAGCAAAGCGACGATGATGAGCATGACGCGCAGCATTGTCGCTAGCGACGGTCCCGGCGGCCTGTTGGCAGGCTTTGGTCCCACAGCAGTGGGCTACCTAATCCAGGGTGGCGCCAAGTTCTGCGGCTACGAGTTCTTCAAGAAACAATCGATCGACTTTCTCGGGGACGAGGCGAAGGTCCGCGAGTACCGCCAGCTGATCTATCTTGGCTCAGCGAGCGCTGCCGAGGTGATTGCTACAACCCTACTTACGCCCCTGGAGGCCGCGCGTATCCGTCTCGTGTCGGAGCGCGGCTACGCCCGCGGCCTCGCAGGCGCCTTGACGCGCCTGTGGTCTGAGGGCGGCTTGGGCGGCTTCTATGCTGGCTATGTGCCGATCCTGTTTAAGCAGGTACCCTATGCCATCGGACAGTTCTACACGAACGAGATGATGCACAACCTAGTGAACAAGACTGTGTCGCCAGAGACTCTGCGGAAGACAGGCAAGGCTGGTGAAATCACCGTACAGCTTGGGTGTGGCCTGACCGCTGGTGTGGCGGCGGCTGTGCTCTCGCACCCGGCCGACACGCTCCTTTCCAAGATCAACAAGGGTGGTGGCGGTCGCGGCTCTGCGCTGAAGAAGCTGTGGGTGCTCGCGAAGGAAGCAGGACCTATGGGTATCTGGGCCGGCCTGCCCACCAGGATCCTCATGACAGCGATCCTGGTGAGCGGTCAGTTCTTGATTTATGAGCAAACCAAGGCAGCGTTCGGCGCGCCCAAATCCATTGAAATTAACTAAGTGCTCCTAGCCGGACGAGGCACAGCGCTCTGCGACGTGTACACCGCAGAAGAGACACCGCCATCCGCATTGGCCGCGCCCTCCGTGCTTTTCGCGGCTTCGATCGTAGATGCCGCCTCTGAGGCCTGCGAGGGGACTACGCGCTGCTGCAAGTGCCGTTGCGCCGCGGCCTGCTTTTCCAGTGCTTGCTTGTTCTCGGCCAGCAGCGAGGCGGGCACGAGCTCGTCCCACATGTACTTGCGCCAGTTGTTTTCGAATTCAGCTGCACTGAACGTAGTCGTAGCACGTGTGCGAGCCGCCTGACGAATACGGAGCGCTGCGTCAGGCGGCAGGACCATGAGCCGATACGCCGTGGTCACATAGTCATCCAGCGAGCTTGCATGGAAGCCCGTTTCGGCGCCGTCAACTGGTACGGCAATGTCCTGCAATGGCCCCGCAGAGGCATGCGATAATGTGAGCAGACCAGCGGCCATGTACTCGACGACCGCAATGCCAAAATGTTCGTCGACCATGGTGCTGAGGCCGATGCTGGCGTGGCGCATCTGCTGGACAACGGTCGAGAATGGCGCATCCACATGCCATTCCACATGGTTCTCGATCATAAGCGACTTGGCCAGCGTGCGCAGCTGCGATAGGCGGGCGCGGTCCTCGTCATCGCGGCAGCTGCCAATTAGAACCAGGCGCAATGGGCGATTCGAGCCGCGCGACGACTTAAGTTCCGGGTACTTGTCCAGGAGTCCGCGCAGGATGCGCAGCTGCATCTCGTGTTCCTTCTCAGGGCGGAATTGCGCCACACTTACCATGTAGCGGTTCTGGCGGCCCTCCAAGGGGAGCTCAGCAAACGCCGCCGTGTCGCACGGCGGGTATACAATGTGCACTCTTGGCAAAGGGGCCATCTTCCACGGACGCCCCACGCGACGGGGCAGTAGTTCGTCAATGTGCGACTTGGTCCAGCTGCCATTGCACACAATCACATCCGCCGAGCGAAGTGCAGCACCATAGCAAGCGGCAAAAATTTGATAGTACACGTACTTGAAGAGGGAGACAGGCAAACTAGTAGCAATCCATGGCGCATTCGTGTGGCCCTCCTGACGCCGGCGCACGCGCTGCAGCATGTCCGTGCTGATAGTCGGATAGTGCACATACGCACCCACACGAATCCTGCGAGAGAAGTTCTTCACGGGGTATAGCGCAAAGGCATAGCCCATCGTGTCGATAAACACATCAGGGACCAGCTGGCTCAGCGCCTCGTAGCCTAGTCGGTTCGCTCCATACGCCTGGCCGGCCAGCGTAAACATACGCCAGAACTTGTCTCCTACCAGTTTGCGCTGGAACAGCGGTAGAAAGGCAATTCGAGTGGGGTCTAGTTTAATGTTGAAGCGCTCCTGGACCCGACTTAGAATCTGCTCCTTGGTCACGCAGCCCTCGCCAGGCACAATGTCGCCTGAGTACACCACACAGATGATGTTCTCATCTCGGCGCTGGTGGTGGCTAATGGCCTCATACAGCACGCGCTCTCCACCGCCTCCCGCATTGCTAAATGGATGGAAGAAACCGACAAACATATACCGGACCGTCGAGTGCGCCCGGCCCAGCTTCTCGAGGATCCGCCGGCGTTTCATGGCATTCGTGTCTCGCAGGGCCTGACGCCAGGCCACATGTGAGAGCCAGTTTACGCCCACCAACGTCAGTAGAAAGTAGCCGCATATGCGTAGCCAGAATTCTGGCTCGAAATAGTGACTCATCTTGTCAGGGCGCAAAGAGAGAACCCACGCAGGGTCGCCTCGGCACGGTGAACGTGCTCATGTGGAGGCTCCCCTGGCCACGGCGACGATGAATGGGGACGTGTACTCATTCGTCGCGACGTGTGACGTGCCGCGCAATGTCAGCGTGTGCATGTACGTAACAAATCTAACTCAGTGTCTCGTTGGAAGGCATGCTCGAGCGCGACACGCCCGCGCAGCTTGTCGCGGAACCCTCGCATGTGTTCCGGGGCATCCACCAGGCGTGCGTGATGAGTTACTGACAGCAGCCGCTATCCGCCCTTGTGCGTGCGATGCGAGCTCTATGCGGACAATCGGCCCCTGTCACTTCCTGTACACACGCAGTATTCGGCGCAGAGCGACGCACACACGTACGTAGGCTCGGCTGACGTCACAGATGGAACGAGTGGATCACATTGCCGTGTCAAGTGGCGGAATTGCCGCTCCATACCCAGCTGGCACTGACAGTGCTCGATGTTGCCGGACCGTCATCGGAGACTCCGATCGGAGGCACGACCCTGCCACTCTTCAACCGTTGCGGGTACGTATCGAGCGCCCACTTACGCCAGCGCCCTGCACCGTGGCAAGCAGCGCCTGCGCCTATGGCGAGGAAAGCACGCAGATCCATACAGACCATCCTCGACACCTAATATTCCTAATGAGACCTCGCAAGGCACACGCCTCGAGACCTTACGCAAGCGTCAGCAGCGTGGGCTGCTGCCCAGCAATGAATGGCTCGATACCCTTGCACACCGTGCCGTGGACCGCATCTATACCGAAGAGATTCAGCGCTCTGAAGATCTCGTACTCACGATCGAGATGCCTGCTTGGGACGTGCCTATCGTGTACGGCGAGCCAGAGCCTATGCCAGAGCCGCTGCCGCAGGCCACGACACGACCAGCGCCCGACGCGAACGTCGAGCGCACATGGATCCAGCCCTCGCTCTTCACGATCAATGATCTTGATGCTTCCAGTGAGAATTTGGTCGAGGCCAAGCACCGTCGACTCGTGCGCAGCCAGCGCCTAGATGCCTTGGACCGCGAGCGGAAACCCACCGCGGCGGTGCGCGATGAGCTCCATGTATGTCCGTTGTACTTACTCTTTAGACCCTCTTGCTGTATCCGCCTACACGTGTACTAACAACTGCAGAAATGGACCTGATCTGGTCATTTCGTTTCTACTTAACGCGCCACTCGTCAGCTTTGACCAAGTTTGTCAAGTCAGTCGTCTGGTCCGATGCCCAGGAGGCGAAACAAGCAACGGATTTGCTGCTGCCGATGTGGGCTGAGCCACAGCTGTCCGATGCACTAGAATTATTGGGTCCAACATTCCAGCATCTTAAGGTGAGGGCGTACGCGGTAAAGCAGTTGCGCCAAGCGAGGGATGACCAGCTCCAACTGTACCTGCTGCAGTTAGTGCAGGCCCTCAAGTTCGATGAAGAGGCCTTCCAGGCCGCGGATGATGAGCAACGTGCTCTGTACAGTTCGAGTACGCACCAGGAGACGCCGCGCCTCGTTGATCTCTTGTGCAGTCGTAGTGCACACAATGCCGCACTGGGTACCATGTTTTTTTGGTATGTCATGGTGGAACGCAACGACAAACGACATGGTGAGCTGTTTGGACGCGTGCATGATCAGTTTCTCGCCCTTCTCGCGCGAGAGAATGCTCCCCTCGTTGAGATGCTGGAGCGGCAACGGCTCTTTGTCGATATGCTAACGAGCAAAGCGGCGGAGCTGCGTGGATCACGCGATGTGCGACCCACTAAGATTGACAAACTGCGAACATGGCTGGCCGATCGAAAAACGGGCCTGCGCGCCTTTTCGGCGCCCCTAGCGCTGCCGCTCGACCCCGACGTGCATGTGACGGGCGTGGTGGCTGAGAACAGCACAGTGTTTAAAAGCAACCTGTTTCCCCTGCGCATTGAATGCCGCGGCGAGCGTGATTCCTACACGGTGATCGTCAAAAATGGGGACGATTTGCGTCAAGACCAACTGGTCCTGCAACTATTTGCCCTCATGGACCAACTGTTACGTGACGAGAATTTGGACCTAAAAATTACACCGTACCATGTCCTAGCCACAAGTTCGAACGATGGCCTTGTGCAGTACATTCCAAGTATGAGCGTGGCAGCCGCCGTGGCAGAGTATGGTGACCTACTGGGTTACATGCGAAGCCAGTATCCCGACGCCGACAGTGTTGCCACGTTTTATGTCCAGGCCGCCGTGCTTGATACATTTGTACGCAGCTGTGCTGGCTACTGCGTCATTACATACCTATTGGGTGTGGGTGACAGACATATGGACAACCTGTTAATTGCTGCCGATGGGCACTTTTTCCATGTCGACTTTGGCTACATTCTCGGGCGGGACCCGAAGCCATTTCCGCCGCCCGTGAAGGTTTGCAAGGAGATGGTCGATGCAATGGGCGGGACATCTTCCATGTACTACATGCGCTTTAAGAAGCTATGCCATACAGCCTTTGCGTGCCTTCGCAAAAATGCAAATCTGATCCTGAACTTGATCGCTCTGATGGTCGAAGCAGATATTCCCGATATACGCGCGGAACCAGATAAGGCCGTGCTCAAGATTCAGGACAAGTTTATGCTCAATGTGAGCGAAGAAATCGCTGTGCAACAGTTTGAAGCATTACTCAATGAGACGTCCTACATATCGACCATGTTCGACCGTCTTCACAACATGGCTCAGTACTTCCGTCAGTAGCGTGACTCGTAGCTGCTCGTCTCCACACGGTCATTTTTGGCCGATCAGCCAGCGATGGACGCTCTCCGCGCGGCATACCCGGGACGAATTCCTCTTCACCTGTCCAACGGGGTGGCTTATCTGTGGGAGCCTGAAGGTACGTTGTTCTGTGCTCATAAAGATCTGAAACAGGCGCGGACCCAACATAATTTGTGCGGCCTGCTGAGTGGCACGTTACCGCTGATCCCTCAGCAGAATGTTTTCCTCGGCCTTCCACTTCGTCTTCTCCCTGAGGAAGTAGCGTACCTGTTGCGTCATGGTGTGTATGCTTATTTGCGACTTACACATAGATGCTGCGTTGTTAATCAACGAGGCAGAAGCCTATGTTGCACCTACTGAGCAGGAACGAGCTGAGTTCTGGGAACGCGAAGAGCAGAAGATCCATCAGCAAAAGATGCGGACGCTGGCACAGCAGAAAGAGCAGCGCGAGAAAATCGAGGCTCAACTCCGCGCGCGCGACGGGAATGGGGCCCTCGAACGCCGCAAGGCACGACAAGCTGCTAAAGCTAGCAGTGCTGCGTCCGACGCTGGTACAGAGAGTGCACAGAGCGCCCCTATTAGTGCCTCCCAGAACGAAGACCTGGATCGTATGCCATATGTGCATGATACCCCTGGCACTTCCGCGCATATCCCAGGCTACCGCCCTTGTACTGCGGCAATGCAGGAGAGCATGCCGGGAGCGCGGATCAACACGTACACAACACTACAAGACGCCTATGCGGCAGGTGTGTGGACATATCCAAGCACCCTAACCGAGCGTGCCCGATGCGCAGTGTTTGAGGATCTACACAGTAAGGGCTACTTTCTCAGTACAGGTCTGCGCTTTGGCGGCGATTTTGTGGTGTATCCGGGAGACCCATTGCGCTATCATTCACATTATACAGCAGCTGTGCTGGAGACCCCACAGACGCCCATGCCAGCGTACCATATCGTCGCAGCCGGACGCCTGGGCACAGCGGTGAAAAAGTCACATTTGCTGTGTCAGGCGAACACCAGCGTGACAGACGATGAGGAAGCCCGTGTGAGGCGGCAGCAGGGTGCTGATGATGATGTCAACACGCCATGGGGCCAGGTGATCTATTGGAGCTTGGCCTGGGCCGGCTTTGGTACATAGTGCTTGCCCGATGCCATGCTGGCGTCCAAGATCATGTGGCACGAAGCTAGATAGTATGCCCACGTGCATGCCCCGTGCTCGGTGGTCCTGGCGAGCCCGTCGAGCCCGTCGAGCCCGAGCGACTCTTGTTCCACTATGTCTGTCGAGACGATTGCGACCAAGCCTTTTGAAGGCCAAAAGCCCGGTACTTCGGGCCTGCGCAAGCGTGTGAAAGTGTTTGAACAAGAACATTACACGGAGAACTTTGTGCAGTGCATTCTGTCGGCGATTCCCGGTGGTGCCAAGGGTGCTACGTTGGTGGTCGGTGGTGACGGTCGCTACTTTTCGCAGCCAGCTGTTCAGAAGATTATCCGCCTGGCCGCTGGAAATGGCGTGTCAAAGTTGCTCATCGGCCAGCAGGGTATCCTCTCTACGCCTGCGGCATCGCATGTCATCCGTCTGAACAAGGCTACTGGTGGCATCCTTCTAACCGCGAGTCACAACCCCGGTGGTCCGAACGCGGACTTTGGTATTAAGTACAACATGGAGAATGGTGGACCTGCTCCGGAGGCCGTGACGAACAAGATCTATGAGCTCTCGGCGCAGATTGACCACTACCTGATTCAGCAGGGCGAGGACGTGGACCTGAGCCGGCTGGGCACCACGCAGTTCGGTAATATGCAGGTTGAGGTTATTGACTCGGTGAAGGACTACGTCGAGTACCTGAGCAAGATTTTCGACTTCAGCATGATTAAAGAGTTCCTTGCCGCGACACAGTTCAAGGTGCGCTTTGACGCGCTGCATGGTGTCACGGGTCCTTATGCGCGTGCGCTTTTCGTTGACTGCTTCGGTCTGCCCGACTCGGCTGTCCAGAACTCTGTGCCGTCGCCCGACTTTGGCGGTGGCCACCCCGACCCTAACTTGACGTACGCCAAGTCGCTTGTGGACGCCGTGAAGACCGAGGGTCTGGACTTTGGTGCGGCCAGTGATGGCGATGGTGACCGTAACATGATTTTGGGTAAGGGCGCTTTTGTGAACCCCAGCGACAGCGTGGCCATTATTGCCGACTGGGCGCAGACAGCCATTCCCTACTTCCACGGCGGTATCCGCGGTCTGGCACGCAGCATGCCTACGAGTGGCGCCATTGACCGGGTCGCCAAGGCGCGTGGATATGAGCTGTTCGAGGTACCCACGGGCTGGAAGTTCTTTGGCAACCTCATGGACGCTGGTCGACTCTCGATTTGTGGTGAGGAGAGCTTCGGTACTGGCTCCGACCATATCCGCGAGAAGGACGGTCTGTGGGCGGTGGTCGCATGGCTCAGCATCCTGGCTAGTGCTCACAAGAGCCAGCCCGGCACGTCGGTCGCCGATGTGTTGCAGGCGCATTACCAAAAGTACGGCCGTAACTTCTTTAGCCGCTACGACTACGAGGAGGTCGACAGCGCCGGCGCCAAGGCGATGATCGACCAGTTGCGCACCAAGCTGGGAGACGCTTCCTTCAAAGGCACGAAACTTGGTCCCTTTACTGTGGCCGAATCGGGCGACTTCTCGTACACGGACCCGATTGACGGTAGCGTGAGCAAGAACCAAGGTCTCTATGTTAAAATGGAGGACGGCTCGCGCCTCGTGTTCCGACTTAGTGGTACCGGCAGCGCTGGTGCGACTATTCGCCTGTACGTCGAGAAGTACTCGTCAGACCCGAGCGAGTACGATGCAGACGTTCAGCAGGCGCTAAAGCCGATCATTGACGTCGCGCTTGAGCTGAGTGCGCTGCAGCACCACACGGGCCGCTCTCAGCCTACAGTAATCACGTAATTAGTCATAGTACTCCGTGCACGGGCGCCGGCTGAAGGCGGCTACGTCAGTGGCAACGATGGCCTCGGTCGCTCGCCGATTGGCAAATCAAGCGCTCCCACAGATGATGCGTGCCGTCACTATTGACAATGGTGTGGGCCCGTCGAGTGCGCTTCGCATCAGCCAGGTGCCTGTACCGGCACTGGAAGCATCTACGCATGACAACTCGCTCCTCGTCAAAGTCAAGGCATTTGCTCTCAACCGCCTGGACTTGATGCAGCGCGAAGGCAATTATCCAGTCCCGCCGGGTGCTAGTAAGATCCTTGGCGTGGAGTTTTCTGGTGAGGTCGTTGATGTCGGCGCCAACGTGCGCGCCCACCGCGTGGGCGATCCAGTCATGGGCCTGTGCGCGGGGGGCACGTACGCAGAGTATGTGCGCGTGCCTGCCAGCCTTACGCTAAGAAAGATGGATGAACTTAGCTGGGAGCAGGCAGCGTCGATCCCCGAAGCCTACCTGACGGCTTTTCAGGCACTGCAAGTGCTCAACGAGCAGCAACCCGGTGATCATGTCTTGGTGCATGCAGGCGCAAGCGGTGTTGGACTGGCAGCGATTCAGCTGGCGCGCCTTCTTGGTGCCGAAAAGGTGTACGTTACGGCCGGTACACCTGAGAAAATTGAGGTGTGTAAGTCACTGGGGGCAACCGATGGGTTCAACTACAAGGAGACAGACTGGTACGAGGCATTGATGCACGCGACAGAGCAGCGTGGCGTCGATGTGATCCTCGATTTTATTGGTGCTCCTTACTTTGAAAAGAACCTGAAAGCACTGCGCCGCGACGGCCGTCTATCGCTGCAAGCAATGATGGGTGGCGCCGAACTGCCAGAAGGTGCAAAGCTCGCCCGTCTGCTCACGCACCGCCTGCGAGTAACCGGCAGCACGCTGCGCAGCCGCTCACTGGAATACCAGGGGAAACTCGTGGAGCAATTTGTACAGAGCGGCGCTCTGGCAGCGCTCGCGCGCGGCGCCGATGGATCGACGGGACCTGATCGACTGGGGTTGGTGCTGCACCGCATTTACGACTGGAACGACATCCGTTTGGCGCATGACGAGATGGCTGCGAACAAGAATATCGGTAAAATTGTAGCTACCGTGGTGTAAAAATGTGGTATCAATAAAGTACACTAGGCAGAAAACTGCGTACGGAGCGGCACGGACGGTTGTGGCGCAGGCTCTTTGTTCACATGGCCGGCCGACAGGCTCTCGCGGTACCTGTCCTCAATCGTGGAAAACACTTGGTCCAGCTGCGCAAGGGCATCGCGGAATGCGTCCACGGCGGAGACCGTATGTTCTGCTGTAAGCCTGTTCTTACGACGACAGTGATGATCAGGAGGAACAATTGGAAATGCGTATATAGTCCGCCCTCAGCGCTGATGCTCAGGTGGATATAATGTCATCCCGTCTCAACCTGGCCAACGGCACGTACCCAGCATTTGCACACGGAGATGAACCTTGTTCTCGGACGGATGAGGGAGTCTGGAATCAGCAAGACACAGCACGTACGTGTAGCCGCAAAACTCAACGCGGGGGCTGGAGTGTTAGTGGCTGTTCGGAAAAAGCAGAGTCCCTCATAAACGAAGAATTCCATTATTGATAAGCCCCCATGACCAAATAGCGTCTCGGGATCAAAGAGTAGAATCATCGGGACCCTGCGTCTATACGTACTCTTTCATCAGCATGTACCGTAGGGCATTGCCCATGGTATGATCTTCG
The DNA here is from genome assembly GCF_000349305.1 of Malassezia sympodialis ATCC 42132. Taxonomy (NCBI): domain Eukaryota; kingdom Fungi; phylum Basidiomycota; class Malasseziomycetes; order Malasseziales; family Malasseziaceae; genus Malassezia; species Malassezia sympodialis. Next base: position 280,130 of record NW_017387801.1, on the reverse strand, counting down.
TCCATGATGCAGAACGTCACAGAAGTAAGCTCCTCATCGCTGCCTGGCAACTGCAAGTTAGACCGTAAAGCATACCAGCGTGATCTTGCCGCGCACGGCGCTGGCATCCAACCCCTCCATGGCGGCAGCTGAAGACTTTTCGCGTCGCCCCCGGCCCTTCCCTCGTGATGACTAAGCTATGCACAGGGGGACCCGCCTGCATACTGCGCCAGAGCCGGTTGCCCCCACTATGTCGTGGAAACTTGGCAAGAGTACGTGGGAGGAGCTTACGCAGAACTGAAGGACAGTGCCGTCTTTCCGTTTGGTCTGTCATCGGCGACATCGTCGTCGACGACGCCGCAACCACCGCCGCCGACCCAGCCGCGTGCGGCCGAGCATGAATCTTTACTATCCGCCCCCAGCAGCGGTACGAAAGGGCCGGTACACACGTCGCATGCTGATCTTCTGACGGTGAGTGTCGTGAATGCACGAGGACTTTCCCTACCACCGGGCAAGTTGCTTTCTCCGGTACCGGCGCTGCCTGCGCCCAGCCCCCCCACCAAAGCAGGGATGCGGCAGCGGCAAATGAGTCTGCCCTATGTGGTGCTGGAGTTCGATAAGAACGAGGTATTGATCCTTGGGCTTGGTGGCGACCTATCTTCGCCACAGTGGCAGTTCACAGCGAACTTTGACGTGTCGCGGCGCGTCGAAGTGACGCTGCATGTGTACCTCCGGGCCGAAATGGTTGCGTCCGGACCCACGGCCACCGGTCCGGCGCCCGCCTTGTTGGGCAGTGTGGCATCACGGGAGCTGCGCCCCAAGAATGAGATGGAGATCCTGGGCGCCAACGATGTGTATATGGGCATGGCGAAGCTGGTACCCTCGTTCGACACGTCGCGCATCATCGACACATGGCTCCCATTGAGTGGGGGCACCGGAGAGATCCGCGTGCAAATGGCATTCAAATCCCAAGTCGGCAAGTCCCTGTCCATTGAATCGTTTGAACTTCTTAAGGTGATTGGCAAGGGCAGTTTCGGCAAGGTGATGCAAGTACGAAAGAAGGATACGTCGCGGATCTACGCGCTCAAGATTATCCGCAAGGCGCATATCATCTCGCGCTCCGAGGTCACACATACCCTGGCCGAGCGCACCGTGCTGGCACAGGTGAACTGCCCGTTTATCGTGCCGCTCAAATTTTCATTTCAGAGCCCCGACAAGCTGTATCTGGGTCTGGCATTTGTGAATGGAGGCGAACTATTCCACCATTTGCAACGCGAGGGCCGCTTCAGCGAGGAGCGCTCGCGCTTCTATGCGGCGGAGCTCTTCTGTGCCTTGGAGCACCTGCACAGTTTTCATGTGATCTACCGTGATTTGAAACCCGAAAACATCCTGCTCGACTTTACCGGTCACATCGCCCTGTGTGACTTTGGCCTTTGTAAATTGAATATGGGCGATAAGGAAACCACCCACACGTTTTGTGGCACGCCGGAGTATCTCGCGCCAGAGCTCCTACTCGGCCGCGGCTACACAAAAGCTGTCGACTGGTGGACGCTGGGCGTGCTCCTCTATGAGATGCTCACTGGTCTGCCGCCGTTTTTCTCAGAAGATGTCAACGAGATGTATCATAAAATTCTGCACGAGCCGCTAATGTTCCCCGCGGACGTGCGTCCTGACGCGCGCGACTTGTTAGCCCGGCTGCTACAGCGTGACCCCGCACAGCGGCTAGGCTCGCCGCCAGGTGGTGCCTCCGACATCAAGACTCATCCTTTCTTCACCAAGTACATTGACTGGAACCTGCTGCTTGCCAAGAAGGTGCAGCCACCCTACAAGCCTGGCGTGGCCTCTGCGTTCGACACATCTAACTTTGACCCCGAGTTCACTAAGGAGCCTGCGACGGACAGCGTCGTGGATGACAGCCACATGATCAGTGCAGCGGTGCAAGAGCAGTTCGCTGGCTTCAGCTACACGGCCGGCCCGGAGGGAGCCAGCGGCGAGGGTCTCTGGTCGTAGCGCGCGCCACGCCGGCCATGTATTTTAGTTGGTTGTAGAGGAAGTATGCCCCCACCTGTTGGGGCGCCCCACGTTTGCTGCACAGTTGTCGCCGCAGATTCGTGCTACCATGCGTGTGGCTGCCGCTCTGTTCTTCGTGGTGCCTGTGCTCGCGCAGAGCAGTAGCAACAGCACACAGTCGCAGTCTGCTGCGCCTTCTCCGTCGAGCTCACAAGCCTCGCTCGCCCAAAGTGTGACCAATGATTACTATACGCCCAAGAAAACCTTTACGCCTGCCACGACCTTTGAAACAGCACAGCAAGGTCATCCTACAAGCATTGTAGGTGTGGGGCCTAGCGGTATGCCCAGCAGCTATACCTGGGTGTACACGGTGCCCGACTCGACAGTGCCAGGTCCCGCGAATCAAACGCTGTCGAGTGTGCTCGCAGCGCAAGGACATACGCCCGGCGCAAGTGATTTGCAACCTGCGCCGGGAGCCCTGCAGGTGCGTAAACCTCCTACTCACCCCAGACGGCACCTGGCGTCGGCAATGGTGCCATGGCCGTAGCGCCAGTCGTGAGCCTAGCGTCCTGGCTTCTGGCCGCCCTGTGGGCGCTCTAAAGACCCAGTCATGTATCTCATATGTTTCATGTTCTTTTGTGCACATACACCTACGAAAAGGTCTGTGGCGAGCCCTGGCTCGGCGACGGCTGCGCCGAGCCACGCGCTGAGGCAGCCGCAGCGGCTACAGTTACAGCGGACATAGGCTGGGACGGCAAGGCCTTGCCTGCCACTTGCGCAGGGAGGGTCGGCGTCCCTTGATGAACGGAGGCTGTGGCAAGAAGGCTCTGAGACGAGGGCTTTTCCTCGAGCATCTCGTACATGAGTACAAAGTTCTTGGATACTTTGTCCCACGAGGCAGGATCGAAAAACACATAGGTGCCGCGCTCGTACGTAGGCGTCTTTTGCAGAGGCTCCATATTTGGCTCCTTCGTTAGCCACAAATGCAAGCCCTTGTGGTATCGCCAGTTCCGTGCGTACAATTCCTGTGCCGCGACTTCTTGTAGCACATCGCGCGGTGTCGAGTAGAATATGAAAAAGAGCGTCTCGTCGCTAAAGCTCGCCATTTTGGTCTGCGCTGGTGGTGGTGGCTGCACATTGTAGCAGTTAGGCAGCTGATAGGCAGGCTCAACCTGCATCGACGCCAGTGCTGGGTCCTGTGACCATGGCGTGACAAACGAGGGATGCAGACTCTCTGTCGCATCCAGATTCATCCCAAGACTCTGCAGGTTATTGCCCATCGTTAACATCGCCACGTCAGGGTCCTGCGTCTTGAGGAGGTTCACCAAGCCGACGAGCCCGAACCGATCCACAGGAGACACCAGCACCTGGTGGATGGGCAAGGCCGCCTCGTCGCCACTCGCCGCCATGTAGGCCGCACGCGCTGATCCGTCACGGACCGCATCAACTGTGGCCGCAGATGGGTCAGAACCTGCTTCGGACCGCAGAGCAGACGGCTCATGCGCGCTGCGTGCAGCCAGCCCTATCCGATGAAGGATATTGTGGTGCTGCGTGCCAAACGACTGTGACTGCATCCACCCTGCAGACCCATGTGTCGTGCTGGGAGATTGTGGTGCATTCATTCCTTGCTTTCGCGCCAGTTCTTGTGCCTGAGGTGAGTGAAATAGGCGTACCATTGTTTGTCTTTGCTGCTCCTGCTGCCACACCGCTGTGTGCTCGGCTCCATATGCATGCACATTGGGGTGTGCGCCACGGTTTTCTGAAACATGAGAACGGTTCAACGCTGGGAATTCCTCCTGCGCAAATGAAGTGCCATTCCGCGATAGCATCACCCCCGAGTTGGCACCGCCCGTCCCCACATGGCTCGCATACGAAGAAAACAGACCACCAGCAGAGGAAGAGCCGCTATTCGTATGTGATGAGACCTGGGAACCAAGAGCAGGGAATTCAGCCATGTCTAGATTCGAAGCACCCGAGTGCGCCGCCGCGGCATAGCCTGGGTGGGCGCCAGATAGGCCGCTGCCTGAGCCAAAGCCCATAGACTGGCCGGGATTACTGGTTGTAGGTCGACTGAGGGAGTCAAAGAAAAAAGACATACCTAGAGCTCATAGAAGATACACTGCTCGCTGCGTTCGGCATGGATCCACGCAAGGCCATCGACAGTCGAACGCGAAGCACGGCGCTGGAGCAGCCGCGAAAATCCCCCGGCCGTTGGCTCCACTTGGCGTCCTAGTAGGTCGCACTTACTCGCGCGTGACCCACCCTGTCCCCCGCTGTTCCACCGCGCTTTGTTGTTGCGCATCGCGTTCGAGATGGCATCTGGGCCGCCGAAAGAGCAGATTGCGGAAATCTTCAAGAGCTTTCGAAATTCTCACAAACTAAATCGTGTCTGTTTCGACTGCGGTGCTAAAAATCCGACATGGGCCAGCGCCACCTTCGCCGTGTACATCTGCTTGGACTGCTCGTCTGTGCATCGTAACATGGGCGTACATATCACGTTCGTGCGGTCTACGAACCTGGACTCATGGACGTGGCAACAGCTGCGCTTGATGAAGGTTGGCGGCAATGGTGCTGCGAGCGACTTCTTTGCGGCGCATGGCGGCAACGCTCTCCTGGCTCCATCGACGGAAGGCAAGGCCAAGTACACGTCTCAGGTTGCTCAGCGCTACAAGGAAGAGCTGCACCGCCGCGCCATTCAGGACGCCGCAGGACTCACGCTCATGGATCCTTTCGTTCTCCCCGGCGCCGTGGAAGCCGGTGCCGCCGCCAAGAAGCCAACCGACATGGATTTCTTCGACGAGTGGGAGTCAGCGACGGCGACGCCTACCGACGATGCACCGGCCGCGGTGCCCGCGCCGCCGATCGCTGAGACGCCCCTCGCGGACAAGGTGAGTGCTCCAGCGCCGACGCCTGCTCCTTCGGCTGCACCTACGACCGCGCCTACGCGCCCTGTGGCTACGTCTCTTCGTGCGGGTGTGCGTCCAGGAGCTGTGCGCGGCGGTGCGCGCGGCGGTGCACTGGGAGCGGTGCGTGCTGGAACAGGCAGCGCCGCGCTTGGCGCACGCCCTGCGAAGTTGGGTCTGGGTGTCCGCAAAACGGGCGCGCCGGTAGACTTTGATGAGGCGGAGCGTCGCGTCAAGCTGGAGCAAGAGCAGGCTATACGGGCCGCGAAGGAGGCGCAGGAGAAGGCGGCACAGGAGGAGCTCGAGAAAGTCCAGCTGCAAGAGCAGTTGGCCCAGGCGCAGAAGCAGAGTGCGCTGACCTCGAACGCGAAAGCGGCGGAGGCAGCCAAGGTGCCCGCCAAGCCGGCAATGAAGAGCAACACCGGTGTAGACCGTCTAGGCATGGGATTCTCGCGTCTCGGCCTGGCACAAGCACGCACGAATGCAGCATTGCAGACAAAGAGTACCAACACCACTGGCGACACAGAAGAGTCGAGCTACGCGCGGCAAAACTTTGCCTCGCAAAAATGTATGTGTATCTCGACTCACACCAGCGATCTCCAGCGACCAGTACTTCCAGCGCGGTGGCTACGACCCGAATCTATCGGCAGAAGCACAGGCACACCTGGCCAATTTTCAGGGAAAGACATCCATCTCGTCCAACCAGTACTTGTACGTTGCTCGCGCTGACCACAGTGGCCGTGAGGAAGAGGACGAGGGCGAGCTGCCGTCGGAGCGCGATGACTTTTCCGAACTGGAGGCCTCGGCACGCGCTTATTACCGCAAGTTCATGTCAAACCCAGATGTACAGCAAGGAATCGAAACGATTCGTACCGGAGCGCTCAAGCTTTCGCAGTACCTGGAAGATTTCAGCCGCAATGGTTCGTAGGCGTCCGCTCGCTGGCTACACACCTCCACCTGGAACAACGCGATGACGGGGCCACCGTCGGATTCATATATAGGCCATCATGTCTTCGTTTGGCACATACTACCGTGTGTCTACTTTTGGCGAATCGCACTGTAAAGCTGTAGGGTGCATTGTGGATGGTGTTCCCCCAGGTCTTGCCGTGAGTGAGGCGGATATCCAGCGCCAATTGACTCGCCGGCGTCCAGGCCAAAGCGCCCTGACCACACCCCGCGACGAAAAAGACAAGGTCGAGATTCTGTCTGGCACAGAGCGCGGCGTCACCCTGGGTACACCTATGGGTATGATGGTCCGTAATCAGGACCAGCGCCCTCATGATTACACGGACGAGAACCTTGATGCCATACCCCGCCCAAGTCATGCTGACTACACCTACCTGCAGAAGTATGGCGTGAAAGCCAGTAGTGGCGGTGGTCGCAGCAGTGCGCGCGAGACGATTGGGCGCGTCGCTGCCGGTGCTCTCGCTGAAAAGTATCTCGGTGACGTTCTTGGTGTTGAAATCGTGGCGTTTGTCTCGTCGGTGGGCCAGGTGCAACTGCCCGCCTTCCAGTCCGACAACGAAGAAGAACCCTTGAGCCAAGAATATCTGGACCTTCTCAACACAGTGACCCGCGAGCAGGTGGACAAGGAAAACATTCGGTGCCCCAACCCGGCGGTGGCTGACAAGATGCGCGAGCGCCTCATGGCAGCCAAGGAAAAGAGTGACTCGATCGGTGGCACCGTCACTTGTGTGATCCGTCATGTGCCTATCGGTTTGGGGGAGCCTTCGTTCGACAAATTCGAAGCAAAGCTTGCCCATGCTATGCTGAGCATTCCCGCGACAAAAGGCTTTGAAATTGGCTCAGGCTTCCGTGGAACATGTGTGCCAGGTAGCAAGCACAACGATCCATTTGTGAAGAAGGCGGATGGATCGCTGGGCACATCGACCAACTGGAGCGGCGGCATCCAGGGTGGTATTTCCAATGGTGAAAACATCTACTTCCGGTACGTACGAAGTTGACTGCTAATGTTTTTAGAGTGGCTTTTAAACCCCCTGCTACGATCTCGCAGGAGCAGCAGACGGCCCGCTACGATGGAGAGCCTGGTGTGCTGGAAAACCGCGGCAGGCACGATCCATGCGTCGTACCACGCGCTGTGCCCATTGTGGAGTCCATGGCAGCTCTAGTGGTCATGGACATGTACCTGGGCCAGTGCGCGCGTGACAAGGCGGCCAGCGGTATCAACCCGGCCGCCGTGGCTGCATTGCCCAAGAGCATGAAGAAGCACGATCATCCTTCTGCCTAAGTAGACGCCAGCGTGGCTGCTGAGTACGCAACCCATCACTACAAAAGAAGAGCTTCCATAGCAGAATCCAGTGGTATATGAGTAGCAGTTCCGCTACTTCTTCTTGCCCTTCATCGTCGCACGGCGGCCTTCACCTGAATCGAGTTAGTGACCAAATCATTAGCACATACCCTTCTTTGGTGGACCCTTCCCAAGCATGCGCTTCCTTTCCACATCCTTCAAGCGCTGAACTTCTTCACACAGCATCAACTCTGGCATGCCAGGGACTGCTGCACGGATGGTCGACAGCTTGATTTGAGGTGGATAGTATTTGAGCATCGCTCCTCCGACTAACGACTTTTTCAAGTATTTTGCACCATTTCGCACATTGCCTGGGTTGTAAGTCGTACCAAATACCTGGCATCGTAGCGCTTGCAGCGCGGCAAGCGACTTGGCAGGTGCACCAGGCATGGAACGCGATGAGTTTCCACCGGCTGGATTCGCGAGACAATATAGAGTCACGTGAGTGACTAGCGTTGCGAACAGAAATAAGCTACGACAGGCAAATAACAAGCCATAGCGATACTGTGATCCTACTACGTTGTGTATCTAATCCATTTACATAGTCGCATGGGCTTTGTGAAGATAACATGTGGTACTTCTGTTAGGAAGACCAATGGGCCAAACCTTGTGATCAAAAGCAACATTAGGGGAAGAGGGAGTTCTGATCCTTGGTCTCAGTTGTTTCGGGCTCGTGCAAAGTTGTTGCATTGCTAATCGATGTAGGAATTGCGGCGCTACCATCAATGGGAGGCGGCAAATCGGGTAGCGAGGCTTCATTCGAATCCTTCGGGAGATCCAAAACGTTCTCCGAGTAAGGCTCCAGCGTGTGCGGGGAATTCTCGAAAGGCACCGCAGAAACGCGTCGACTTGCATAATTGAATTCAGAGGGGACAGCAGACGTGCGACGACTAGGGTAATTGGAATCGTATTCATCATAGGAATCGTCTTCATCGCCAGAAAGGGCATCAGGGTCATCGTTGCGCAGCACAGGGACAACGGGACCAGAGATCTCATTAGCATCCTTGAGTTTCTTCTCGGAAGTGCGCTGAGGAGATACAGTAATAGGGACAGCAGGTGGTGCAGAAACTGGGGCTGGCGAAACAAGTGTCGCAGGCGGGTCGGCATCAGCGTGACCACCGCCCAATTCAGTTGTGGGCACCTCATCTGAGGGACCATCCGAGTGTTTTTCAACCGAAGCATCCGACCAGACCTTTTCACCATCATGGTCTTGTGTAGACGAAGTAGTGTCCATGCGAACGCCCACCACACGGAGATTTTCCAGAGCCTTTTCGCGATCAGAGGACAAGCTCGGAGCAAAGCGGGACGAAATGCCAAGCCAGGCTCTCATAAAGAAAATAATGACCATGAAGATAATGACAAAAGCAACTGGGATAGCGATACAAGTAACTGAGGCCGTAGGTACCCGACTGTGTGGGAACGCCTGGAAGTAGTAAAATCCTCGGTCAGATTGTGCCGTGTTTGGTACTATCTGGCCATCCTTGAAACCAATAGGGTTATTCATGGGATTCGCAATAGCATAACCTTTCTTATCAGCCAAGTCCGCCACCAAAGGACCGGCGCGAGCCATACTGGCGGTGGCCCCTGTTATTATCACGGCCTTCAACCAGGCTCCACTGGATAGCATGATCAGGTCAGGGGCTGAATCGCGAGTAAGCTGCTACTTCTAGCAGACCGTCCGTCCCGACTTGGGAATCAATATGTTCTTGCGATCACGAGGGTGGAATTACAACCAATCATTTTCTTACAAATATGTATGTTTTATGATAAACGACTCCGAGTTAGGGCAAAAATAGTTACATGGAGACAGTGGCTTTGAACTGCTGTACGATTAGTTGATTAGTCCAAAACCTCTACTATAAACTTTGGTAATAATTGCGATCTTGACCCAGTATGGCTGTACATCATAACCCCAATAGTACTTTCAAGCGCAATCGACGTTAACCCTGTTTTAGTCCAGATGACTAATTACCTAGAAGTTATGCATTGTCAAGAATGTGGCAATGCTTATGACTAGGTTTTCAGGTGAGTCTCGGCACAAAATAAGCGAGACTGTTTTCGAAAAAGGGTCAAATGATGTTGTAGAATTGTGACTAGTTTGGATTAGCTCGCAACGATAGTTTCAGTCATGTCTGTGATTCGCTAGATTGAGCTATGAGACATGTATCCAAGCCCGGAACACATTTGTCGACCCAAAAATTTCAAGCGAGCTGTACATCCGATTTAAATTTCTGAGGCCGTAAACTCCGCGTGCCTGAATGCTCTGGAGTTGGGCTAAAGCCCAAAAATCGCACAGTGTGAAGTTTACGAGTATAGTTTATATCAAATACCCTTGTCATCAAGTGACCTTTATTACTTGACACCTCAACTGAAAAGTCCAACCTTACCCTTGTGGTATCATGTCTGACTTTTCAGACCCACCAGCACGGTTACTGCCATTGTCGCATGATTCGAATAACGCCACTCCTAGTTCGAGGACATCTTCGGTCTCGCCACCGCATGTTTCATCGCCTAAAAATACTGTGAGGTGGAACCCGTATTCTAATCGAGACCCTAACCGAGAGCTGAATATAAGTGAACGCCGGCCCACTTATTTCGGTTACATCAAGACTCCTGCAGATGCCATTCTACTGCTGGCTGCTTGCGATCTTCCGGAAGTCCCTAACGACCCGAGTATGGATCCACCTCCCCGCCGCATTTCGCGTCGTTTGCTCGATGACGAGCGCGCATCATTGATTCGCTCTGGATCAATTTTTGTGTGGGATGAACGCGAAGCTGGGATGCGTCGGTGGACAGATGGGCATTGTTGGAGTGCAAGCCGCGTCAGTGGCTGTTTCCTTACCTATCGGGAGCTTGAAATGCGCAAGAAAAATGCAGATAATTCAAAAGAGGCGCCTCGAGGCAATCTGTACAAGCAGGATGGCTTGATCAAGCAATCGTTCAGCATTACTACTGCGTCGAATCGGAAACTGCATGTGATATCCTACTTCCTTAAAAATGACGTTCGGATGGGCCGGCTGCAGCGTGTAAGCAAGGACCCTCGAATTAGCGGAAGAGGGCCAGGGTCATGGAACGTGCAAGTGGATGAGGAAGAGTTCGGTGAACTCTTGAGCCGAGAGAACGAGCGTCTACCTAATCACATTGTGATGGATATCAGGCAACCACCATATGTCACGGATGAAAAGCGAGCAATGAAGCGTACTCTGTCTGATGAGAGTTCCACTATGTCTTCGCCAGCTTCAGATGAACATGAGCAGGTTTCCCATCCCCGAATCGCCCCACGGCTTGCTTCAGTGGCATATCCATCCTATGATCGCGGTTATACAAGATATCCAGCGATGAACAGCAATTATGCGATTAGGGATGATAACGTGACTATGAAGCGCTATCGCTATGACCGCAGCCGCTCGCCATCTTATTCCTATTACCCTGAGCAACGTGGCTGGACATCTCGCTACGATACTGCCTCTCACATGTTGCCCCTTACACCCCCCTTATCGACGAGCTCAGTGCCTGTTGGATACACGCCGCGTTCTAAATCAGGGCCGTATACATACACTGCACCACGGCCCCAGCTTCCTCCTCTTCAATATCCGAGATCCTCTGAAGCCGAAAAGGGTACACTAGAGGCTTTGGCTAATCTGTGTGCGGACGGGCCAAGATGCCCTCCTTATCCCGCGGCTTTGCCTTATAAAACTTCCGGCTATGGACCGATTCGACCGCGGTTTGCCCCCGTTTCTGCTACGGACAGACATACTCTCCAAAAATTGAGTGTACCTATGTGAATAGATAAACAATATCAGGTACTTCTTTTCAAATCAGTAATGGGTTGACGGCGTGTTGTCCAGTCAAGGCATGGCTTCGGCCGGCCTGAAAGGTTCCCAAGGGCAAATGTGCCCTCCACGTAAATACCCCAACAGCGCACTCACCTCCATGTCAGCACAACAACGTATGGAGTATGTGCCAACAGAGTTCCGTGTATCAGGTGAATCTAACTACTATCGTATGTTCTTGCGCTTTTTTCTAACACAAACAAGCATATGTGTCTACTCATGAGAAAAAACGGAGATATAAGCCAGGCACCGTGGCACTGCGAGAAATTCGCAAGTATCAGCGCTCGACGGACCTGTTGATATCCAAGCTGCCGTTTGCACGCGTTGTTCGAGAGGTTGCTGATGACTTTATTGAGGCGAATTATGATTCGAGCGCAAGTGCAGTGGGATTGCGGTGGCAGAGTTCCGCTATCCTGGCGCTTCAAGAAGCTACAGAGGCCTACCTGGTGCACTTGTTTGAAGATGCCAATTTATGTGCGATTCATGCCAAGCGCGTAACAATTATGCAGAGAGACATTCAGTTGGCTCGGCGCATTCGGGGAGTCTGGGGTGGCATGGGCTGAAGCATACAACTTGTACCATCACAGGTGTAAGCGAGGTTTTTTCCTCTGCACCCAACTGTCCAAGGATCGCCAAAAGAATGCAACCAGCTGTTTGTCGGTGTGCCTCTTTGTGCGGTCTACCTGTACAATAGTTAGTGGGACAAGAGCATAGCAGGTACCTACCTGGAGGTGAGTCACGTTCCAATTCTTCACCTGCACACTGGGTGCTTCGTTCGACCAACGCACATACACGCCCATGGCTGGAGCGGTCAGCCAGGCAAATACGTACCATTTCGGAAAAGATCGCGTGGGTCCGACCAACGATACGACTTGAACTGCCAGGATTGACCCGTAGTAAAGACACAAATAACACGGGACCAAGGGTCCTGATCGCTCCCAGGCGCCCCACTGCCCAGTCGGTTGACAGCTTCAGCGCTGTCTACCACAAGGATGCGGCGGGATAGTGACACGCCTTGTCCAGACGTTGGCTCATCCGATGAAGGTGCTCGGATCGTTACGACAAGCTCGGGGATGCCGCCAGCCTGTTGGCGAGCCTCCTCAGGTGGAATAAACACGCCGTCCTGCAGCAGTGCTTTCACATTGAACATATTAACCAGGGCAGTTGGAGAGTTAGAAAGCAATATAATAGGGTCCTGTGCTCGAGACTTCCGAGCAGGGTTGATTGCGGACGGGGCTGAACGAGAGGAGGATGTGGATGACTTGTTAGATGAGACCGAGCGTTTCTTTGCGGCTTCGATGCGTGGTGCCATCATGGCTCGTAGTCCAAGCAGGTCGCCGCCAGCCCGCGCGCCTGTCGTACCATCGTCCGTATCGGCCGTCATAGATCCTCGCAGAGCGTCGTCACGACTAAGCAGCACTAGCTCATACTTGGAGCGCAGATGTCGAACAAACTCCGCATCGGCTGCATCAGGTTGAAAAGTGCGTTTTGAGGTGACCGGTCGCTCAGCGGCGTCGTCCTTTGTTAGAGCTGCTGGCGCTGCAGTGTCCGACGGCGCTGTAGCGCCGCTGTCAGCGACATCAGTGGGCGAAACGATGCCATCCCAGGCATTGCGCTTTCCCGTGAGGTATTCAAGAATAGGAGCACGCTCTAGTGCAGATATCGGCACAATCTGGGCTGTGGTCGCGTTGCGGAGGTATGAACCCGCACGTTCATTGCGTTGCAAAATCGCAAAAAGAAGGGCACTGAGCGGGAAAAAGGCATCAGGCTCTAAATCGATTTTGGGAGCTCCTCCCTCTCTTGATGAAAGCTCGCGGCTACGCAGCATACGTGCTGGTACATGCACATCGAATGTTTGCACTGGAGCCTTCGACTCCTTCGACAAGAAAGTAACGGAGGTAGCTCCCTGAATTCCATCCAGATCATTCCCGCTGGAATCTCGAAGCCTCACAAGCGCCATGGGATCTTCTGGATCAGCCGACACTGCGGCCCTGAGACACAGCAGCGCGTCCGCGGGTCCTTCGCTCTCGGGCATCGTAGCGATGGAGGAAAGATACACTATGGGCTTATGTAATGAAGTGGGTGGAGGAGATGGCCTATCGGGTAAGGGTGCCCACGGCAGGCAACAGAGCGCTAGGTGATAGGCGCACCAAGGCGCTCACGACGAGTGCACGCGCGACCCGGGCAAATATGCGAAGCATTTCTAGTACAAGAGCTGTTCCAGGCTCGGAGGAGGGCGTGACTCGGTTGAGCCGCAGGCGAATCAAAAATGGGACACGATGGTCCATACCCCGGATGACCAGCACGCAAAGAACGTAAATGAAGAGAGAGCCACAGCAATTCGATTGATTAGTACAAATCTCTCGACATGCTGCCACTGCTGAAGTTGAGACAGCCGCACTGAGTCAGGAGGGTGTTGTGCCAGAAACTGCACACCACGGTGGTCATCTCCAAAGACCACAGGATCTTTTGTGAGTGGACTGATAGTGTGGGGAGAGATCCGCTGTAGAAGCCTGTTCTTTGCATGGAGCGAGAGTGCAAATGGTGGACCATAGGGGTGCAGCCCTGCTCGATATGCGGCAAACGAAGGGGGCGACCAAGGCGATAATAGCGCACCATGGTCATTAAGACACCACCCGCCGAGGAGCCAAAGCCATGGCATGCCAATGAAGCCAAACCAAAACAGCTGTATCGCATCTGGATCGCCCTTGGGATTTTCCGGGCGCGGGTGCAGAGCTGCAAATGGGACGCGGCTTCGCCTGGTGAGAGATTGGTGCCAACTGGAAGCATCTGATTCGTCGTCATGAGGTCTACTCTCGCTCATAGATAAAGTAGGAGTGCGTCCCATGCAGGATGAATGCGTGTGTCGTGATGTCACATGTGCATCTGACCGGTGCATTTCAGCCAGGTGCAAAGGTCGCAAGTGCGACACAGTGGGAGCGACAGGCTCATCCATATCATGCTCAATATCACCAGGCGAGACAAAATTTAGCCCGTGTAGTTCCCCGGCAGACATTCTTCGTGACCGTGGGTGGGGTGCTGTTTCCGGAAGGGAGACCTCCGCAGAGGATATATCGGTATCGTCACCAAAATATTTTGATACAAGTTGCAACGAGCGTAGCGGTGGCGAAGCCGGCTCTCCGGGGCTAGTGGGTTCATCCTCACAGTAGGATTCCTCATCCAGACCAATCGAGTCGCCAACGAACTCTGTAACAGGGGTATTGTGTGAATCATAAGGTGGTTCAAAAGCATACATGAGTCCTGGGAACCAGCGATCAAGACCACTGTGTGATGGACTTAAGTGGGCATCGGGACAGTCAGATGACGAAGATGAAGGGAGAGACACAGGCATAGACATGAGTCGTCGGGCTCTTCGTTGTTGCGAGCCCTGGTAGTCCATAGCCATGCGACGACGAGATGACCCACTTTCTTCTGGCAATATGGAAAGCCCGAGACCGTAGTTTGGCGGAGAACGAGTCGTCGAGGCGGGGTGCGGAGGATGCACAGGTTGAGGATGTAGAGGCGGTGATAAGAAAACATCTGTGGATGCACGATAAGCTCTGTGTGGTATTTCTTGTGATTTGGTCGTTAGTGTTGTTGGCTCGGAGAACATGGGGGAGCTACTAGAGGGAGGTGAGCTCAAATTGGTAGTAATAGAGCTGGGTGCATAGAATTCAAACTTGTCGAGCCGCGACACGGGCAAGGCCTTGTCATTGCTCGAACTGAAATTACTCATGTATTTCCATGACTTTAATGCATGTGGACTCGTCTCCGCAAATGTGCCAGATGGTCCGGGCATACGCCAGCCACGATGCAGCTCAGGTGATGGACCGAATAGCTCTGGAGACGACCAATTGTGGCCCTCTTTGGTTGCCACAGAGGGTATATGACCTGTGTGACATGTGTTTCGACGCTCAGCTTCGGGATGACTACCATTCTCATCCCGAATGTATCCTAGTCCAGATGTTCGCCGTCGAGCTTTCACAATTTGAGAAGGCCGACGATGAGGGAAGGAGCGGACGGGCAACGGGAGATCATCCATGGCTTGTGCATGTGCGTGCCAGTTTTCTCCTTCCATGTCTCCGCGCGTCGACCTGAGACCTGAATTCGACCTAAATTTGCTTTCGTGCGAACTCGTAATGCTGGAACCACCGGTCGGCGACGAGCCACCACTTTTGTTGACCCAGTCTCGTGTTGGTTGGCTCTCCGTGGCACGTGAGACACAAACGCCGTCCTACCCCCAGCCCCCACATGCCAAGGCCTCCACCCTGATTTGTGCTCGGACATTTCGAGATACTAGCTACTAGTGCCTGTGCACGCAGGATAAGGACGTAATGTTTGCTTTGTGGACTGCGCCTATGTCGGATCCATGTTGCGCTGATATTCTGGCATAATAATAGGAAAGTTAGCTGAAAGAATTCATAGTACATATTTTTAGTTTATTCATTATATCTTCTATACATCGTTGTTAAATAAGGGTATGGAACATCACTCTCCCTTCCAGCGAACTATCGAGTCTACCATTCTGTTTCCTTGAAGATCCACCTTGGTAGATGTGTCAATGACGTGATGAGGTTGGTTTGTGGCTGTCTGACTAAAGGACCCTGTGACGCCACATAGAAATAAAGCGTATGTCACTAATATTCGACTACCGACTACCGACTACCGATGTCCATGCTCGCTATATCTCCTTCGTACTATGCGCCACGTCCCGACGAGAGGTTGCCTGTAGGTGCTGTGGATCCGAAATCTCTGCCTGAGGGTGTGGAATGTCCTCTTCTGTTTCAGCACACCGAGGTCCCGAGCGGTAACAGTACTGTTACCCTGAAAAACCGCGTCATTGTGGCACCTATGTGCATGTATTCGAGTGTGGATGGATTTCCCACTCCTTTCCATCTCGTTCACCATGGTCAGTTCGCTTTGCATGGTGCTGGTTCGATCATTGTGGAAGCCTCAGGTGTAACGCCGGCTGGACGTATTTCCTCCCGCGACTTGGGTTTGTACAAAGAAGAGCACGTTGCTGCGCATGCGTCGCTTGTACAAACTGTCAAGTCCGTGTCATCAGATGTGTACTTTGGTATCCAGCTGGCACATGCAGGTCGCAAGGCTTCGACGTATCCCCCCTATGACCGCACGCCGCATGATACTCCCTATGTACCTGTCAGCGACGGTGGTTGGGATAAGACTGTCGTGAGTCCATCGGCTATCCCCTATGGCGAGGGCCACTTGGTCCCTCATGAGCTGTCGCTCAGTGAGATCCGTGATATTGAGGATGATTTTGTACGAGCCGCTGACCGTGCGTACCGCGCTGGATACGATTTCGTCCAGATCCACTCGGCTCACGGCTATTTGCTGTCCTCTTTCAACTCTCCCTTGGCCAACCAGCGCACAGACTTGTATGGTGGCACCCTGGAGAACCGCACCCGTCTGCTGCTCAATATTGTGCGTCGCATTCGCGAACAATTCCCTGATAAAGGCCTGTGGGTGCGCCTCAATGGTACCGATGGTCTACCAGAGGAGGATGAAAGAGAGAGTTGGAATTATGAGGATACGACGGCTTTGGCCTCGCTGCTAGACTCGGCCGGTGTTGACATGCTAGATATTAGCAGTGGTGGCACGGTGGGCCAGATTAAGTTTTTGTCTACGCCCGGCTACCAGGTCCCCGGTGCGGTAGCAGCAAAGTCGGCTGGCCTCAAACGTATGAAGGTTAGCTCCGTGGGTTGTCTCCAGGGCGGAACAGAAGAAAACCCTGATGCGCCCGGTCTGTTCGCTGAGAAGGTGCTCCAGGAGGGGAGCGCGGATTTCATTGCCTTGGGTCGTGTTTTCCTGCGTCAGCCTACCTGGGTAGAAGATGCTGCTCGTGCTCTACTCGGAAGGCATGCGGCGGGTGCTTTGCAATACTCATACACGTTCCCCCGGCTAGAGTAAGTCCCTACAGGTGGAGACCCGTTTAGATAGCTGATTGAGGCGCACATGAAGGTTGGTGCCACGTGGTAGGCTTCCCGGCTTTAGCCGTGACCTGGGAGCAGAATCCAGTGACTCTTTCCTTTATAATTCTTGACATGGACCCTCTCGTGTACAAGCAGTACGTGTTTGGTCTGGACAGGCTGGTTGCCCGGCATGTGCTCTTCGCTAGAAGGCATGTAAGCATCCGGTGCATCTCGTCTGGACAGACTTGCTGAACAAAATACTAACACATACTTAGCAACACTGTCCCTCAGCGCCAGCGCATCTTCCAGGCTGACCCCCGCCCTGTCTACCAGCGCCTGCCTCGCTCGGGCCTGTACTTTGGCGTCTTCCAGGTCATCTTCTGGACTGGTATGGCCGGTATCACGGTCGGTGCTTACAACTTGATTGCGGTATGTACATCTCTTTGGGTGTGTCGATGCTGACGCTCTGTAGGGTAAGAAGTAATGGATACTTCTCCGACTGTTCTTCGTTTAGGGGTGGCCTTGCACTAATGCTTGCTTGGTCCGCTCTTCGACCGAATAGACCTGTAATCTTTGCTACGCCATCACTTAGTGTTTTTTTTTTCTTGCTCGTTTGCTAGTGTCCTTAAGTGTTCTTTACTGGCGAATGTCGGATTTCGACGTTCAGCTATCCAGTTGCACTATTGATTTTTACTACCATAAACAGTTAGGTAGGTCGAGAGTGACACATGCGCGGAAGAGCTGCAAGCTCAGCTATATAAACATGTTTCATAGTCAGTGAGGGGAGAGAACTGGGTCCTTGTGCTTCTGTTTGGCGCAGTGATCTCGGGCAGGCGGGCGCAGTTTGCGCAGCATGTTTGCCACACGTCTAGTCACGATTCCTGCACTACTATCTCGAAATGGGCGAATTGCGCTCTTTTAGGCGCTCACGTGCAAATGGCATGAAGCCAAAATGGCTGGGTATCCTATCCTACATATCTAGCTCAGAAGCCGAACCAGCCAGATCGCTATCAACAAACTCATCGGTCGAATCCGTCAACTCATAATCTGTACTGGGTGGCGTTTCAAGGCCAATCGAACCTTGTTGCAAGAGACCCATAGCAAGCGGCATCGTAGAACGGAACGGCACAGCGGTTGAGGTGACGCTGCTATTCGTGCTAGCAGAGCTGTTGCGCCGGTGCCTGTTACGGCGCACTACTGTATGCTGTGTAGTGCGGGCGCGCAACAAAGGGTTCGGATGGAGAATCCATGTAGTTCTCTTGGTGCCACTCAGGGGGTCCGTACCGGAAGCGGGAATAGTACGCGAGAAACTGGGACAGTTCAAGGTACGTGCCACACAATGAATCGCTAGACGCGAACATGCATCTTCCGAACGCCAGATCAACAGCGTCGGGGTTTGCTTCAACTCAATTAGGGCACCCTCTTCGCGACCACTGGGGTGTGCCAAAATCACACGGCTAGAGCACCCTTCCTCGTCCATATGCACATACTCGGTTCGGCGTAGCCAATGTCCAATTTCTTTCTGGGCCGTGAAAATAAGGCGCTCCAAAAACAGACACTGCCTTGTTGCCGAGACAGCAGGGAAGGTCATTGTCTTCAAAGCATCCAGGTATGCCTGCATCAACTCAGCATGCCCCAGGCGTGCACGCAGAAACCCATGTGCATCACGCAGACTCATCGTGAACTGGCCCTTCATTGCAGATTCAATCTCAAAAGCTGGTGAATCATGCATCAGCGTGCACGCATCCATCAACGATGCCCTATCATGGCACAAGTCACCCAATACCACAGCTGTCTGCTCTGTGAACGTAGACTGTACTTGATTTGCAGGGATCAAGTAGTCTGCCGGGCCAGGACGTACAGCGTGTGGATTCCATGCAAACCTGCCTTGCACGGTGAGACAAGCATAAACACACCATTCTCATTGCGCCTAGCACGACGCTTGCCAATGTTACGAGCCATATCTGTGCCACACCGAGCATAACCATCCCTTGATTGGCGAGCAACAGGTGCTGCCTGGGATACTCGAGGGTTGCGCAATATCGCTGGCATACTCATAGGGACGGGCCCATCTCGAACAGTAGCCTGCTGCTGCTGCTGCATTTCTCTCTGAGGAACAATCACGTCGTTTCGAACAACGTCGACCTGACCAAGTGAATTTGCCACACTCAGGGAGTCCGACATGATGGTTGTCGTCGAAGAGATTTTTTTCCCACGTGCATTATTGGTAAGCTTAAGTACAGTGTGCTACATATGCACCGAGCCATCGCCGTCATACAAACAATATGCGAGAAGCAAAACCCTAATCTAATCAGGAACATAGAAAGAGCTCCCGCCCGAAGATTCACGAGTCATCCCCCGGCCATACGGAAAGCCCGAGGGAGCTGAGTCATTGTGATCGGGTGGCGAGGGAGTGCGTGAGGGCTCAAATGTCTTAGACATGCCACGGGGAATCATATCATGACTCTGCACAGACCCTTCAAAATCGGTCTGAATCAAAGTTTCTTTGGCGTCCCAATTTGAATGGCGAGCACCAACGCTAAACTCGAGGTCTTCCTTGGTGATGGAGTCCCAGAACTTGTACACCATCATGACTGAGAATAGGGAGCACAGGGCCCCGAAGAATGTGCCATCGATGTAGTGATTCACATTCTCGCATATAGGGTTGTTGAAGCCGTACATGAGAATCAAACCAGACACAAAGGCCAGGCACCCCATAATGATATCGTTGATGGGCCAGATCTCATCGAGTGTACGCACCACGAGAATCACCTGTGACACGACATAGATGAGCACCATTATGATAGGGAAGGGGAATTCAAAGAACCAGAGACCACCCTCACCCAAATTCTTCTTGTAAGTCTCCCCTGCCACAATCAACGAAACGATAAAAACGACAATCGAGCTGATACGCATAGTCCACAAGGATACGGCGGATCCATCTTCTGCAAACTGAAAACCAACGAATCCATTTAGCATAAGGCACCAGAAAATGGCGCACTTAAGACCAACGTATATGGCCGTGAACCACTGTATGTTGGTCAAAGCAAACGTACCAAATAAGCGCCAGTGTATGTGGGAATCACAGCAGAATCCAGGAACATCACAAGGAACTCAGAAACAGCATAGATGTACAAAAATAAGAGAATTTCTTTACGACCTGCGGATTAGACCAACTCGCTCATATACACGTACCGACGGCTGTGTATTTCGAATGCACATGCCAGAGCATAATGGCCGTCATAATGATCGCAGCCATATGAATCAGACAGGTGGCTGGGTCAGGGAGACAACTACAAACCTGGCTGAAATATAATGGTATTGTTGATGTCAATGTTACGAGAATAGCATTCTGGCACGCGTCCCATATCGTCTCCTAGAAGAGGGCAAGACACCATCGCCATACCTTGGCAGACACCTTCATAGTTGCCGAAGGAGAACACCATGCTCGGCAGGAGTCGTCGCCGAGGAACTCGTAAAGTCGCGGGCGGCGCTCCGACTGGCGAATCGCATGTGGCACACACCAGTGTCCTTGTAGGTCGACATTGCTAACATGCGGGCAAATGCCGGTGCACGGAAGGCCCACCTGCAGCCTCACGTCAGCAAGGAAGCTATGTACCGAGGCTGACCAGCCACGCCATGGCACTATGGAGCTGCGAGATAATTTAGAGAGAGAGAGGTCAAGCTGTGGGCTGGTGCATGCGCGTCTCGAGATTCCGGAGATTCTCTTCCTTGGCAAGAAGCTCCTGGCGCTTCTCCAGGATTTCACGCTGGACGCGCAGCTCGATTTCCCGCAACTTCTCCTCCTCACGGCGTAACTGCTCCTCCCTCAAGCGAACACTCTGGTTCATCAGGTCCTCGCTCTGCAGGGAAGCATCGGCCGCATAGTCATTGGGCATACCGCGCGACAGCTTCTCCGTTCGGTAGTTCTCGTAAAGGAAGTCATGAGTAATTTCCTTTAGATCGTTCAAGTGGGTGCCAAAAATAGCACCGCGCAGGCGCGCAAAGTCGCAGTGGTCCGGGTTGTCTACTTCCACGGTGCCCCATGGGTAGGCACGGCCCAAAACCATCTCACCGGTAGGCGTCACGACGTGATCTTCTGAGCCGATCACGGCGAACGGCAGGAGAGAGCGAAGCTCACTGTTTTCGGCAATCGTGTCTGGGTGGTCCTCATCTTCATCATAAGGGAAGTTATAGATGGGAATACCATAGTATTCAATATCCTCCATGACACGCTTGCGGAACTCCAGTAACTCGGAGGGAGAAAGCGAGTCTGACTTGCCAATCACAGGGATCACGTTCACGCGCGGACTCAGACGCCGCATCAGCTCAATATCCATTTCGCGAAGCGAGTGGCCAGTGGGTGCGATGAAATAGATGAGCGCATGGACACGGTTGTCGCGGAAGCGAGGATTACGGCGGATACGCGACTCCTCCGAGAGGATATCGTCATACTGGCGCTCGATGAAAGACAATATCTCATTGAACATGTACTCATTGTCAATGCTGTCGCCAAAGCCCGGTGTATCCACGATGGTAAGGCCAATCCGCATGCCCTCAGCCTCAACCTCTGTTAGGGGTTAGATATACCTCGCATGGAGCACATACCAAGGTTGACAGGCTGGATCTGTAGACCCATCTCAACGTTAGCGGTGGAAGGGTTTTCAGAGTCCTTGTGCTCAATGACGTTTTGGTCGCAAAGGGTGTTCACGAAAGTGGTCTTACCTGTGGATGTCAACAAGGAACATGATACGTACCAGTGCCACTTGCGCCAACTACCATGAGGCAGAAGGACACTCCCTTCTTGGCAGGACGACGACGGCTATCGATGGAAGTCATCACTGGTAGAAAGGTGCAGTCACGAACGAGTTGTCGATGGTCACCTAACCAGGCGATGGCGGGGCGAGGCACGCGCGCCGAGCGAACCGCCGCACGTGTGTCACGCGTCCTACTCACGTGACACAACGATCCGAGTCATGGGGACGATGGAAGGTGTCGAGCACGGCTGCAGCCATCCGCCATGACGAACCAGGCCTTCACGCGAGCGATGCCGTCATCGCCCTCCATGCAGGGGGAGTCTCCATTTGCTTCGCTGTTGGCGATGCAACAGGCAAGTGAGCCTCTTGCCCAAGAGATTCCAGTGGTTGAGGGACAGTCGCCTTCGCAGGCTGCGCACGGCCGTGCCCGGTCCGTGTCGATCCCAGGCGGCGCGAATGCGCCCCGTATTCTGCAGCCTTTTAACATGGACAGTATCAGAATTCTTCTTCTTGAAAATGTGAGCCAGGGAGCCGTTAAAATGCTTCGCGAGCAAGGGTTCGAGGTGGACTTTTTCACCGGTGCCTGGTCAGAGGAGGAGCTTGTGAACAAGATCGGAGACTACCATGCGATCGGCATTCGTTCCAAGACGCGCCTGACAAAGCGCGTGTTTGATGCGGCACACCAGCTCCTCGTGGTCGGCTGTTTCTGCATTGGTACGAACCAGGTGGATCTGGAGGCGGCTACTAAGCGTGGTATTGCCGTGTTCAACTCGCCCTTTGCCAACTCGCGCTCTGTGGCCGAACTTGTGATCGGCGAGCTTGTTTGCTTGGCCCGTCAGCTTGCTGATCGCTCGATAGAGATGCGCAACGGAACGTGGAACAAGGTATCCAAGGGCTGCTACGAGCTGCGTGGCAAGCTGTTGGGCATTGTGGGTTACGGCCACATTGGCTCCCAGCTGTCAGTGCTCGCGGAGGCAATGGGCATGCACGTTATCTACCATGATGTACTGCCGCTGATGCCGCTGGGCAGTGCGCGACAGGCTGAATCGCTGGAGGAGTTGTTGAGCGTGGCGGACTTTGTGAGTCTCCATGTACCTGAGCTACCTGAGACGCGCGGCATGATTGGCGCAAAGGAGCTCGCGCAGATGAAGCCAGGCTCGTACCTAATTAACAATGCTCGTGGTACGGTAGTGGACATTCCTGCGTTGGTCGAGTCGCTCAAGTCTAAGCATCTCGCAGGCTGTGCGATTGATGTGTACCCGAAGGAGCCGGCCAAAAATGGTGAGAACGCATTCAACAACGATCTGAATGCATGGGCGTCGGAACTACAAAAACAAAGCAATGTAATCATGACACCCCACATTGGTGGCAGTACGGAAGAAGCACAGCGCCTCATTGGTATTGAAGTGGGCAATGCACTGTGCCGTTACATCAACTTTGGCGGCAGCGTTGGTGCCGTGAATTTCCCAGAGGTTAACATTCGGCCCATCACTGAGCAGGAGACCCGCTCGATACGTATTTGCTACGTGCATCACAACCAACCAGGTGCCCTGCTTGCTGTCAACGAAATCATTGGCCGGCACAATGTCGACAAACAGAGCACTGACTCGCTGAAGGAGATTGCCTATCTACTGGCGGACATTAGCGATGTGTCCGAGTCTGACATCCAGGACATTTACACACGCCTGAGCAAGACTCCTGCCAATATCCTGGTACGTTTCCCTGTCGTGTTGGTGAGCTAACGCTGTATGCAGACCCGCCTGCTCTCGTAGTGACCCGAGTCTAGCCTTCCTCGGCCGTGGCGTCTCGATTATGTAAGGACATTGCACGACCTTCTTCGCTCCATCTGCGACGCCTCTGGAAAAGCATGCCGCGCCGGATTCCGAACCAGGTGACTCAGACCGTCGGCCGCCTGCTGCAGGGCGGCTATATGAAAGCGCCTCCAGCCTGGTACGAAGCAACGCTGCGTCACCCACCGCTGGTTCCGCCGCCGCACCACACACGGCAGCGTCCCGACGAAGATCTGCCGCGCTCGCTACAGGGCTCCACGTTGCGCCAGCCGCACGAGCGGGCTGCAGCCATTGGGGGCCGATCAAAGCTGAACTCACGTAAAAAAATTCGCTCACAGATGCCGCCACTGCGTCCGCAGCCGATCGTATACGAGGCCGACCGCATCCGCCGCCAATTTTTCCGCGACCACCCTTGGGAGGCCACGCGTCCTCAAACGCTGGTCGAGATGGACTATACGCTGGAGAACAGCCCGGTACCCGAGATTCCCGCGGGCACCTGGCCAGAGCTTTCGGCATGGAGCCGCATGAACCCCACCGTGGAAGAGTATGTGTGTCATGCTAACAGCAGTGTCATCCAGTGCACACTCAAGACGCGCGAGGTCGGTGGTGTGTCTCTGTCTGATGCATATCGTCGTACAATCGCTTCTTATCATGCCATCCAAGCCGAGCGTGAGCTTCGTATGCGCTACGCCAATCTAGAGGCTCGCAGCCTGGGGGCTGATATGGGTCTCTCGGAGACGGAGCGCGGTTTCCTCAAGGAGGGTCGTGAGTTAGACAAGTGGGCGGTCTCATCTACGGGCACAGGCTCCCTCGACAGCTCCTCGAGTGCCGGAACGACCGCTCGGGGTCAGCGCGTCAAGCGCGCCCACACCGAATTCACTGGTGGCGACTTGTACATGGCCGCGGCGTCGAGCGTGAGTCATGGACAAGGGGCGGTCGTGGGGCCCACCTCGGGCAGCGATGGTGCCGCCGCACCGGCGGATGCATCGTCGTTGCCAGATGACTACCTCGGCATCGGTGCATCTTTGCATAGATAGATTCGACATACCCGATGGTCTGCTACATACCGAGACCCTCTAGGTCGAGTTCCTCATTTTCCACCAGTTTGTGTAGCAGTTCGAACACACTAAACACGGGAAAGCCAACGACGTTGTGAAAGTCTCCTTCAATCCCGCGGATCAGCAGGGCGCCGCGACCCTGGATCGCAAAGCCACCGGCGCGGTCGAGGCCCTCGCCACAGTCCACATAGGCCTTCAACACGTCCGCCGGCATGTCCGCAAAGTGCACTTTCGTTTTTTCGCAGACGGTGCGAATCTGATAGCCGGGTGCCTGCAAGATCGGATGCACGAGTGCCACTCCAGTAATGACTGTGCACGAGTGACCACTGAGATCTGCTAGAATGCGCAAATTGTCCATCTTGTCCACAGGTTTCTCTAGCACCTGCTGCTCGAACACAACTACTGTGTCGGCGCCGATAACGAGGTCCGGCGGGTGGTGCGGCTCGGTGCGGACGAGGCGCTCATACACCTCCTTGGCTTTATGGGTCGCGGTCTCCACTGGGTATTCGTAAATAGCTTCCCCTACGAAATCGTCCTTAGACAAGTCTTCCTGGAATGTGCTGGGCACAACCTCCGGGTGCAGACCGATCTGAGCCAGGAGATCTCTCCGTCTCGCGCTGCCGCTCGCCAGAATGACCCGCTTTCCACGCAAACGCGTGAATACAGGAGACTGGATTGCTTCTTTTGACACGGTATCACTCGGTTTCAACAGCGCCTCTGAGGCAGACGACGCAGACATCGACGAGCCCATAAGGCGCGCCGCCTGTTCCGCTCGAGGTGCGCACAGATACTGGGTGCTCGGCCGAATCGAAGAACATCCTGTGCTTCTTCGACCATGGACGTGGCCGTAGAGGGGCGCCAGCCGCTGGCTACTGGCGCGCTCGAGTTCCCGCTTCTGCAGCTGATTGTCGAGGCACGCAACGAACATGGCATGCGTCAGCAAGACTGGTCACGCTACCGCCGGTATTGCGCAACCAAGACGCAGCGCGTGCGTTCCGCGCTGCATCTAACGCACGCCGCTGAGCAGGGCAAGGCCGGCAAAGCGACCAAGGGCCAGCGCCGCAGCAAGCGCCGCATGAATATGACGCCGGAGATGCAGAGTGCTGCAAACAAGGGGCGCGGCCATCAGTTCGTACGCCGAGAGATCGCACTGGATGAGGTGCGCGACACGCGTCCCCTGGAGCTCTTGTTGTTCGAGGCGGAGCACAGCTGGGCATCTGCGGAGGAGATCTGGTCGCAGCATACGGACGAAAATCGCTCCGTGCATCGCCGTCACAGTCTCAGCCGAGCGCGTCGCGCCGTGCAGTACGCCGAGGAGCTCCGCGAGCTTGTCGAAGCCTTGCCGGCAGTGACGCTGCCCGGACGCGCACAAACGCTTGCCTACGTCGGCCTTGTGCGTGGTGCACTGCATTTCATCCAGGGACGCTCCGAGGAGACGCTTAGGGTGGCGGCCGTCACTCGCCAGTTGCTGACAAACATTGCCGAGAGCAGTCCTACGAGTCGTGACGAGGCACTGGCGAGCAGCTTCCTCGACACACTGGACGCGCAGATCCGCTTCGCTGCCTACTCTATGAACGAGACCGACGATCCTTATGCGGCCGCCGAGCGAACAGCGACACCCGCCGTGTGCGAAGAGGTGCTGCCTGGTTTTGCTGAGACGATCCAGCAGCTGCGCAGCTCCCACCAGGCCGCCCCACCGAAACCCCTCGAGCTTCATTGGCGCTCTCAAACGATTCCCGTGCATACAGTGGAGCTATATGACGTCGTTACACGCGTGCGGGCTGAGGAGGCCGTGCTGGCCCGCTTTGTGCAGGCTCCGACCTTCTCGGCGCCAAGTGAGCGGACCAAGTCGCAACGCACACGCCTCACACATGCTGAACGCAATGCCAAGCGACGCGGCGGTACAGGGCGTGCGCGTGTCGCGCGCACAAACAATGCAGAATGGGACCCATTCGACCGTGTTTTGTCTGCGCTGGCGGATGCCGAGGCGACCGCCCGCGCACTTGTGGACGAAAATTCTCATGCACTCGCAAAAACCCACTCGACGCGGTACGAGGCAAGCGGTGTCCACCTGCGCCGCGCCCATGAGTGGCTTACCTACCGACTGCTCTCTGTTCGCATTGCGCGGAACGTGCGTCTAATGCATGGTGTACAGCTGCGCGCGCACAAGCGCGAAGCGCGTGCTCAGTCGCTCCAGCAAGCACATTCGGCGCGCGTGCGGCCGTCTCGACCGGCGGCGCCAAGCCAAAAGCGGCCCCAGCCCGGTTCGCGCGCAAAGCGCACGCGCGCTGAGCCCAAGGCCTTCCGGCGGCGCCCGGGCCGCAGCGGTACACGCCGTCTCGCAAGCGAGCGTCGTGTCCTGCGCTCGAAGCGCGCTTTGCGGGCTGCCGAGGGCCAAGCGGAGCGCCGCCGCCTGCGGCTCGTGCCTGGCCTTGCCAAGCTCCTGGATGGCATTGACAGCAGCCTTCTTGCCATTGGTGGCCTCGTCATGGTTGAAGGCGAACCTGATGTATCCAATTTGTTGGAGGCTAAGCGATTCTTTTACTGTGCTGCCCTCATGGAATACCTGGCCCATGCATTTGTGCAGTATGGTCTGCTAGGCGAAGCACTCATTTTACTACAGCGCGGAGATCTCTATATTCGACAGGCGGAGCAGTCGCTGGAGCTTGCCGATGGTGCTGAGGATGAGGACACGAGTTTCCCTCCGCAGCTCTTAGGCGGCAGTGACGCCCTCGCCCAGCGAGCGCAGGGATTAGAACAAGCGCGCACGGACGTCTACTCGGCGATCACCCGACACCATGGCCCTGCTGCGTCTATGCGTGCATCCAAGTCAGGCCAAACGCTCTACTTTCATGCACAGCGCCATGTCTCGTTCGATGCAGCGTTGGTGGAGCACGCCTTGCTGGAGGCCCAGGCTCAGTTGGCCCGTGGCCCAGCGGACATGGCGGCTGGCGAAGCTATGGACGCGGAAGAAATGGAGCCCCAGGTCGAGGACCATGCGCCCGTGGATATGCCGATGAGCAACGACGATGCGCCGTTCGATCCGGCCAACGCGCTGGCTGAGGAGGAGGAACGTGCGCAGGAAGCGCAGCGCCCACGTGGATGGCTCGCAAGCTGGTTCGGTCGTCGAGCGTAGACCCTGCTTACGTAGCTCTTTGTTCCCTAGTCTTCTTTCCTCTCACGTGCTTTACCGTCGGGCCCGGGTCACGGCGGTCTCGGCCGCCACACCGTCTCGGCCGTTGCTCTCGGCCGCTCTTGCTACCACCACCGTGACGCGTCTCCCCAGGCGCGTTTACCATCGGCCGACTACCCTCCACTTGACGCGCTCGCGTCCTACATACCATCACTGCAGGTCCTAGTGCTGCCGGCAGAAGACCTGTTTCATCACTAACGGCTCCTTTCTCTCTCTGTCTGAGTCTATGTCGATGGAGCGTAGTGCCATCGACTCCATACCTTCCCACACGCTGCCCGTGCCCCCCCCTCAAGCCTTTGGCATGAACGAACACGCTGGCCAGCATTACCATGCCGTGGATGCGCTCTCTTCCAACGTTTTACCCACTGCACGAGATCGTATGACAGCGCCAGAGCCACAGACCAAGCCGCCTTCGACCAAACGACGTAAAATTAACACGTGTTTTCCTTGCAAGCAGCGTAAGGTTAAGTGCGACCGACAGCAGCCCTATTGTGGACAGTGCCAGAAGCACCGTATTCCGGCGGAGCGCTGCATCTGGTCCTCGGATATGGCACTCTCCGCTGACATGCACAATGCAGCGGCCACCGCCATGGCGTACTCCAAACCGGACGCGTCCCACGCATCCATGGGCCTGAGCGCAAGTGACTGGGCCGGCGCACAGGGCACAGAACTCGCACTGGACAACGACACACGCGCAGTGATTGAGCGTATCAGCCACCTTGAGCAGCGCTTAGCCACGGGTAGTGCGTCCCAGCCCTCATCCCACGAGCTGCCGTCCTCTTCGACGAGCCAGACGCAGATCGACCCCATCCTCCTTGCCGGCACCGGTCTTTCGCTGGGTGATGTGAATACCGATCGCCCAAGTGCAGCCACCATCCCCCAAGACGCAGCTGTGGCGGCCGAGTTGGCATTTTGGCGCGCCAAGATGGAGCAGCACCAGCGCCCCTCTCAGTCCAGCGAAAATGCACAGATGGCACAGATGCAGGCAGAGCAAAATATTGCCGCAGATGCTCTTGCCATGTTTGCTCGGCACAGCCAGCAAAACACATTGGCTGGCAATGAGCAGACTCTTGGTCGATCTGCCGCCGTCGGCACGAGCTCGGAAGCCATGCCGCGTCACAGTATCGTCAATGCTCTTCTTGACAATGCGGCCTTTGGAATGAACAATGCTGTAGTCCGCATTCGTGCGGCTCTGGATATCCTTCCTGATACCCAACAATCTGATTATCTCTTGAAGATCCTACAGACCGTCGACTTGCATGTGTCCTATGGAATTAGTTGGCGTTTGGTCAAGGCTCAACTCGCCACACAGCGCGCCCAGATTGCTAATTGGAACCGCATGCACTCGCCTGTACCAGACAGCTTGGATGCATCCTTTTTGGCCCTGCTCCTTGTCCTGCTGGGACTCGCGGCGCAGTACACTGACTCGCGCTTTTTCGTCGAGCAAGGGTTCTGCTCCACTACCGATCAAGTCGACCCTTATGTGGATTCATGGGTGGACACTGCACAATCACTACTGGCAGCGGATGACTGTGTTCACAAGACCAACTGGAACCATATCGCTGCACTTTTGTTTAGCGTGGATTACCATGCGTCTCGCGGGCGTCTGCTGGAGCCGCTAGTAACTATGGCCACCTTGGTGCGTCTAGCTGAGCAGCAAGGCTACCACCAACTTGGATCCGCTATGGAAGACGAGCAGCAGTGGCAGCAGGCTCCGGACAGCAAGCTGGTCTGCGTGTCAGCCGTGACCGCCACTAGTCGCCCTGGCGCTTGGGTTCGCCCAACTACGACCTCTACCAGCCTGCCTGATCGCTCACACTTGGTTCGAGAAGCTGCTCGTCGACTGTGGTATCGGATTATGGTGAAGGACATGGTGCTGGGAACTGTCGTTCGCCGTGTATCACAGATCGACCCCTCTAGGGCGAACACGATGGCGCCCTTGAATGTCGACGAAGAGGATTTACCCGATGGCGAATCCCACATCCTACCCACTCTCAAGGAAGATGGCCGCCCCACTATCAACAACTTAACACCGTACTTGTATCAGATTGCGAATTTGGGTCGCGAATGGTCTACTATGGTCCAATCCGGTACACTCTCCTACACACTTGTGCTCGAGCTAGACACCAAGTTCCGTAACCTCTTGTCGACCTTGCCCATCTATCTGAGGCCCGATCCCACTCTCGAGCAGCTGCCGGAAGTTCGCCATGAGCAGGCACAACGCCCTTACCTTGCTATGCACCGTCTTTCCGTCTTTGAGGCTGTCAACCATCGTCTTCTTATGCTGCACCGTGACTTTATGTGCCTTGGCCACCGTGACAAAAAGTATGCATACTCTACACGCGTCGCTGTCGATGCCGCGCGCACCATGATTTCATGTCGCCAGCAAATTGACAATGTTCATCCCTCTGTTCAACGTCATGCCTCATTCCGTCACCATCTATTCCAGGCTGCTATTGTGTTGTCGCTCCATCTGCTCGAACTCGCCAACACCGCGCAAGGATCGTCTCAGGTGGCTCACCAGCTTCGAGGCGATATTGGTCTGATTATGGACTATCTTTCCGGTTCTGCAGAGATCCGTCAGTCACTGCCTCAGTGTCAGAAAGTGGCCTTAAAGCTGATTGAGTTGCTATTGACCGCTGCCAACTCGCGCCAAGAAAAGTTGGATGCTGCTAATGCTTCATCCAAGTCAGTGACAAATCCCTCGTCTACGTTGCCCATCGGCATGGACAACGAAAATACGAGCAATCTGTTTCATTTGGGTACTGGAACGACTGCGGCAACAGATCCCGTGGCGGACGCGGCCTCTGTCTTTTCTGCTCAGATGCTTGATCCAGGCTTCGCATCCAACCCATCACTGTCTGAGTTCTTTACGTCTTTGGACGAACTCATGATCCCCATTTACTAGTCTGAACTTTGTGTAGCAGATCATGTACGTCGTTCCAATTATTAGCGTGTACGACCTTTGACCTTTTTTCATCCTTGTCCAATGTTAGCCACTGCACAATAGGACAGATAGTTTCGTGCCAGTTTGTTGCGTGTAATTTCTTCAGCAGACTTGAATTGGTTCCCATCAAGATACCCACGTCTGCCCACAATAGACACGGCCAGTCCGTCAAAGAATCCCCCACATAAACATGCACACTTTCTGGATTCTTCGCAGCTACGTTTTGACAGAAAGCCAGCTTGTCAAAACCACTTAAAATGAGTCCCGCATCACTAGGTCCAACTATACGGCCCGTGCAGATGCCAGTTTCAGCGTCCTCTTCCAATTCATTCGAATAGATGTCGGTAAATCCTGAATCATATAAACCAAACAGATGCACTGTGTTACTTGCTCGTCTTAATCCCTCTGCAATGAACTTCTTGGACCAATTCACGCTCACAATATACGCCTTCATGGTACCAGATTGTATTTCTTCGGCAATCCGCTTCGCCATTCTTGTCCATCCATCGCGGTATTGTACTGAACTTAGCCTTCCACATCTCTGTTTATGAGTTGTACCATAAAATAACCCTCCTTTTATGATCTTTGAGATCGTCTCGCTTTCTGACATTTTCACATCTTTCACAAACCTCAACAAGTCCTCTTTGGTTCTAATCTCTCCAAAATTTTGGGCAAATTGTTGATGATCACTCAAATATTCATTTTGATAGTATTCGAAATTAGGTCCAATTGTCACTTCCTCAGCCGTTGGAGCCAAAAGTGAAAGAGTATCTTTGGTAGTGATAGTTTCGTCCCAGTCAACATACACTACGATGTGGGGCATGTTCAACCTTTTCCCGAACTTAGATGCAACTACTACAGGCTCAGCCAGCGTTCAGTCCAATAGTTTAATGGTTATGACGTATCCTTCACAACGGCTTCCGTTCGGATAAGATCCCGGTTCAATTCCGGGTTGGACTACGTTTTGGCACTTTTTAGTCTGATATTTTTGGGAGGAATTGATTATATATCAAATTTTTACATAGGAATCGTAACAGTCCAATAGTTTAATGGTTATGACGTATCCTTCACAACGGCTTCCGTTCGGATAAGATCCCGGTTCAATTCCGGGTTGGACTATGTTTTTGCTATTTTCGTACTCCGCAGACCTGTTGTTATAATCCTTCTAAGTAACATTTTCACGAATTCAATATATATATATGATAACTACTCAACAAACAGAACGCTATTTACAAAGATGTCAAGTGAAAAGAAGTAATTCTCACTGCTGCTTCAGAGACAACAAGTAAGGATGATTGGATGGAGTGTCAGGATGGAAACGGATCTTTCCTTCTTTAAAGAGGACAGAAGCTGGTCGCTTAATTTGTTGCTGTTGATGTGATTTTTCTTGGATTTCCATTTTCCACATTCCTCCCACACTGGTGCCAATGAAGGCAGGGACCATAGCCATAATTTCTCGAGGATGAATGTCCTGCTCTCTCATAAGTTTGGCATTGCTCTTTAAAACAAGATTACTGGCTCGCAAACGTCCCCCTCGAATACGTGAGAAGGCACCAATCTGCTTCGCAATCTGACCAATTGCAGGCTCATTCCAATTCGACAACGAGTCACTGGCTTCAGTCCGGCTTGGCGAAAATAGTGGCAAGGCATTGGGATCAGGCGCAAGCCTTAACTTGATCAGCAGCCTCTCAACAGGCTCGGTAGGTACTAGTCGTGCTAGTGCGCCAAGAGGCCAGGAGACCAACCCGGCTACAATGGAAATTCCCCAATCACGACCGCCAATGCGCTTCACACTAAAGGTAGCGCCACCGACATAAATAATCAATATTTGGCATCCAATCTCAACGAGCATGATAAGAATAAACCATATATTCTTGTGAATATTATGGAAGATATTCAAGTGGCGATCCAAACGACGGGTATTGACTTGATTGAATAGTTGGCACCACACAAATACATTGAAAATAAGGGTGTCTAGGTCGAGATTATCCATGTTGGCAATCGCACGAACTTTATTATGCATATTGAGAATGTCCTTACCACGATAGTACAACACAAAGATCAATATAATTTGATAGGCAGACTGAATGAAAATCTGCTTCCACATCTCGGTTGTAATCAAAGGCATCGAAGCACGATCAGGCTTGCGCTCCAGTGATTTCGGGTCTGCTGGGTCTGTGGCCAAAGCCAAGGCGGCCAACGTATCCATAATCAGATTGAGCCACAGTAACTGTACAGGAGTCAAAACGGAGGATTCACCATTATTTGAGATGGAGGTAACGAATGTTACCACCACAGCAACAATATTCACAGTGATTTGAAATTGCAAGAACTTGCGCACCGCATCGTTGACACAGCGCCCCCACATAATGGCACTCACAATGCTAGAGAAGTTGTCATCCAATAGAATGATATCGCTTGCTTCTTTAGCCACCTCAGATCCTGCGATACCCATTGAGAAACCAACGTTGGCGGACTTGAGAGCGGGACCATCATTTGTACCGTCACCTGTCACAGCCACTGTTTCCCCCATACTCTTTAACATATCTGTCAGGGTTTTCTTGTCTTCGGGGCTTGATCGCGCGAGAATGTGCAGGTGGGGGGCCAGCTCTGCCAAATCTGCCTCTGACAGCTGCCGAAAATCAGGTCCTTCAATTGAAACACCACCTGCCGAATATATACCACATTGCTTACCAATGGAACTTGCTGTTAAGATGTTATCACCGGTGCACATTTTTACACGGACACCGGCACGACCACATGCGCGTACGGCTTCAGTCACGCCATAACGTAGGGGATCTTCAATCGCCGCGACTCCTAACATAGTAAGATCAGAGTCAAGGTCTTCAAACGCAACCTCACCAGAGTCTTGCAATGCTATACCTTGAGGAGGCCAGCAAGGGAAATCTCGATAACAAAGTCCAATGGTTCGAAGAGACTGGGATGCATAGTGGGTTATGATTTTCTCCATCTCTGTGCGAGTAACATCATCTAATGTCTTGCACTGAATTCCTCCCAACTCTTTGCTCTGTGCGCTTAGAACCACTGAAGTGGATTTGCTTAAGAGCAACTCACTAGCCCCTTTCACATAAAACCTGTAACCTTTGTCCAACTTGGTTACGACACCCATTGCCTTTCGCGAGGAACTGAATGGCAACACTTGGATAATTTCCGAGGCATTGCGAATCTGATCGTATTCACCCCAGTCGAGGCGCTGAACCAAGTTTAAGAGGGCTGTTTCGGTTTTAGATCCAATAAAACCTGATTCGCTTTTTGCTGCATTCAGCAACGATGACGACTTGTTGGGACGAGAAATGATTCGTGCCCACCAAGGTCGCTTTATCGTGGAAGAAATCACATGATCTTCTTTGTCAGTGTCACTTGGAATGAATGCTGTAGAATTGATACAAATAAGTTTTGTAATGACGTCACGAAGGTCGGGCGAAAGATGCTCTGTAAGCGACCCCAAATCGACTGTTTCTTCATTTATTTGTGTATTCTCAATTTCAAGCTTGATGGAATCAAGGTACAGCAAATCAGAGCCCACACAACCAGCCACCACATTCATTTTATTCTGAGTCAGTGTACCAGTCTTATCTGTGCAAATACATGTAGCATTGGCCATAGTTTCACATGAACCCAAGATCCGCACCAACAGATTCTGATTAGACATTCGCCGTGTTGCAAAAGCGAGAGCTAAGGTTACAGCAAGCGGCAATCCCTCAGGAACGGCGACAACAATAACAATAACCGAAATGATCAATATGTTGATGAAAGATTCGCCATACTTCTTGCTATCCGGGTGAGGATCTCGCCCATACCTGACGAAGAACCGAATCATTAATGCGACGAACATCAAAAACCCGGCTGCAGTGCCTAACTTTGCGATTAGTTCAGCTAGCCTGTTGAGCTTTCCTTGAAGGGGAGTATTTGCTGGCTCTTCACGAAGAGACATCATGAGTTTACCATTCATACTCAGAGGGCCAACGGCAGTAACAACAAACTCGCCTACGCCCTCTAGGACTTTCGAGCCTGAAAGCACAAATACACTCTTGTGCTTAACTGAACCACTCTCCATCTCGCGTATATATTCATCATATGTCACCTTCTGAATCATATCTGATTCACCTGTCGCACTGGACTCATCGCATTTGACATTGTGAGATCTCAGCATGACGCCATCAAAAGCGACGATCTCACCAGGCTCTAAAGTGACAATATCTCCCACAACGACATCGTGCACGTCCACCAAGCACTGCTTACCTCCACGCAAGACCGTGATGTTGCGAGCTTCCTTTTTGGCATCTAAAGTTCGAAATTGACGCTCCTTTTGCCAATCATTTAGCGAGCCCACCAAGTCAACGATTAACACAGCCACAAGGACAGCCACACCCTCCACCCAGTCTACGGGGGGTGCGGGGCATTCATCCATACCTGGTTTCGGATTCAAGCACGGTGTGTATTCCGGTGGGGGGGAAAAGTCAGTGTATAGACCCAATGCGAAAGACACAATAGCAGCAATGATAAGCAACACTAGGATCTTATCCTGTAGTGCTAGCCACATGAGCATAAGGAGGCCTTTCGACTTGCGCGGAGGTAGACGATTGGCACCATAAACTCGGACTCTGTCTTCAATTGAGCCAGTATATTGTTTTGAAGAACCATTCTGTTTTGGATCAGCAGATAGACCCTTCTCAGCACTTGTATCGAGTCCAGCCATCAAACCTTCAATTCCGCCCATCTGTTGAAGTTTCTCAAAATTCTCAGGATCGATGAGAGAGCAAAGATCCCCTGCTTTCAAATGGAATGGCGAAGGATCGCGCCACATACGTTCCTTAAGTTCCTGTTTCATGCCCTCCAGTTCACGGGCATCGCTATTACCACCTCTCAAAGTCGTCCATATGCGCCTGAAAAATCCCATGTTTGATCCGGAATTCTTATTTTCTTCTTCTCGGACATCCAAAACCGTTGTAGGACTGGAAGGCTTTTCACTGGCTTGCAAAGCGATACCATGGATATCATTGTTGATATCTGAGTACCCCTCAGGAGTTTTCTCTCCAAAGAAGAAATTACTGGCATCAGCCTTCGGAGAGATATGTGATTCATGCTCCTGGTTTGCGACGTGATTTGATGACAAAGTTGTCAACTCCACGGTCGGACGCGTGGCATCCTCTAAACTCACGGCAAACACAGGCGGAGGCAAATGAACCCCTTCAAGTGTTTCATCTCTGCCATGTTCTGACAAAGATTGAGCTGGAGCTGTCATCAGCCCGTCTTTCACCCTGGGAGCGTCTGCCTTAGCCTTACGATAAGGTATGAATCCAGAGGTATCTGAACGCCTCACAAGTCCGCGGGCATTGACACAACATGCACGTGACAACACTTGGAGTGCACGAGTGTCGTCAATTTTCCCGAAATGTGGAGGGCATGCATACACCTAGATCGTAAATGCGTTTACACGCCTGAATCGTTGCGGAGATTTCCGACTTGGCCGAAATCAGTGGTCGACGACATCTAACTAACACTATTCACAATGACAGCTACAATGAAAGGTATGGCAATACGGAAGTATGGCAAAAATTCTCCTCTAGAGGAGATGGAGTTTCCCATCCCGACAGTGTTCGATGAGGATGTCCTTATAGAGATTCATGCTGCTAGTGTGAACCCAATTGACTTCAAAAATCGAAATGGGGTTGTGAAGCTTTTGTACACTTGCCCAATGCCATTTATTATGGGAAATGACTGTGCAGGTATTGTTACCAAGATTGGCGCCAAGGTTACAGAATTTAAGGTTGGCGACCGTGTGTATTCTCGAGCTCCGAGGGGACGATCCGGTACGTTTGCTGAGTACATAGCTATCAACCAAAGCTATGTCTCAAGAATGCCTCAAGGCCTAAGCTTTGTTGAGGCTAGTAGTATCCCGCTAGTTGGCTTGACTGCCTACCAAGCGCTTCATGATACGTTGCAGCTGAAGGAAGGGCAAAAAGTACTTATCCATGCAGGTGCAGGTGGTCTTGGAACCTTTGCAATCCAACTTGCCAAGAGCATGGGCCTCTATGTTGCTACAACTGCCAGTGAAAAAGGATATGAACTCGTTAAGGCCTTGGGTGCTGACGAGATTATCAACTACAAGATGGAGGCATTTGAGCAGCAACTTCAAGACTACGACGCTGTTCTAGACACCCTAGGCGGTGATAATTTGATCAAGTCTTTTAAGGTTGTTAAGAAGGGAGGAAAAGTGTTAAGTGTGTCCGGTGTCCCTGACCGCCGTATCGCGGTCAAGTTTGGCCTGGGCCTTGTGCCGACGGTTTTATTGACCCTGGCTTCTTCGTACATCACTGCCACTTCTTATTATTATGGTGTGGACTATGAGTTTCTGTTCATGGAAGCCAATGGTCAGGAACTTCATTGCATTACAGACTTGATTGAACAAGGCAAGATCAAGCCTGTGATTGATCGTACTTTTGCCTTGTCTGAGGGACAGCAGGCGTTGGACTATGTCGAATCTGGGCACGCCAAGGGTAAAGTAGTCATTCAAGTTCGCGAGTAGAGAGGTCTAGATGCCATAGATTTACAAACCAAAGCTTCGGAGTATACCTATCGTGAGACACACATTACATACCCAACCATCCACGGCCGCCCCACGTCGCCCAAATTTTCAGACTTGTAAGCGTATGCTGCGAAATATCATATACACCAGGAGTCTGAGAAATGCGCTGGAATAAGCCCACGGCCTCCTGTGCAGACACAGAGGGAAGCGTCGCCAATGCCAATTCTCACGTAAGTTTCTTTGCGTACCAGCAGCGCCGTATGCAAATGCAAGTCGCATGCGAGTCGTATACCAAAGAGGCTATGCGTAAGAAAAGCATACATACACCTTTCTCTGTGATCATATCAGTCGCGAAGCAAGCTTCTTCTGCAATTTTCACAGCGCGCATCATCAGTGGACCAGGATTCGGTACAGAAATCGGAACCGTTAGCAAAACCGAAGTATTGATTGGTGTGAAACAAGACTCTTTGGAAATTAGTGACAAAGGCTGAAGGGTTAAGAGCATCGGCACTTACGAGAAGAAGGTGCGATTTCACTGCATCACTCTTCATCAAGCGGTCACACAACCATTGCACAGCTTGCTCATCATTTGATAGCCCTGTGACATGTCTGAACTTTTCGTTAAGCTCTTCTGTAACGTGATTGTCCCACGTTTGGAAAAGCCGGCGAGGCGCAGATGTGCTTGCGGAATCAGGACCCGGAAACATAACCGACAATGCGCGATCCACGTTCGAAGGTTTCCATTGGGACGCCGTAGGAATTGCAGATCGGATAGATACCAAGGTGAACCCTTTCGAGGGTACGTGCGCAAGTGCTGCTCGCAGCAGGCTCTCAACAGCCGGACGTCCAGCCATCCTTGTACTCATTTAAGTGCAAGGTTGTCAATGTGGAGATCTATGCCATACGGGAGGGACTCGGCTCTATCCAAATATGCACTTGGCCGTCATCCCCCGCGCTTGCGAGCAGGTGAGGTGACTGCCCCTCCTTCTTGCTCGGTTCCCAAGCGATGCAATTTACTTCTGACAAGCCATGAGCATTTTCGACCTGTGCGGCTACCTCGACCTGAGGTGCATCAGACGATGGATCCTGGTGATGTGACTGATATTAGTTTGTCGACGCACGAGATAGAAGACGATAATATTCCCATCAGCTCCTGCACATGCTAGCTTTCCAAGAGACTGATTTGGGACAGAAGTATCGCCCAGGGCCCAGCTCAAACTGTAGATGGCGCGTGTAAAGTAGCCTTCCAAATTGCATACCTCCAGCCACCTGTCCCCGGCGCGCCCAGGAATTTTGCCCTCGGGTCGGATGCCTTTTTCGTTGCACTCGTTCTCCGAGTACCTTCTCCAAATTCTGATGGTCTTGTCATCCGAGGCAGAGGCAAGGTATTTGCCACAAGGCGAGAAAGCAAGGGACCAAACAGTGGAACTATGCCCTTTCAATGTAGCATAGCAGAACCAGTCCTCGGTCGGATCATCTAAATATAATTTGATGGTATCATCATAAGACGCAGAGGCGAGAAGCTAACATAAGTAGGAGTATGCTTACCTCTTCTTTGGGGTGCCATGCAATCGTTTTGACATCCTGTGTATGCTCCATGAGTACGCCCAAGCACTCGAAGTCTGAATCTGGCTGCACCTCCCAAACCCATACACTCTTATCGCGGCTGCAGCTAGCCAAGAGATTGCCATTATAGCTAAATTCAATGCATTTGCATTCACTGTCGTGGCCCTCCAGCGTTCCAGAGCAGTCCCACTCGGGGTCGCCATTGTCGCCGTCCCTCACACCTTCGGGAATTCGTTCCCATATCCCGACCGTGCTGTCAAAGGAAGCTGTAGCGAATATTTCACCAGAAGGTGACCAGGAGATATAGCGAACAGTGCGCTTATGACCAGTGGGAATGACCTCGCGCAAATTGAAAACGGTTTCCACGTCACCTGTCACACCCGACGGTAGGCTCGCGAACGAGTATAGCCGAACATCACGGTCAGTAGAGCAAGAAGCTAATATAGGCTGCTTAGGGTTCCACGCGATGTGCCATACCGCCTCTGCATGTCCTGGCAGCGTAGTCAACCGCTGAAGCGCTCGTGGACTCGCCATGATGAGATAAAGGACCTCCACAAAGAGCTACGCGACTCAAATGCTATGGAACAGGTACATTATTGGTCGTATCATGTGCGTTGTCACCCCACCAATGCGCCACGTCCTCTCTGACGTCGTTCAAATCATCCTCGTTTATTTCGCTAACACGCTCCCATTGTTGCTCGAACTCCAATGATATAGCATTGTTTGTATCCGCATACTCGGATGGAGCATTGAAGGAGAAGAGGTAAGACATGGGGGGGAGTTTCCAACAATTTTCGCGTATCCGCTTATGCTGGAGTCAGAGGAACACACATACACGCTCCCGATCTTCTTCAATACGCCGTAAAATATCTGTGTGGGATACCCGTGGCAAATCCGGCATAGTATGACCACTGGCACGGATACTGACCTGTGAGCCAACAAGTGCTTACGATTGGACACGGTCCTCGATTATTGTAATTAGTTGTGACAGAAATTCTGGGTCAAATATATGCTTGCTCTTCCAAGACATCAATATCTGGCATCAGAATCTAAAAGATTACGCACCTGTCGAGTGCTTCCCGCATTGATCACAGCATCCCAACTATTCGCTGGCACGACCATATCCACCAAAGCCTTCAAATCTCTCACAGCTAATGCACGATATACTGCCACATCTGAATTATTTTGGAAATCATCTGCAAGAAATGCATCTAGCATAAATAGCATGTTAATTCGCGCACTCGGTGCTTCCTGCATGTGAGTAGCAGAAACACACTTTGGCACACTCTGTCATAACACAATCCCAAATATCATCGGGGCATTTTGTAGCATAGCGCAAGGCGAACCCCACCACTTTCCGAATCGATTGTTGACTCGCATTAAGCCGTTTTAATAGGTCCAAAAACTCCATTCGGACCTGAAACGGGTCCATGGTCTCATAGGGGGTGGCAGAATGGAGGCACCCCAATTCGTGCGTGTGTGGGATTTATGGGTCAATCGCGTTGGTCATACACATGCCTACATGCCGCAGCCTCAATCTTTGGAGGAGGCGAATCAACGATACGAGGAGCTCAGAAAACAGTTAAAGGAAGGTTTGGATAAGAAGCGACAGCTGGACCATGACCTTACGGACCTAGAGTCACAGATCTATCTTTATGAAGGGTCTTACCTCAACAGTACTGCACTTAGTGGCGGCAATGTGATTCGTGGCTTCGACACGTATTTGAAAGCCAATGTGGGCACAACACCAGGAATCCGAACCCCTAGTCACCAAAATTCTTCAACTGATGACCGAATGTTTAGCTCTAGTAGTGCGACGTATCAAAGAAGTCTTGTACTCAAGACAAATGAGCCAGCCAACGAGGCGATCAAAACAGAAGAGGGCACTACTAAGCCAACTGAGTCACTTCCTCCATCGTCAGGCTATAAATTAAAGCGCAAGAACGATGAACCAACAAAACGTCTTTAAAAATATTCTGCAAATATGTACAGGCCTTCTATTTCACAAGCTTGAGTGGGCAATGTAGACCATAACAGCTGTAAAAGCAAGTGCCATCAGTGAAGGCCGGGAAATACTCGACGCAACAGCACTCGAGCGGTGGTTATTTTCATTCGAAGAACCCTGATCCGGAGCATCGCTAGGAAGAAAAGTACCACCATCACCAGAGTGTTCCATCACAATGCGACCCTTGGCATTCTGACCCTGACCATTAAACTCTTGCAAGAATAGGAACTGCTGGCCCAGCGGCGAGGTAATAATACCAAAGGCATCATGCGAAACATACTTGATACGACCAAAGAATACCGTGTCAGGAAGCTTTCCTGGTGTTGGATTTCCAGGTATACTAGGTAGAGCCTTGTTTACCCAGTTGTTCATGCGGTTCAAATGCCCACCACCTTGCGTCATACCTTCACAAGAACTGTCTGTAATGGCGTCGTCATCAACACCCACCATATAGAACTGAGCACGATTCAAGTACCGATTCCGAATCGTAGTCACATCATTCTGATCAAGATGGCGCTGGAAGTATGCGGGCATTGTCCCCTTTAGCCCATATTTGTAATCATTAAAGTCCGTACAGTTGCTTGGAATGTTTTCCGGGCGATCATCTGTAACATACATGAAAGACGCCGGTGAAGACATGACGTAGTACAGCTTCTTATCCAACGAAGTATCTGTTCGCAAAGCCACGTAGCGGTTTACGGTCTGTGCACCCATACTGAATCCAGAGACGACAATCTTATTCACGTTGGGGAAGCGTTTCGTGTCGCTAAAGTAATTCAAATACGTGTCCAGGATGTCTAGCGAGGAAACTTTCGGTCCATCCTGTTGGGCTTCTTTGGAGCTCACACCCTGAATGCGACGCTTGTTCTTATTACTGCTCGACTTAGACTTCTTAGGACCAGCCGTATACGCTGGATTCGCAAGCTTTCCCTGCTTGTCGTAAACAGGATAAATTGCATCCTTAATATCACCCCATCCATTATTGTCCCAGACAAGTGACTTCGTGTTGCTTACATTCCTAGAATCAACTGGGTAGGCTCCCACATCGACAAGGGCAAAAAACATAGGTGCCACAGCAAGCACTTCGTCAGGCGAAAAGCCACCTGAACTTGCTGCATCACTTCGGGAGAGATTAAGGTACATCCACTGATTCCAAGCATCACGATATTGTCCATGGATTTGAATGACCACGCGTTTAATCTTCTGAGGGTCATAGTTTTCATCAATGTAAGTAGTAATTGCCGACCCTTGATCATCAACAGTGAAGGTCGTGTTGTCGATCTTGGCACCTTGCAAGGGGGGTAATACACGCCATCCTTGGGACTTGAATGACTCTTTTCCACCGGGAAAAATGCCAGGATCGTTT
Source organism: Malassezia sympodialis ATCC 42132 (assembly GCF_000349305.1). Taxonomy (NCBI): domain Eukaryota; kingdom Fungi; phylum Basidiomycota; class Malasseziomycetes; order Malasseziales; family Malasseziaceae; genus Malassezia; species Malassezia sympodialis. The sequence goes on along the minus strand of NW_017387801.1, from coordinate 237,935 downwards.
GGTTGGTTGGAAGTGTTGGAATTCGCGTTAACTCGGCGCTCCAAATTATGTACAGTGGGTTCAAATGGAGCAGAGAGAACTACCAGCGGCAATGCCAGCAAGATTGCCGCCACCAACGTCGCGGTTCGCAAGCCGAACATGGTAGACGTAAAGCAGGAGGATCAGCAAAATACTGCTTTATACCGGGCCTGTGCGATTGACACAGCCTCGCCCACGTGGCTTTTCGTCCATTGAGCGCGGCGTATCGACCAGATATCCCTTGGAAGTCTGCGTGAAATTAGCTAATCATGCAGCAGGCGCAGATGCCTTTATGGATATCAAAATGACATAATGTTGACGCGATTTTTTTTTTTGGATCGGCGCCAATTCCATTTGCTGCAGGCAGCGATTGTAGGGAAATGGTTGACGAAGGTGTGGGCAAGATGCCTACTACGGAATTATTGAAACATGGCAATACACTCTTCGTTACAAGTATTCCATTTAGCGTCACAAACACTGATCTGGAAACCTTTTTTAGTGATATTGGCCCCCTTCGCCGTGCTTTTGTTGTTACCGACAAAGAAACCCATACATCAAAAGGTGTCGGTTATGTGACCTATACAGATTCGAATGATGCTGAAAAAGCGCTAGAGAAATTACAAGGCACAAGTATTGATGGGAGTCAGAGGAAGATCCAACTTCAATGGGCCGATCGGAAAAATGCTTCCAGCAAGACCGGAAATGACTCTGTCACCAACGATGGACAGACTCGCAAACGTCCACGCTCGTCCACACTTCCTGACCGAGACCCGGATGCTGTTCGAACCATTGTCATCTCTGGATTAGCAAGTTGCTCTCCCAAGGCAGATGAAAAGACGCTCTACAAGCGCGTGCGCAAGCTAGGCGATGTTGAACAGGTGCTTTTCGCTGACAAGAGTGAGTCTCCATGTGATGTGGCTTATGTTCGTTTCCGAACACCAAATCATGCGATGATGGCTATTCCTAAACTTCATGCACATCAATTTAAAGGTGCTCAACTGAGTGTAGAACTCAAGAAAAAGATCGATGCTGCCATGCGCCGTGATTTACACATGAGAGAGGACACACGCAAGAGGCAAAAAATCGTACAAGAAAAGATCGAGAAACTTTCAGGGAGTACCTGGTCTTCCAAAGCAGGTAAATTGAGTCGAGAAAGCAGACTTATTGTCCGCAACTTGCCGTTTGACATGACTGTGGATGACCTTCGAGCCGTCTTTTTACCATATGGCGCCCTGTACGATGTCTCCATCCCTTTACAAGAGCCGAAGAATGAAGATCAATTCCCGAAGAGTCGTGGATTTGCTTTCGTTTGGTTTGTATCTAAATCGGATGCGACCAATGCTATGACGGCCATCAATGGCGTATCATTGCGACACGGTGCAGCTGAGCAAAGTGCTTTGAGGAGGGCCAAAGGAAAAAAAGGACGAGAATTGGCCAAGGAGGCTTTTGAAAGGGTGCAAGAACATGCACAGCCAGCTCGTCCTGTCGCTGTTGATTGGTCTGTGTCACAGAAAGACTGGCTAGCGCAAGAGCAAGAACAGAGTTCCGACAATGACGTCGATGAAAACGATCTAGATGTTTATTCTAATGATCGAACTGTTTCTGCCTCTAGTGAACAGGACGGCGAAACGGAAGAATCTAACCAGGAATCAGATGATGATGCTGATGATGATGATGATGATAATATCAGTGTTGATACTCCTGCCGAACCACCTAAATTGGCTACTCCCGAAGCTGGCACCACTCTCTTCATTCGCAATTTACCCTATCAAGCAACAGAAGCGGAACTTAAAGAACTATTCCGCTCTTTTGGACCGCTTCGTTATGCACGCATCACAATGGACTTATCCACAAACAGAAGCCGCGGTACGGGCTTTGTTTGCTTCTGGAATCGCGACTCAGCAGATGCAGTTCTCCGTGAAGCGGCTATTGTTGCTAACGAAACCGCAGCAACAGAGCTAGAATCTAGCTTACCAAAGACCAACCCTTTCACTGTGCCATCTGTTATCACAGCTGACCCTTCGGCACCACTTGTGTCAAAATTTTCTCTTCATGGTCGTGTTTTGAATGTCGTTCGAGCAGTGACTCGCGATACTGCGTCACACCTGGAAGATTCCGCTCGACGGGCAAGGGAAAAGGGGGACAGGCGCAACACGTGGCTCTTGCGTGAAGGCGTACCTTTTCCGACTTCCCCTCTGGTTCACAATTTGTCTGAAATTGAGATCGAAAAACGAATGAAATCGTTTTCCATCCGTCGTGCCCAGTTAAGTGCCAATCCATCGCTACATGTGTCAAAGACGCGACTTGCCGTGCATCAACTTCCTTTGTTTGTTTCGGATAAGGTTCTTAAGCGTCTTGCGCTACATGCGGTGCGTGCTTTCCAAGAAGAAGTCAAAAGTGGTAATCGGAGCGACCTTAGCGTCGACGAGAAAGAAGACACTTCCAACAGCTCAAGTGCTAAGCAAAATGCAACTGGCAAGAAGCGCCCTCCACCTTCGATTGTGGTTCAGTCCAAAGTTGTTCGACAAAATGAGCGAATCGATCCGTTGACTGGCCGAGGTCGCTCGCGCGGATACGGATTCTTAGAGATGCGCTCGTTCCAACATGCACTGAAAGTACTAAGATGGGCAAATGGAAACAAGAAGGTCTCCGAGCTACTTATTCAATGGTGGCGCGAAGATCTCAAGTCTGAGAAAGATAAGCTAGATGCTGAGGGATCGTCTGAAGCTAAACTTCGGTCTAAGCGAATTTCTTCGGCGTTGGATACTCTCGAGTCTAGTTCCAAATCAGAGGCTCGAGGCGTTTTGCGTATTGAATTTTCGATTGAAAATATTACGACTGTGAGAAAGCGTGTTCTTCGCCAAGAGCAAGCGCGTGATAAGGCGTCGAAGCGTCGTAAAGTTCGTATGATTAACTTACACCAGATATCCGAAGAATACCGTGACGACGCAGCTTCGTCTAAACTAGCCGAACAGAAACAACAAGCAGTCCGAGCTAATACATCAAAGACAGTCTCAAAGGAGAAGCCAAAGTTCTCTATGGGCTCTCTTATCGGGAAAAAGCGTGCTATTCGCAAGCGCAAACAAGCAAACTAAGCTTAAAAACGTTCACTACCAAACTTGCATAACCCCGTAGAATGATTACTTAAACACTGTTGGGCTGTTTGGGCTTTGTGTCAGGTGGCCCGTGTGTCAAGAAATAATTTAAGGGGGTCCTTTCAGCATTTGCCACAGCTTGTGTTGTGTTGCCATGTCTTACGACAAAAGTAATCCTGAAGATGTATCTGCCATTTTATCACAGATGGGAAGGAAGCGTCATGCTTTTCTAGAGCAGACTACTATTGATCCATCCACCCCTGACCGAGACCATATTTTAAAAAACAATATGTACGTGAATGTCCTCTAACGTCACAGTGGATACCAAGTCACAGTTTTTGAAGAGAAGAAAATGCAAGCGGAAAAAGTTCAAGAAATTTTAGAAGAAAATGGATTCATCCCCCAGGAGTTAATTGCTTCTGAAGTCGCTTGGTTTTACGAACATCTTGGAATCGATGATATTTACTTCAAGCGTGAATCAGCTGAGACAGTTGCCAGTCATATCTTATCCTTATATGGAGCGAAGATATCGGAATACACAAACAATACGGGTCATCTCAACATTGACCTTCAGAAAAAGTCAGATACTTCCGCTGTCTTTATTCATTCAAGTCAGCCTGGGGTTAGGCGTCTTGGCGGTCCACAATGGGAACAAATCATGGATAGGCAATATCTTAACAAATCTAACACACAGTGTGCCTTCCGTTTGGAAACCTATCGCTCTACGGGCTCAGCTTCCGCGAATACTCCAGAGCATCTTCGTTGCTATTTCTTGCAAAAATGTGAATTTGTTCAACCCATTCCGGACCCCTCTTCAAACGCAGCCCATGATATTCGGGCTGTCTCTGACCAAGACTTTCTATCAAAAGCAAGCGCACATACTTTAAATGTTTACCAGCGTATTATGGAGGAAGCTCTTCGACGTGATGGTCCAGTAATCGATTTATTCGAAGTAGAAGGAGTCAAAGAACGCCGCGTTGTTATTGGCTACCGTATGGGCTCAACGTCTAACTTTTTCAGTGCTATTTCGGATCTTTACCATTATTATGACCTCTACTCTTCGCGTAAATATGTTGAACATTTTAGCAATGGGATCACCATTGTGTCTATTTACCTCAACCCTTTGAATACATCTCGAGCCCCTCCAATTGAATTGAGTATTCATCAAATTCTGAAAGAGATTTCACTTATTTTTGTTCTCCCAGACAATCCGTTCTTTTCTGGCGAAGAGACCGAACAATGTCATGCTGTACAGGAAGCAACATATGCATATGTTGGTTGGCTTTTTGCGCAACATTTCTGTAATCGCTTGGGATCTACTTATGAAGCATTACGTCAAATCATCGATGAAACTAATTCCCACCAAGCTGCCGTACTGAATGATATTAAACTGCGTTTGCGAGAGGAAACTTTCACTCGTCAATCTATCTTTGAAGTTATTAAAAGTTTTCCACACATTGTCCGTTTACTTTATGTGCACTTTGCTCATATTCATTATCCCTATCTTACAGGCTCTCGAGGCATCAATCCCACCTTAAGTCATCAAAGGCTCACTCGCGAAACATTGCTGTCCGATGAACAAATGCATGACTTTATTATTCAAAGTGCCAACAATTCTCACGAACGTCAAGTTCTTCTAGCGCTTCTCACTTTCAATAAAGCTGTACTCAAGACGAACTTTTATACGCCAACTAAAGTGGCACTGAGCTTCCGTTTAGATCCTTCATTTTTGCCGACAAGTGAATATCCTCATAAACCTTACGGTATATTCTTCGTCGTGGGGTCTGAATTCCGTGGATTCCATGTTCGATTCCGCGACGTAGCTCGTGGTGGTATCCGAATTATTAGGAGCCGCAACCGCGAAAATTATTCTATCAACCAACGGACTCTTTTTGATGAAAATTACGGCCTTGCTAGGACCCAGCATTTGAAAAACAAAGATATTCCAGAAGGAGGTGCTAAGGGCACTATTCTACCTAATATGGATGTTGACCCGCGCAAGTGTTTCGAAAAATACGTCGATGCCATTATTGATTTGCTTATTAAGGGTACGACACCCGGTGTCAAAGAGCCAATTGTGGATTTGGTTGGAAAGGAAGAGATCCTCTTCTTAGGTCCTGACGAGGGTACAGCTGATTTCATGGATTGGGGTGCTGAGCATGCTCGTGAACGTGGCGCACCATGGTGGAAGTCTTTTACCACAGGTAAAACTGCAGCTACATTAGGCGGTGTTCCACACGACGTTTTTGGAATGACATCTTTATCGGTGCGTCAGTATATCTTCGGAATCTTGCGCAAGAACAATCTGAAGGAGGAAGATATCACGAAGGTGCAGACTGGTGGACCGGATGGGGATCTTGGTTCAAATGAAATATTACTATCTAAAGACAAAACTATAGCCATCATTGATGGCTCTGGTGTCATACACGATCCAAATGGACTGAATCGCGAGGAGCTTATTCGTTTAGCCAAGCTGCGAAAGACGATTTCCTATTTTGACTTATCGAAATTGTCCCAAGATGGTTACCGTGTATTGGTGGAAGATCGAAATGTCAAGCTTCCCTCTGGTGAAGTAGTATCTGATGGTGTCACATTCCGCAACCAAGCTCACTTATTATACAAAGCAGATCTGTTTGTCCCATGCGGCGGACGCCCTGATTCTATCAATATTTCGAATGTTTGCAAGATGATTACCGGCGAGAATAAGTGTCACTACAAATTTATTGTTGAAGGTGCCAATCTATTTATTACTCGACAGGCCCGGTTAGCACTAGAAGAACATGGCGTCATTTTGTATCCGGATGCTAGTGCAAATAAAGGCGGTGTGACGTCCAGCAGCCTGGAAGTTTTGGTGGGGCTTGGCCTCACGGATCAAGAATACATATCTAACATGATGTTTGTGGATGGGAAGCCTACCCCTTTCTATATGAATTATGTTCATGACATTCAGGACATTATTGGGCGTAATGCCGAGGGAGAATTTGAGGCGATATGGAGGGAACACATGGAGACGTCGAAACCTCGTTCGATAATATCCACTGACCTCTCAACAACCTTGAACTCGATTTCCGAAGATATTGAAAACACGAATCTTTACGATCAGGAACGTTTACGAAATACAGTGCTAGGCCACGTTTTCCCGCCTACGCTGGTCCGTCAGGTTGGGATGGATGAGCTAATCCAGCGTGTGCCTTCTAGCTATCTAAAGAGCGCTTTTGCTGCTCAGGTGGCAGCCAGCTTTGTTTACGCCAAAGGTCCCCGTGCAAGCCATGTTGACTTTTACAACCATATTTCGTCTATGTTAGAGCACTCGTAGAATATGTCCTCACTCAGTCTCGTAATGCGGATCGGCCTTTGGGATAGATGGCCCGCGCGCGACCAGTACTTGATTGGGTACATGCAAGTGTTTGCCGTAACTCCGACCGGTGCTTACTTCCTCGACTCCACATGGGCCAGCTTTTCGCCACAGAAGGCTAGTTGATTCAGCTTCCTAAGCTACGACTGTAACCGTAGCAAAATCGTTGCCTTCTTTGTCCGGCTCGGGAAAGTTGGGCATTTCCACCACTATTCACCATGCTGCGTCAATTTCACAAGGCGCCTATGCGCGCTGTAACGACATCACGCGTGTCCACAGTCTTTGCTAGGTCTGCTGGATGCCGCATGATGACTAGCTCGGTTCGTGTAATGGCTGGTCCTATTCCCAAGCCATCTTCTCCTTCCCCTAGCGATTCTTTCGCTACGACTAACAACTCCTATTATGCTGAAGAGATGTATCGTCGCTGGAAAGAAGACCCGAAGTCTGTTCACAGTAGCTGGGACGTTTATTTCTCTGGCATGGATTCTGGTATGCCGAGTCAACAGGCTTTCACTCCTGCCCCAAGCCAGCTCAGCATGCCAGGTACTGGGACTGTCACTGAACCAGGGTCCCATCCTGCCAATGATTATCTGAAGCTTCAGCTCCTCGTGCGTGCCTTTCAAGTACAGGGCCACAAGATTGCCAAGATTGATCCTCTGAGGATTATCGACAGTGAGCGTGCTGAAAAGATGCCCAAGGAGCTCGATCCCAGCTACTATGGATGGAGCGATTCTGATCTCGATAAAGAAATGCAGCTAGGCACAGGATTGCTCCCGAACTTTGCCGCCGCTGGTACTACTAAGCTGACCATTCGCGAGGTAATCGATGCATGCCGCCGAATTTACTGTGGGTCAATTGGTTATCAATACGTGCATGTGCCTGATCGCAACCAATGTGACTGGCTTCGTGAGCATCTTGAAGTGCCCAAGCCGTTTGAGTACACGAAGGACGAGAAATGGCGTATTTTCGATCGCCTCGTTTGGTCCGACTCCTTTGAGCGCTTTATTGCCTCCAAATATCCCAATGAAAAGCGCTTTGGCCTTGAGGGTGGTGAATCTATGATTCCAGGTGTAAAGACTATCATTGACCGCGCGGTGGAGACAGGCGTTCGTAACATTACCATGGGTATGCCTCACCGTGGACGTCTTAACGTGCTTGGTAATGTCATTCGTCGCCCTCTGGAAAGCATTCTCCACCAATTTGCTGACAAGTCAAACGAAGAGGGGGGTGGTGATGTGAAATATCACCTAGGTGCCAACTATGTTCGCCCTACTCCCTCAGGTGAAAAGGTGGCTTTGTCGCTCGTGGCTAACCCGTCTCATCTGGAAGCCGAAGACCCTGTTGTTCTCGGTAAGACCCGTGCCCTGCAAGACTTTGAGGGCGACAAGGAGCACAACAAGTCTATGGCTCTGCTGATGCACGGCGACGCTGCATTTGCTGGGCAGGGTGTTGTCTATGAGACGATGGGTATGTACAATCTGCCCAAGTTTGCTACTGGCGGTACTATTCACATCATTGTCAACAACCAAATCGGTTTTACGACTGACCCTCGTTTCGCGCGTTCGACTCCTTATCCATCTGACATTGCCAAGGGTATTGATGCTCCTATTTTCCATGTCAATGGTGATGATGTTGAAGCTGTGAATTATGTGTGTGGTCTTGCTGTGGACTGGCGCACCAAGTTCAAGAAGGATGTCGTGATTGATCTGGTCTGTTACCGTCGTCATGGCCACAACGAGATTGACCAGCCTTCGTTCACACAGCCTCGCATGTACGAAGCCATTGGTAAACAACTCCCGACGTTGAAGCAATACATCAACCGCCTTGTTGAAGAAGGCACATTCACCGAGAAGCAGCTGAACGACCACTGCGAATGGGTTTGGGGCATGCTTCAGGAGGCTTTCGAGAAGAGTAAGACGTATGAACCTGAGGAGCGTCAATGGCTTTCGAGTGCATGGGAAGGCTTCCCTTCACCCCGCGAGCTCAAGGAGCACATTCTCGAACAACGCGAGACCGGTGTTGACGTCGAGCGCCTGCGCTACATCGGCAAGGCGTCTGCTTCGTTCCCTGAAGACTTTACTGTTCACCGTAACTTGGTGCGTATTCTCAGGAACCGCGAGAAGACTCTGGAGACTGGCGAGGGTATTGACATGTCCACTGCCGAAGCTCTGGCTTTTGGATCGCTCGTTATGGAGAATAATATGGTCCGTGTTTCTGGTCAAGACGTTGAGCGTGGTACTTTCTCACAACGTCATGCTGTTCTGCACGACCAGAAGAGTGAGAACACCTATGTTCCTCTGCAGCATCTTTCTGATGACCAAGCGCCGTTCACCATATGCAACAGTTCGCTCTCGGAGTTTGGTGCATTGGGCTTTGAGCTTGGTTTCTCTCTTGTGGATCCCAAAAACCTTACTATCTGGGAGGCTCAGTTTGGTGACTTCGCCAACAACGCGCAGTGCATTATTGATCAATTCATCGCTTCGGGTGAACACAAATGGCTGCAGCGCACGGGTCTGGTTGTGAATCTGCCTCATGGTTACGACGGACAGGGCCCTGAGCACTCGAGTGCCCGTCCTGAACGTTTCCTTCTTTTGATGGATGACCACCCGTACCGATTCCCTAACAGTGAGCAGGTGGCCCGTCAGCATCAAGATGCCAACATGGCTGTTGTTTACTGCACCACGCCGGCCAATCTGTTCCATGTTTTGCGTCGCCAAGTGCATCGCGATTTCCGCAAACCGCTGATCAACCTCTTCAGCAAGTCGCTTCTGCGCCACCCCGAGGCTCGCTCGAAGCTCGAGGAAATGGGTCCGGGAACGTCATTCCAGCGCGTGATTCCCGAGCCTCATGAGACTGAGGGCAAAGATGCTCTCGTTTCTCCTGAGCAGATTAAGCGTCATATCCTTACTGTGGGTCAGTCGTATTATGCCTTGCTCAACCATCGTCGTGAGAATGAGATCAAAGATGTCGCTATTACTCGAATTGAACAGATTGCTCCTCTTGACTATGAGACTATTGTTGCGGCGCTTGACAAGTATCCTAACGCTGATTTGATGTTTGCCCAAGAAGAACCCGTGAACAATGGTGCTTGGCTGTATCTTGAGCCTCGTCTGCGTACTTTGTGCACCAAGACGCAGCACCACAAGGGTCGCGAATTCATGGTTTCTGCTCGCCCGCCGTCTAGCTCTGTTGCTACTGGTAACAAGGGTGCTCATCTGGCCGAGCTTCGTGCATATGTCAACGGTGCATTTGATATGAACCGCAGCGTTCACGACGAAGCGTAATGGTTTCTATAGAAATCGTGTTTTTCCTTTAAAGAAAGGATGCCAAGAAACTGCGAATACCGTAGTACTTCATTAAGAAGAATTTCTAGACTGGATTTACAAAGTTGGTACGACAGTACGAGAACGTAAAAGATCATTTGGTACTTCTGGTATATCATGTAGCAGAGGGTGATGTTGATGACGAATCCGAGCTATCCTTGTCGTTGTTGCCATCCGATGTAGTAACAGCTGCAGGAATAATAATCACACAAAGAAGAGCAACAATGGCGATGATAATCACAATGCGCATCTTTACATCCTTCCACCACATGCGTTTCCGCACTTGGTTAGCACCACGACGGAAACCTTGTGCTGACACAGCAAGATTGTCTGTCTTATTCTGGAGACTATCCAAATTTTCACCACGCTCATTCACTTTGTTGATATTTTCACGCATAACACCGACTGTCTCATCAATTTGAGCTTGAATTTGTGCCGTTCGTGAATTTCCCTGGCTTGTAGTAGCCTTTGCTCCATTCTCAGTGGGGATGTAAGGGTCGTAAGTTCCGCTATTCGACATGTTAGGTGGAGAGGGGTGGAACGTGCGGGTGGCGCGTTTCCGACACGTTTTGTCATCATCTTAGCACAGGCCCATTATACCACGTGGTGCCACATGGTGATAAAACTGCATAGCACACGTGACAGTTTCCCATTCACTATGCAGCATCTTCGGAGTGCTAGGCGTGTAGTCGCCAGAGGTTTCATCGTTTGACGACTTCAAGTCAGGTTCAACATGGTAAGTACGACGTCAGTGTGCGCATGCTCTGTATGCCGTACAGCTATGGGCTGCTTCTACGACTACATAATTGCGGCGCACAGCTTTTTATTATGAGACAGAACTAACGCTCGACAGGCTCGCTACGCGTTTGACGATACCAAGTTGCCGGAGAAGACTGCAAAGTCGCGTGGTGCCTACCTCCGCGTTCACTTTAAGAACACGCGTGAGACCGCAGCTGCTATTAGCGGCATGAAGCTTCAGAAGGCTTATGCTTACCTTGACAATGTTGTTGAGCACAAGCAGGCTATTCCTTTCCGTCGCTTCAACGGTGGTGTGGGCCGCACTCCTCAGGTAAACGGTCTGAAGACTACTCAGGGTCGCTGGCCCGTCAAGTCAGTCAAGTTCCTGCTTGGTCTTCTTAAGAATGCTGAGGCCAACGCCGAGGCTAGCGGTCTGGATGCCGAGGCCCTTGTTATCCGCAACATTGTCGTTCAACAGGCCCCTACGACTTACCGCCGCACTTACCGGGCGCACGGTCGTATTAACCCCTACCGCAGCTCGCCTTGCCACATTGAGATCCATCTCTCAGAGCCTCTTGAGCAGGTTCCCAAGACCGTTACTGCAGTTCCTCAGCGTCTTAACAAGCGCCAGCTTGCCAAGAAGCGTGTGGCTGCTGCTCGTGCCATTGCTCCTGCGCAGTCCGCTTAAGTGTGTTGACCTCTCACTTGAGTTCGTATACTTTCCGGAACTATCGGCTTCCAAGCATGATAGGACCAGTCACTTTTTCTGATCTCGATCTGGTCTCGGTTGATACCGTAGTACAGTAGCGCTCTGCGCGGTGGGACTCAGGCTTGCCCTTCGCCAAAAATGAAACTCTTCCCATATTATATTTCTACTGGTCTTATGTGCGTGCTGAGCATACCCGGCAGGTTTATCTCCACAGCCGAAATGTGGATTCCCGCATCACTACTATCACCGCTATGAGCGAATGCAGGCAACCGCCTCCGTTGCTCACCGGTACCTTGGGACTGTATCAAACTTGCCCTATTTCCCTTCCTTATTTCGAGACAAATCCTCATCACCCAAATAAGCTCATATTCGTACCAGGCTTAACGGATACAATCGGTGTGGTGCCATACTTGCCTCAGCTGGCGGCCAACCTTGATAGTATCTCCTACTCACTTGTTCAGCCAGTCAAATCTTCTGATCTGGGAGGTTTTGGAACTTCATCGCTCGAAGGGGATGCACAAGAACTTGCGCAGCTAATTGAACATATTAAAACACGCTCTTCCGACCCTTGCGTTGGCAAGCTCGTAATTATGGGACATTCGACGGGCTGCCAGGATGTGTTGACCTTTCTTTCACAGGATCGCCTTCTATCCAAAGAAACTGGTGATGAATGCATCCATGTTGATGGCGGCATTTGTCAGGCTCCTGTCTCTGACCACGATTATTTTGAAGCTCATGTTACGCCTCATAGCGCTCAGCAGCTTCAAGAATGCCGGGACAAGCTTTTTAAAAATCAGCCATCTGCATTGCTTGACCGTTCCAAATCCATACACAAACCGGAATCCTTGCATGGTCGTGGCACAGGTAACTCTGAAGCTGTTCTGAACCCTGCCTTTACAGCGTACCGTTTTGCAAGCTTGAATGACAGTAACGGTGATGACGACTTCTTTAGCAACAACTTCAGTGATGATCAGATCCGCCGAGGTATTATGCCAGCATTGTCCCGAGCACCGCTACTGTTTCTCATGGGCGAGCAAGAGTATGTATAACTAACACTAACATATTAGCGAATATGTACCTGCATCCGTTGACAAATTACAACTACTGAAACGCTGGTCTGAGGCGCTTTCAGGTCAGCATTTCTACACAGAATATATTCTTGGTGCCAACCACAAAGTTGACAATGCTGAGGCACAGAAACAAGTTTGCCAATCTGTTTTAAAATTCTTACAAACATTACTATAACATACATATCTACATATTCAGCCAGCGAGATTGACAGAGATTTTCAATATCCCATCGAGTATATGGATCCACGTCCAGAAGATGCTCCAATACTTCACGAGCCTGTTCACGATGTTCATCAGTATCTTCAATATCATTACCAAAGTCTTCGGCAGGTACTGTTGTGCGCTCTGAATAGGTGAGAAGACCATAAGGGACTTCATATTCGCCGTCACTGATCCGTTGCAAGAGGCGTGACTGTACCGCATCTGTGAATGGCAAAGATCCCGTACATAGTGCATAGAGAATGCACCCTAATGCCCACATATCTCGAGCATAGGGAGAAAGATCGGGGGGTGGCAACGGCTTTGCGTGCGAAGGGACTGTGTCAAAAATTTCCATATCGGTATCCAAATACCGGACCATTTCAGGAGCAATATATTCAATGGTACCACAAGGTGTCGGAGGTACATTTGATGGATCGTCTTGTGGGACTACACATTCAGCGAGGCCAAAGTCTGCTACCTTCCACGTTATCTTGCTTTCATCTTCTGAGGGAAATCCAAGAATGTTTTCTAGTTTCAAATCGTTGTGTACAACATGTGCCACTTTATGCAAGCAGTACAAAGCAGATGCTAACTGCTGCATTATATCGCGTGTCTGTTGTAAAGAAATACCTCGAAATTTTGGAAGATTCAATGAAGAATGCCGCGACGAAGATAAAGGCGATGTCACAGTATCATCGCTTTGTTCCTGCTGAAGCGATGTGCCCGTCGGCGTGCCTTCAACTCGTATGAGTCGGAGAAGATTTCCATAATGGCTGAGTTCCATCACAATGAACTCGCGGGTTTTCTGATTGTCCGAGTTACCATCCGTAATGATGCGTTTCTCATGATACAATAGTGCCAATAGATGGGGATGCTGAGGCAGCTGTTTCCAAATGTCTGCCTCGTGTTTGTGCTCATTTCCTAAATCGGTCGAGTTTGGGCGTGTTACTTTTACAGCGACTTTTTTGTTGTTCTCATCAAGTGCATACGCTTCAAATACCACGGAGCTACCGCCTGCGCCAATGGTGCGACCCAGACGGAAGGTGGCACCGGGTTTTCCAAATTCAAATCCTTCATCCATTTCTCGATCAAGTGGCCTTGAAATTGAGATACGTCCCATCAAGATTTCAGCTGCTTTCGATGTACTACGACTTGGTCGCCTAGGCTTCCGCTGCGAGGACGAATGGCGCAAGTGATTCAAGATACTACCAGCTCCTTTAGAGCTCTCTGATGCAGATAATTTTCCTGGAATTCGGCCTAGTGGCAACGAGAATGCATTGAATTTGGTATCTGTGCGATGGAAAGCTGTTCGACTGTCATCGGAGCTGGGTGTTTGATCAGGCGGGGTTTCCTGTTGTCGTAACATTGGCAGAGACTGTCCTGAATTACCTGATATGGCTAGCCTTTCCCATTGCCAGGATCTATCTGGTTGAAGAGATCCATGCGGCTCCGAAGGAGAATCATGCCGTGGTATATCAATCCCTGGCTGTTTTGCCATCGCCGCAAGGATGCTGTGCCACGCCCGTGCGAGCAAACTTTTCAAATCCTGAAACCACGTGAGCTCCATGCATCCCTCCAACCCACCTCCACACGAACATGGCTCGCAAGGGTAAGAAGCCACCACGTACAAGCTTGTATCAGCGATTTATCCGTGAGCAACTTACGCGACTGGCGAAGGAGGACCCCAAACTTTCACATCGCGAAAGATTTCAAAAGGCTATGAGTTTATGGTCAGTGGAAATGAGAAAGTCTACTCAAGGTGGTCCTTCTCAAGGATCCCGGTGATTTCGCGCCGCTTCTTGAGCCATATCGGGAAGCTCGGCGATAACTCCGTCGTTGATGAATTCATCATAAGAGATTCATCCATGGATCTTAAACTGATGCGACGGGGCGAATAAGAGCTGACAGAGATGTCATCATCCTCGCGCTGGTCCTCGTCCCACTGTATCTTGTCCAGCAAGTAACTTGTGAAGGCAATCAAGTAACCGTACCGTGCGAGGTAATTGTTGAACACCGTGCGGAGTTGCATATGACGCTTTGAACCAGGCTCTGTATTATCTGCACGGAGCTTCATCATACTAATAGCTTTGCGCAAGTTCTGGATGGTATCCATGCGGTCAATAACCCGGTCCAGCAACGTTTTAGCCAAGCGACCATGAGTAAGGACGCCAACGAGCTGCAATATACAGCGATATTCTCCATCCACTCTCAACTCGTCTTCTAAGAGCTCTCGGGCATCACCTGATGGTCGCATATCATCTGTAGTTGGCCATTCACCTCGCTCCAACCAGAGTTGACCGAATTCACGCACAGATACAATCAGTGAGGCGATGATCATACCGCTTGTTGTGCGCCCACGACCCATTTGGCAATTAAAGACACAGATAGATTGCGTGTCAATTGCGTGCTCCACGCGCTCTTCGAGTTCAGCAAAGACGTCGGGCACAGGCGCCTGTTCATCCGTGATGGCAACGCGTGCATAATCAACTCGGAAACTCTCTTGGCGCATGCGCTCATATACTTCCCGAGGTGTAAGGATATCAGCTTCATGTACGGTCTCCCATACAGGCACAATGGTAAAGTCACCGTCGTCTTTTGGTACCTCGTCATGTAGCAGTACACGTCCATCGCGTTGTTGAGCTTCCTGTCGAAGATCTCGCTGAAGTGCTCGTTCGATACGTTCTACAACGTCGGTTGTGACGCCGGTGGCCTCCATGTTGGTCAGGGGTTGTTCTGCCAGCCGCAGTACATGAGGGCGTCCATTGACATACAACACGGGTTCTTCACGCAAATTGGTCCACACGACGTGCTTTAGTGCGTTTACATCCGCACCCATGCGCTTTAATCCTCTGCGTAATCCATCAATGGTGGGCATGCCGCAACCCCACACCTCCTGTGCTGTAGGGAATGTACTGTGAAACTCGTCTTTGGAGGGAAACAGGCCAACCAATGGATTCACACGGCGCAAATTAGGCATACCTTCAATACGCAAGGGAAGGCCAGCCTTGAGGATACCGCTGAAGAAGTCTGACTTGAGGATCGTGGACGCGCTTAAGATCGTACCAGATCGATTGCGAACTACCTCGTCCACTTCATCACTGAGTGCCATTCCATCTCCAATGTCAATTTTGCGGAGTGGGTTGATGGTTACCAGCTCCAGCTTGTTGAGATCACGCGCAATCGTGGTGATAACTGGCTGCTTCTGGACATATTGCTCGTATGTATGCTGGAAAATGGTGCTAGGATTGACACTGTTCAAGTAAGCCTGGAAGAGCATCATGTGGAAATATCGCCGCAAATTCTGAACACCCTGTACAATATAGCGTTGCTTTTCAGCCTCAGGAGCTTCACTAGCTGCAATGTAGGCATGTTCGATAGCATCCCGAATATTGACCACGTTACCACATGCATCGACTGCATTATCGACCATTCTTTTAATTTCTTGGCCATGAGGCACCACACGTAAAAGGCTGTTAATGACATGGTAAGATGGGGCAGGTTCTGCTACAGGCTCTGGTAGCGGAGCGCGCTGGATCCAGCGTTCCATTAGCAAAATTAGCACGGAAACTAGCGTGGTACGACCACGACCCAGCTGGCAGTTCACCACGATAGGTGTATTTGCGTTATAGCTGTCCAGAACAGCATGTAAAAGATACGTGACATCCGAAAATTCCACACTCTTCTCCGCCGTGATAGGAACCCGACGGAACTGCAGATGTATACCCGGTTTAAGTGAGGCAGCCACTTGATCCATGATTCCCTGGACTGTGGTAATATCATCCGGCTTGGCATCTTCCCACAGGGGCACAACTGTACCGTCCTCCGTCTCCGTGTGCAGTAACAATTTACCATCACTTGTCTCCAATTCATGCACGACATCCTGCCGAAGTCGTTCCTCCAATTGAGCCAGCCTTGTTGGTGTAATTCCACTATAATCCGTGATATTCCGGAGTGATAGCTCGCGCTGGCGCAAGCAATAGGGGTGTCCACTCACATACACGAGTGGCTCCTCCCGCAGGTTGATCCATAACACTGTGTGTTCTGTCTCTCCCTCTTTGGTCAGTTCATCCAGTACGTAGTTGAGGAGATTTTTGAACCCTTCCACGGATGGTTGGCCCGTGCCAAAGATATTGGTATCGAGGACGCGACGGAAATTCACAACGCCACGCAAGTGGTTGCCTTTATCGAGGGAAAACTCGCGCCAGACATCGCGCTTCAGCAACAAACCCGAACGCAACACGGTCCCAGTTCTGTTATGCACAACGAATTCAGCAAATTCATCGCCTGTGACCAGTGCTCCTTGCGCTAGGACCTCACCAAAGCGTCGACGTACCGAGTCATTAGGGGCAGCCAATGCGCTAGCATCACCGCGGCTGATCATGGATAAGTCTGCAACTGGCTCAAACAACGTAAGATGATGACGCAGCGTACGGATGCGCACAATACCGCGCCAAATCTCTGCTCGCTGTTTAAGCCACTCTGCAAATCGGTAACGAAACAAGGCTGTCCGACTTTCCTCGACATAGCTTGCAAAGGCAATCAGAAAGTAGTACACTTCTAAGGCCTTGGATGCTCGCCTCAAAAACAGATTTGCTTGTGATTCATCGATAGCGGCGGCTGTCGAATAATGAAGGCGTCGCGACAAAATTGATTCTCTCAGATTAACAACATGGGCACATGCGTCGATGGCCATATCAACAGATGCTTTACACTCCAAACCATTGTCTAATAGTCCACAAAGTTGACGAATAATACCATAGTCCCCCAGATTAGCCTCTTGAAGTGATTTTAGAAGGACCGGCTGCATTAGCAGCTGCTCAATCATACCGCTTGTATCTTTGGTGGTCAAACTGTGGCTTAGCACATAGATAAGACGCAGAAGATTGTGGTTTTGCGTCATATTATCTTGTGCCCGACGCAATGTATTTCCAAGCGTAGTGGGCAATGTTTGTGTGTCCAGCTGTTGTCCGTCCTTTTCCTTCATCGGGTCAGTGTTGGTGAGCAGCACCAGCTGCCGCCGGCGTACCAGCACAGCTGCTATCATTGCAAAAGTTGTGCGAAATACACCAGCACCACAGTTGGCCACAAAGCAGGTCTTGAGCGGGTCCGTATCCTTGATTACCTGGGTATAGGCATCCAGATAATTGTGCTCAAGAGGCTGATCTGGTGCTACTGGTAGCCGATGGTACGAAACGCGCCAACCTTGAGATCGAACCCACGCAAAGACCTCACGCACTGTACGAACTTCTCCTTTCTCCACAGCAACCCACATTGATTTGAGGTCTTGCGAGTCTCCTTGCTCCTCATGTACGAGGAGCAATCCATTGTTCTTCACTGCCTCCGTCAGGATATCGTGCTTGAGCCGTTTTTCAATAGCCTCTAGATTCTCAGCACGACTGCTCATGCTCATTGTTTGCCTTGGATTCAGTGCATCACGTAGCACAAACGGCCGGTCTCCGACATAGACAACGGGCTCTTCCCGTGTGCAGACCCATGCACAATAACGTGAGTCAGCTTTATCTTCGGTGGGATTGCAGTGCAAAGCAGATAGAACTGTCTTTAGACCAAGAATGGTAGGTTGACACACCCCAAAGACACCCAAATCCATGTCTGCTTCGCGAAACAGGGGTGCACCTTCTAAGGCGATCGCATCGTGTTTGGTCATCTCCGCATGGGCTACACTATGATCACGCTTTAAAATCAAACCTCGCGATAGAACGCTTCCATATCGCTCGCGAACAATCTTTCGCTCATGAAGCTCCCATTGCGATGTCAGA
Source organism: Malassezia sympodialis ATCC 42132 (assembly GCF_000349305.1). Classification (NCBI taxonomy): domain Eukaryota; kingdom Fungi; phylum Basidiomycota; class Malasseziomycetes; order Malasseziales; family Malasseziaceae; genus Malassezia; species Malassezia sympodialis. The sequence continues at coordinate 219,649 of NW_017387801.1, read as the reverse complement.
ATGTGTGCGCGTGGGAGGTCCGGCATGGCGACAGGACAAGCTCGCTCGGTGACCCCTGCCCGCCAACGCATCTTACGTGGGTGACCCGATGAGGCCCCGATTTAACACAGGTTGCCCAAACACTCAGACCACGAGATGCCGGCGCGGGCGATCTTTGGTCCGCGTCGCGTTGCAACGACGCCAGCTACTTTGACGAGTCACTTGTATGGTGACTCTGAGCTAGAGCAAGAGCAGCTCATTAACCCATATGAAAGTCAAGCGGCCGCTTATGACGTGACGCAGAATATTGTCGAGAACTATGAATATTCGTCAGAGGAAACTTATAAGCACTATCATGATACAGGCGCCGGCGAAGATCAACAACACGTATACACTAGTGATGTATATCAATACCCTGATGAGTCGTACTACGACAATAGATTGACTATGTCTGGTGATAACAATGAGTTTTACGACTCAACCACTGGCGACGCGTATACGATGCAGTCCATTCAACCAGCAGCCAATACTTCAGATTTTCAGCACTCTAATGTCGGATGGTCAGAGAGTGAAATGCCGTATCTGGAGCCGATGGATGCCGTGTCCAAAGAAGCCATCAGCTCTACACATTCGGATGATGAAGCAAACCAAACGGTTCTGGGATTGCTTTCTTCCGCTTATGGCCCGAGTTCTACTGCTCTAATACAGCCTGCGTCATCAAATTCAGAAGAATACTATGATGATGGAGAAAAAACGTACTATGGTCATATTCCTCAACGTCGGCCTCGTCGTTACAATACCATTAAACGTGTGCCCCTCGATCATGGTCACCTCGTGCTAGACTGTCCTATCCCCCCTAAACTACATTCTATGCTTCCTATTCGTGAAGGGCGCGAATTCTCACACATGCGATACACGGCACTTACATGTGATCCTGATCGCTTTGTATCAGAGAACTACTCGTTGCGACAGATCTTGTATGATCCCCCACGCCCTACTGAGATTTGCATAATCCTCACTCTTTATAATGAAGATGACAAGCTTTTTACGCGAACGATGCACGGTGTCATGACAAATATTGCTTATCTTTGCTCGTTAAAAAAACATGCTACATGGGGCCCGGACAGCTGGAAAAAGGTATCCGTGGTGATTATCGCTGATGGCCGCATGAAGATACACAGCCGTGTACTAAGCGTTTTGGCGGCTATGGGCATTTACCAGGAAGGTGTGGGGAAGAACACTGTTCAGGATGTGCCAGTTGTGGCCCACATGTACGAATACACAACCCAGATCTCAGTCGATCCTTCATTAAAGTTCCGCAGTGCTGAGCGAGGAATTGTACCGGTCCAGATTCTCTTGTGCATCAAGGAGCACAATCAAAAGAAAATCAATTCCCATCGCTGGGCTTTCAATGCTTTCAGTGCCATGCTACAGCCCCGCGTCTGCATCCTCATTGATGTGGGTACTATGCCGAAAGCTCGGAGTATCTACCGTCTCTGGGAAGCATTCGACCAAGATGAAAATGTAGGCGGTGCGTGCGGAGAGATCGTGGCTTTGAAAGGGAAAATGGGACACGCTCTTGCTAACCCTTTGGTTGCTGCGCAAAACTTTGAGTATAAATTGAGCAATGTATTGGACAAGCCCATGGAAAGTGCGTTTGGTTATATCAGCGTGCTCCCTGGAGCGTTTAGTGCGTATCGATACGAAGCCCTGCAAAACGATGCGATGGGACACGGACCCCTGTCTACCTATTTTAAAGGAGAAAAATTATATGGTGGTCATTCAGATGCGGACATTTTCACCAAAAACATGTACCTTGCAGAAGACCGAGTACTATGCTGGGAACTTGTCACCAAACGCAATGCTTCCTGGGTTTTGCGGTTTGTGAAACGAGCGCATGGTGAAACTGATGTTCCTACGCAAATACCCGAGCTAATATCGCAGCGACGACGCTGGTTGAATGGATCCTTCTTTGCTGCTATCCATTCCATTATCAAGTTCAATTATATCTACCGATCCAATCACTCCCTCTTCCGGAAAACCGTCCTTCATATTGAGATGGTGTACCAGTTGGTGCAACTATTGTTTTCTTGGTTTTCATTGGCAAATTACTATCTTACTTTCAAAATTTTGGCCGAATCTATGACTGATGTTGTGCACTGGTTGCACATACCCTCCGTCATTTGCGAGTATGTCTATCTCGCCATATTGATATACTGTTTTCTGCTGTCGATGGGCAACCGACCGCAAGGCAACCGTAATGGATATCTCTTTTCTATGATTATATTTGCTCTGTTAATGTTGTATATGATGGTCATCGTCATATATCTGGCCTATGTGAGCGTCAGAAAGGAGGTGGATAACAACCAAGGGATCCATATCATTGCTGATGGCGTATTTATTCGAATCGTTGTCTCAGTACTAAGTACCTTTGGTATTTGGCTTATTTCTTCCATCCTTTTCGTACGTGGAGATCTATTCACCATCAGCTTGACCCATGGCATTTGTTCACTAGCTTACTCCAATTTCTGCTCCTATCACCCAGGTACGAGTGTGAATGCTAACCCGAAGCTTTATTAATGTCATCAATATATGTAAGCTGTCTCCTCTAACACTGCAGATGCCTTTTCCAACATACATGACGTGTCCTGGGGTACAAAAGGATCAATTAACACCAAGTCAGACTTGGGTCAAGCTGTCGATGCTTCGGGCAACGCCGTAAACGTCACACTGCCGAATGAGACTCAGGATATTGATGCAGCATACGAAGATGCATGCCATGTGCTAGCTGTCAACCCAGAGCCAACTCCTGCGACGCGCGACCTAGACCTTGAACAGAAAGATTACTATGCGGCTGTGCGCACCAATGTCCTGCTGGCATGGACCTTGACAAATGCGGCACTGGGTGTGGCCATTATAAATTTACCACGCAAAGTGCATAACATATACATGGCTATTCTTTTTTACGCAGTGGCAGGTCTCGCGTTGTTTCGCTTCATTGGCGCCATCTTTTACCTGTACGTACATCACAATCCTGTGCTTACTGCAGCTTGGGCAAAGCATTACCGGGCAGATAAAAATTAAATAATCCTCTTCTCTGTCTCTGGTGAACGGCTTTGTAGCTGCTGTCGCATAGAATGAGTCATTTTCCGAACCGGATTTTCGATTTGGAGACGACGGCTGATAAGATCCAATAGTGAGTTTCCGTTTCCATGGTCTTGAGCATTACGCGGATCGTTCTCCCATAGAATATAGGCTGCAACACCTGTTACAACTCCAAAAATAGGGTCGGAAAAACTGTCGTTGGTGATTCTAAGCGTACCGGCCGATCAAGTATTTCACCATGTAGTTGTAGAGCACACAGCTAGGCCCGTGCAGGATGTCGCTGGGACTATTAGTGCACGTGATTTACCGGTTGGCACCTTAGGCGCACGGCTTGATAGCCTCTACATCGCCTCGTTGTGGTACAATGTACCCTATAAATCAATGGGGCAGTTCGGGAACACCAGGTTATGGTGTCTACCCACAGCCTCAGATGACGGGACAAATGCCTATGAATATGCAAAGTACAGGAATGCCTGGTGCATCGTTTATTGCGCGTCCCCAGGCACCGCCGCCGCCGCCTCCCAACATGATGTCACAGATGACCGGGTCTATGATGGGACAACCAATGGGTGCCCCGCCTATGATGCAACATCAGGCAGCTGGGATATCACCGATGATGCCACAGACCACGAGTATGTCATCTATGATGCAGCAGCGTCCAACAGGCATGACCCCGATGATGGGCCAGCCAACGGGAATGCCTCCGATGATGGGCCAGCCAACAGGAATGACCCCAATGATGAGCCAGCCAACAGGCATATCACCCATGATGAGCCAGTCAACTGGTATTCCCATGGCTGCACAAATGACCGGAGCTTTCTCAGATCCCCGAATGCGTTTAATGTATACGCAGTTCTTGCCTGCTGCGCAACCTTACTCTGGGGTACCCGTACCCTCGAACATGAACTTCCATCAAGCCAGTTTGCAGCCTGATCAGTTTCAGAACAAACTTCAGACTATATCTACGCAGCAGCCCAATAAGGCCAAGACTGGGATACCTTGGACAATGAGCAAGGATGAGCGCAAGAGTTATGACAATATTTTTCGTGCCTGGGATGCAAAGAAGACGGGATGGATTAATGGGGATGTGGCTCGTGAACTTTTTGGCCAAAGTGGGCTTTCTCGCGAGCAATTACTTCAGATCTGGCATCTTGCAGATGCTGAGAATCGCGGTAAATTAAACATCGCTGAGTTCCATATTGCCATGGCTCTTATTTATCGTGCACTCAATGGCAATGAAATTCCACAAGAGCTTCCAGCGGAACTCGTTCCGTCATCATCTCGTGACTTGAGCGAAAGTGTCGATTTTTTGAAGGATCTACTCAAACAAGATACAAATGTTCGCAACGCTACAGCTCTCAATTTGACTGAACCAGGATCAAACAAGGATGCCAAATACACTGAAACGCGCTCGTTTTACAAAAATCCTGTGGAACGAGATGCGGGTCGTACAAGTGATGCTGTTGCATACAAGCATAGGGAGTCTGATTCAGCTGGTTACCGAAGCCGGAGTCGCTACCTCGATCGCCGAGAAGTCCAGTTCAATGGTCAGAGTGCCGCTGAGGATCTTGGTGAGATGAAAAGGCAGCTGGAAAAGACACAGCGCATGTTGGAACGTACAGATTTGAACGAAGAAGAAGATCATGATCTGCAAAATGAAATGGAAGATGTTCGATACGCTATTCGCCGCCTCCAGGATGATATTGAGTATTATAACCGTCGCGAGGGACCCCACGCTGGAGAGCAACGTCGGAAGGCAGAACGCACGCTCATGCAACTTCTCCATGAGCGTTTGCCTCAATTGGAACGACGTCTGGACAAACGTCATACGATGGATAGCAAGAAAGAGCTTGAAGCAAGCCGACTCCGTGATGCTCGAAACAATGACAAATATTCGCATCTGGAAATGTCTTCATCACCTGTGCCTCCTTCCTCAACTGCTGAGCAGCCAAGATCGGAGCCATCTGACACCGTGAAACCTGTGTCGCCGGTACCGCCTTCTACACCAATGCCTGCGCCATCAGCACCCAAACTCTCAGGCACGGAGCGCGAGGCTTGGATTCGTTCAGAGGCACAGCGACGTGTTCAGGAACGTATGCGCATGCTAGGAGTGGCGGGTACAGTGGACAAATCCCCCTCTGTTGACGCCTCAGTGGAGCAGAGGCTTGCTTCTGAAAAGAGCGAGGCAGAAGCTCGAACGGCACAGGCTGAGCAAGAGGCGAAGGCTCGTGAGGAGGCACGCAAAGCCCGTCTGCGTGAACATAAACAGCCACCACCACCGCCTACTCGAGCAAGGCTGCCTGATCCAGCAAAAGACCATAAAAAGGAGCAGCCTCTGTCGTCCCATGACTCTGCGCCCGTTCCTCAAGAAACCACTATGCCATCTGAAAAGGGACAGTCTGTATCTTATCTTCCCAAGCATGATTCAATTCAGGTGCCAGAACGTAAGGCAACACTAGAATCTGTACCTGACCCTCCGCCGTTAACTCCATCCAATCCCCTGTCTGAACCTGAACCTGAGCCAAACTCAATGCCAACACCCTCTGCTCGCGCAAAGCCTTCAACTAACCCATTTTTCCGCCAAGCACCTGAGGTTTTACCATCAGATCTCAAGACAGATCCGCCCCCATTGACTGCCGCTTTTCATCCTCCCCGTGAACCAGAACCTAAATCTATGGCCGAAGAAGAGCCTATGTCCAGTCATGCCCCTGTTCAAACCCCTCAACCGCCACAACCCCACAGACCTACGCCACCAGCGACTGCCCCTACTCGTTCTGTACACTTGCCACCGTCACATGACGATGATTGGGATGAAGAAGAGGATGAGGATGAAGATGAAAACCCTTTAAGCTCCCGTACTACGCGCCAACATTTGGCACAACAACTTTTCAGTGGTGTGGTGCCAACGACGCAACCGGCAACGTCTGTGCCTCCGCCGCCACCCATACCTCCTGCTCCATCCTCTGCTCCAATTGAGCCAGAGGTGAAGAAAGGCGCTCAGGCACCTTCGGCTGAGGCGGTGACATCATCGAACGGATTACCCGCGCCTCTAGGTGGAAATGGTGGTGATCGCAATGCGCTTCTATCGCAAATCCGGGGAGGCACAACCCTCAAGAAGACAACTACCAGGGATAGGTCAGGTGCATTAACAGCAGGCTCAGTTTTGGGCTCATCATCACCACCTGCAGGAATTTCAACATCCTCTGTGCCAGTTGTGGACAGTAGCGACGACGAACCTGAAAGTGCCGAGCCTATGAGTGTCTATGGTAAATCTGTCGAACCTGAAGTGGATACTGCGCAGAGTACAGCAGTTGATCCTGAAAGTACAATTTCTCTTCAAAACGTCACTGCCACAGAACCTGGTGCAGAAATGATGGAAGAGTCGCACATGGACTTCGATACAAACCGGCAACTCCGCTGCCGCACACTGTATGCATTTGCTGGCGGAGAGGGAATGGCTTCATTCGAAGAAAATTCTGTCTTGTTGATCCATCCAAAGCTTAACGGCGTACCAATCGAGGGAGATTGGACATATGGCTCATTGGCATCACTGCCGGAGGTGAAAGGATTAATCCCAACTGCGTATGTTGCGCTTTTAGACTCGGTCGTGGCAGCGGAGGCGTTGTACGACTATGAGGCATCTTCACCGGAGGAGGCTACAATTCACGAGGGTGAATTGCTTCAAGTTGTCGACCAAAGTGACGAAAATTGGTGGCTCATCCTACGGAACGAAAAGTGCCTTCTGGTACCTTCAAATTATGTAGCTGTGGCATAACTCCGTATAGCCAATCCATGGTGGAAAACAAAATTATAAAATTAAAAAGAGCACAATGGGGATCGAACCCATGACCTTCGGGAATCAGCATAACCGAAAACCGATGCGGTAAACCACTCCGCTATGTGCCCCAACATATCGTTTTCTTAATGACGATTAAGACCTTAAAACAAGTTATAGCGCAGGGGCTTTCCATCGATACTGCAGTTGCATATTATCCCCCGTGCCTCTTGTCCAATGGCGTAGACATTGCACTAATGTTAAACGGGGTGGAAGAGTCACATTCCGGCACATAATATCAATAGGTACGTCCACAGAAGAAGAGCTTTGGTAGGTGTAAGGTGCCTGTACACCCGAGGCAATTAAAGACTGGTACACATATTCCGCAATCCGGGCGACGCGTAACAGACGAGGTGTAGTTACACTTGAATATTTATTTGACAATTGAGGTGCCTCTAGTGCATGCTTCATGGGTTGAGTCCCACTCACCTGCGCCGGGGTCCATTTTTCTAGGTGGACCCTAATCCGCGGTAGTTCTTTGTTCGGGTTTTGTCGTACAAAGAGAATTTTAAGAAGCCAAAGAGGAGCCAGGAGCTCAAGCAAGGGCGTATCACGTCCAATCGACACCACAGAACCTCGATATACCAGCTTCGACTCACCACTTTGACAAATATCTTGCAATAATTCGATTGGCAGGTCGTCAGCGTAGAAGATACCTGGCGTGCCTGGAGAAGGAGGCGCGGAACGACGAGGCCCTTGGAGGATGGATTGAAGTGCGTTCAAATCTTGCTCGAAATTGACAAGAGCGGTCCTGTTAGAAGAATCCAAGCGAGCTTGTGGCTTTTGTACCCCGCGACGTAGTCCATTCAACAAGGACCCATTGGAATCGGCTGAAGATATACTGGTTGCGCTGGACGGTGTTGTGAAAAAATGAGCTTGCACCTTGTTGAGCAATTGCAGCAAGGTTGTCTCTAAAGGTGATTCCGCCACTTGTGCTGGCGCAGGGACACTACCGCTTGCAGTGGATGTGAAAGTGCCTGTCATATGGGCCATGATAGAGTACAACGATTGATCCGTGTTGTCGCTTCGTATAGCATTGGGAAGCTGCGAAAGCGGCATGTGTAGAAGAGTTTCGGAAGGAATTTGCAGTGAAGATAGCCATCTTGCAAGCTGAGGAATACCATCATTGTTCTCAGGAGGATGTAACACGGTCTCGGCAAGCAGTAGGCCGCGAAACAAATTACGCAAAACACAGACGCCCAAAACCACGCGGTCTTCTGTCCAAGGCTGTTCTTCTCCAGACACCACATCCAGATTGAATTCATCGGCATAGACCTCTGCCGACCAGACGCGACTTTCATCGATGTGTACAGTCAACATGCCAGTTGAAGTATCGAGCGAGCACCAGGATTGTGTCACGCCATCACCTTCAATAATTCCTTGGACCAAATCTAAAGTGTCACTAGGTTTATCTTGGGGGCGCCAGTCATCGTTAGCTTGACGGGCATGAGCTGCCGCATGTAATGAATCATTGTCAAAGGTACCCAAACACCGTGCTTTAGGGATATGCCAAAGAGCCACAACACCGCCAGAGTCAATAGTCAGAGCATGCATGCGGTCATTTAACATGCATGCTCGAATAATACCGTGTGATCCAGGTACTTCAATAAGCGGCGACGTGGAGAGCGGCGAGGCTTCTTCTGCAGATTCAGGTAGTTGTAGTTGTGAGGAATTCAAGGCCTCGACCAGAGCAGGAGATGCCTGTGAAAAATTCGAAGAAAGAGGACTGTTAAGTAAGTCAGAGTGACGAATTGGTTTCAGGTTCACCTGGCTCTTTAGAGGGAGCTGGCGCAAATTCGGCAGGTCGCCCTCCCTAGTGAGTTGATAATTGGAGTTAGTAGGTACGTCCTTCCAACAGCGAAATGTTGATGATGCGAGGGTCGAAGACCATATAACCTCTTGTGGGTTGTCAACCGCAATACTGAGAATACTGGGAATTTGACCAGTTTCATTGCTGGATTCACGTGCTAGAACAATGCATTGGCCTTCCGATAGATCTTTATTTTGATTCCAGTCGACCTTGCACAAGTATCCGTCCCGATCACCAGAATAGAATGTCGTCAGCTGTGGATCGTTGGAGTATAGACTCCAAACACTGCTATTATGATGCAAGAATGTGTGAATGCAACGTTGCTCACCGACAGACCATAGTCTGACCGTTGTGTCTGAGGATCCTGACAACAGATAGCGGCCGTCCGGACTCATACACATTGTACGAACATTGTCATCGTGCCCGAACAGCTCGAAGGTAGAGTCTTGCATCCTGGGGTCCCACCCATGAATTGTGCGGTCAACACCACCAGTGGCCGTGACACTGCCTGTATAGTTGCAGGTCGTTGAGTAGATACTTGCAGGGGCCATTGCGCGCCACATGGGTTCCTGGCGCCCTTCCTTGAGATCCCACAGACAAATGGTACGGTCAAGAGATCCACTTGCCACCCATGATGCTGCGTGTGCAGAGGCCAGCGCTTTGACAAAGTCCTCATGTGCCCCCAGTTCGTACGAAGAACCGTCTGTACCAGCGTTCCATGCTTTTACAGTGCAATCGGATGAACAAGTAACCACAGTTTCTTGACCACGGCAGAGGGCCATGTCCCAAATCCAGTTGCGGTGGGGGCGAGCACTTTGGACTAGCTTTGGCGTGGCACATTGATCAATGGAACTAATATCCCATTGACAAACGAGACCGTCCATTCCCGCACTGTAGAGTGTAGTAGATTCATCCGTAGCAGATAATTGTAAGGCACTAATGGGGCGCATATGTTGCTCATGAGCATTGCCTAGCAATGACTGATTGGATTCCATCATTGGTTTATGTGAACATCTCACACGGGGCGTAGACACGTTTTGTGTTATTTGTGACGAGTATGCCGGCTTGGGAGGTGGGAAATCAAGTATCGGTAATGACCGCATAGTGGCCGGGTTTCCACCTCGAAGATACCTGCGATAAGGATCATCTTTGAAAGAAATAAGAGGAGGGAGAGTATAGGAAACCTGTAGAGATGGACCTATCCCCTCCCTACCAGGCCCGAATCGACTGGACATCGCACTTGACGAAGTTGTCAAAATCGCCCCGTTCGGGCCAGCACTAAAGTGGAGGGCAACCCTTAAAGCTACAGCGCGCTACATATGTGCTAAACGCATTTGGTTCGAATCTACGGACCTGGCGCGTCGTTTTTAAGCGAGCTACGACCCGCGCGCAAAATTTCGTCCACAGAAAGCAAGTTGGAAGCAATAACAGCACTGCTGTGGATCATATGACGCTTCACACGATAGTTGTCCCAGACGCCGCTGCTGACGGGATCCATACATTCGCCCGTTTGGGTATCCAGGCCTACAATATGACCTTCAGCACATTCATCTTGCAGGTTTACAATAGCATCCTGAATATCAAGCCCAGCATTGCTTGCTAGTGTCTTGGGAATTACCATAAGAGCTTGCGCGAATGCTTCGACGCCGAGCTTCGCGCGGCCCTTGGCCGTGCGTCGAACATTGTCCAGAAGATGTGCAGCGGCGGCCACTTCGAATGCGCCAGCGCCAGGAACTAGCGCGCCGTCTTCGATGGAATTCTTCACGCTCCGCAATCCGTCACGCAAAGCATCTTGAATCTGATTGAGAGTGTGCGCATTGGGTCCCTTGATGAGTAGAGTCACACTCTTTGGATCCTTAGTGTCTTCAACAAAAGTAAACTTTTCCTCACCCAGTGTCTGCTCGTACACAAGTCCAGCCCAACCCAGAATATCGGGAGACAGATCATCGACGCTATTTTGCGCCACGCCACCACAACACAGCTGCAGGCGCTCCATGTTGCGTCGCTTTGCTCGTCGGAGAGCCAGAATGCCATTCTTGGCGAGCACATCAAGTGACATGGGGTCAATCCCCTTCTGGTTAAAGATGACGAACGACTTGCGCTCCGACTCAGGAGTGTTGGCATCGGCATCACACACCGCATTCTTCAATTCAACAATCTTCTTGAGTTTTGCATCCACAAAACGTCGCTCAGACTCGACCAACTTTTCACGCTGTTCAGCCGAAGAGTAGAAAAATCCTGAGTTGATTTCACTGTCTCGTTAGCACAAATATACGCACGTCTTCTCGTATTCAAGGCTTACATTCAGTGTCAGCACGTATGCGTTCCGTACACGCTTTGGCATATCGGGGTGGCGTGCTCCATGGTCCATTACCAAGCCGCGCACTAGCTGCGTATCAGTGGCACTCTTGTGCTGCATTTTCATAATTTCCACCATGTGAAGATCAATAGGGTTGCGTGTAACCCACTCATCCACACGTTCTGAGCTTCCATCCTCCTTCAACGAAGGTGCTTCAGAAGAGCTGGGCGCACGAGGCTTAACAGCAAGTACCGCGTCGACAACGCTGTCAGCTAGCTGTTTCGCCAATTTCGGCGCTAGCTTCGTAGCCAAGGCAGTGTTTGCCACTGCCACCAATGTTGCGCGGTCAGGGTCCATCTTTTGCTTGAATTCTTCAAGAAATTGAAGAGCCCCTGCTTTAGCTACATCAAAGCCATCTGATACAACTCGCGAATGGACGCCCTCCTGAATGTAGCGCTCAGCTTGTTTCAGAAGCTCGCCCACCAAGAGTACCACACTCGTTGTGCCATCACCACACTGCTCATCTTGAGCCACAGCGGTGCGTGCAATCATAGCCGCCGTAGGGTTCTGGATCTGCATCTCTGTGAGAAGAACCTTGCCATCCTTTGTCATTTTCAGATTGCCCGAGCCATCAACCAGCATCTTGAGTGTACCACGCGGACCCAGATTAGATCGCACTACCTGAGCAAGGCCAATAGCACCTGCTATGTTGACCTGCAAAGCCTGGAGTCGCCGCACTGACTCCGCGCGGGGATTAATGAGCTCGATCGCAGACATGTCGGGAGGACGACAAAAGCAGCAAGGCCGCGTCGCAGGCACCTGGGGCATAAATCCTTGTACATAATTCCTATACATACCGTCTCCTACACTACAGATGCAGCTCGTTGAGAATGCGCTTGGCAAGCGTCTGATACTGCCACGGATTGCCAGATACACGATGGAACTGAAGCCCGTTAATACCCAAAAGCAGGGGAACTTTAACAACAAAGACTTCAAAGCAAACTTCAACGTCGGTCGAAGACATCGTGGCTGATTCCCGTTTCGTCGGTGCATTTACCTCAGGGGGAGGGGCCAGAGACACCGGATCGGGAGCTCCGGTAGAGCGGAAAATATCAACATCCCCCACGCCCGTAGCGACCAATTCATTCACATCTTGAGGAATCAGCGAAGAAACATCCTTGTCTCCCTGCGGTGTATGAGACGTGAGCGTTGTCTCGTGGACAGCTTGGCCTGTAGGTGACGAAGAAGAACTTGGGAGCTCCATATCACATAGTTGACCACGGAAGATGCATTCGAAGCCACCGTGAATTTCCTTGTGCTGAATTCCATACAGCTCCAATACTCGGACCAAATCACAACGAATGACGGCTCGGGGACGGCGACTAGTCGTCTGCACACTAAAGAGACCTTTGAGGAATACTGGCTTGGAAGTCGCTTCGTCTCCCATGGGTGGAGACACAGGCAGGTCTGCCACAGGGGAAGAAAGAGAAGCCATAGACGTAGGAGTATCACGACCTGGTTCTTGCATGTTTCCTAAATCCCCCGTCGGTAGCGTCGACTGCACAGGCGTTTTTACCGACATTGACCCAAGCCTATGCGAGAGTCCTTGTTCCGGGGTTGCCGGAGGCATAGAGCGCGTTTCCGTCTCGGGTGAAATGGACTGCGATGACTTGCACGACACAGCGCATTCCGATTGGATTGTGCTGAGTGAAGGCAAAGGTCTTGCGGCGCCTGACGAAAAGGCGCGCGGCTGCAAGTCATTCTGCTGTGTATGATGCATACTGACACTCCGCTGGAGTGCATTTGGACGTGAGAGTGTCGAGCTACGCCGAATCTTGGCTTCTTGGATACTGCTTGTAAGAAGTTTGTTTTCCAGCTCCTCTACTTTGGCACGGGGTCGAGGCGGGCCTTTCATGAGACCGTGAGGTTGTGACTTTTGCCGTGACTCAAATACGGGCGTCGGTAGTGAATCGGACTCAGGAGGTGCAAACGACTGTGCATGCACAGGGGAATGAAGAACGGGTGACACATTTACGTCTGTGGCTCGAGACGATACCAAAGACTTTTCTGGTAGGCGTAGCGTTGGGTTGGGTATATCCAGTGGCGCGGGGGAGGTCGGCAGGGAGTGTGCTTCCAGAGTTGCTACCTCGGTTACAGTGATAGCAGCATCTTCGGGAGGTACAAGGACATTGTTTATTTGTGCAGAAAGCGAGTGAGATGGCTGGGCTGTATTAGGACGGTCCAGCAGGTCAGAGGAGTGTAGGTTTTCCATGCCTATGGCTTCACGCTCCATCTTCTCTCGGACTAGGAAATAGACCGAGATCAGTGGATGAAAGCCGTACGCAGGATGCACCGGTCCTTTGATGCCGGGTGGGCCATTGCTGTCGACCAAGTCATCTGAATCCTTCTTGCGACGATAAAATGGCAAACCAAGTGGTAACGACATGCGGTGGCGGGAAGCTGTTGCTGAGGCGGGCGCTTCGTCCAGTGCCGGATCTCCTAGACGGTCATGGTGAGCCACAGCGTTGAGATAGGCATCGCTGCGTAGAATTACTTCGAGCTGCTGCTCGATATGGTCGGGCGGTCCAAATTCAAATCCGGTCATCCTCTCAATGACATTTCTGTCTAGATGCCCAGCACGTAGAGGCACGCGCTCTGGAAGATAGGTCGGCTCAGGTTGATCATATCCTTTCATCATCCAAGGATGAGACATGACCTCCTGCATAGACGCACGTTGATGAGGGTTTGTTACCAGCATGATTGAAAGGAGATGCTTGCACTCAGAGCTTAGCCACGCAGGGTATTCAACTATCCCACTCTTGATGCGCTGATGTAGCACAGGCATGGATGGATCATCAAACGGCACTTTCCCGCACACGAGCACAAAAAGCACCACACCAAAACTCCATACATCCACCTCAGGCCCCGTGTAAACACGCGCATTTAACAGCTCGGGTGCAGCAAAGTAAAGCGAGCCACAAAATGTATTCAAATGACCCTGGGGCGAGAATAGATTGGAGAGCCCAAAGTCAATGATTTTGATGTTTCCTGACTTCGAAATAAGGATGTTCTCAATCTTCAAATCACGGTGAACAATATTGTTGGCATGACAATACTGTAAGGCACTGCCGATCTGACGCGCAAAGCTTCGGGCGGATCTTTCCCTCAGACGACCATGAGATATGATATAATCGAGCATTTGGCCGCCGTTAATGTGCTCAAAGATCATATAATAGTGGTTAGTGTGCACAATCATCTCGCGCATGCGACAAATGTAAGGATGCATCAACAACATCTGTAGACTTCCCTCTCGTACAATGCGAACCTCTTTAGAAGCATCTCTAGAGGCCGCGCGCGAAAGAGCAGCATTCATCTCTGCTTCTGTAGCCGCATGACTCGGATGCTTGGGCTTGCCTCGACCATGCTGCAGAACACCGGTTACACTAGTATGCCGAGGGATAATTTTCACCGCCACTTTGCGTTGATCCGACTTGCATATACCATACTTGACTTTGCCCATACTTCCCGCCCCAATCGTGCGGCCCACCATATAATCACCCAAGGTCCATCGAAGCTGCTCCTCATGCAACGAATTCGAGACTGTCTCGGTCGGTGGTGGCTTGGTTACAGGAACAAACGCATCTTGCAGCGTAGAAGGACTCGGTTGCGGTAGTCGATGTCGGGGATGGGTGTTAGAGCGTGATACAGTCGCTGATACCGCAGGCGGAGCAGAGGGAGTCGAGGTTGGCGGCACAGGCGAAAGTGCGCCTAAGGCCTCCGGATCCACCAAGCCTGTATTACTCATATCAGAAGTAGTGGTTTGATCCGGCTTGACGGGACGCAAGGGCGAACTGGGGCGACGGTGTGATGAGGTAGAAGATTGGCCAGTTGATGCTAAATAGCCCAGATCGACTTTGCCCGTAGGCGTACTTTGGACAGAGTTGGAGGGGATTGTGAGAGGGGGTGGAGGAACGTAGCCATATCCATCATCAACGACAAGAGAATCGCTCAAGCAGCTGTCACCCTGTCCCGGCGATGGGTGGTGCGCCATAGATCCCGCTCAAAAAGTATATGTATAGAAAAAAAATAAAATAAAGAATAGGCCGACTAGCGCGGGAGATAGAGATTAGGAGCAACAAAGGCGTTCCACCAGGTTGTAGATCAGCAATGAAACGGACACTGCCTCCGCGCGCACACTAGAGCGGCCAGCTTGGCTTTGTGAAGTCCACAAGTTTGGGTGCTGTGGGAGTGGGTTAGCCATTTTGTCGCCCACATTATGGCTCCACCCTCGTGTCGGGGCCGCCCGTTAGTCAGAATTGGTCATGAAACCCCGCGAGCAAGCGTCATGTACCAAGGTCGGCTGGCTCTAAACCGATTAGACTAGCCTAGGTTACTAGGTCGATGACACGATAGGCGGGCCGACATTTGCCTATGTCTATCGAATCATTTTAGTATGAAAATTGCATAGAGCCAAGTAACGATCAATTTAGATACTATAACGAAGTACAGATCGCCTCGGGCCTATGCAATGCCGAACAATTGTGAAAGTGAATCAGAGCTTCGGATTGTCCGCCAGAGTACCGATCTTGTACTTCGAACCGACATCCTTCAACACATTCTCGGGGTGGTAGTTCTCGAACTTGTCAGTAGCATCCTTGCCGGAGTTCTTCAGCAGGATCTTGCTGCCGCCAGGGTGCTGGTCGAGCCAATCAGTGACATCGTAAACGTCACCCTTGATTACAACCCAGGCAGAGTCCTCTGAAAGAGAGTTAGAGAAACTGAGTGCATCTTGAGTACTTACGAGAAGTATGCTGCTTCACCTCTTCCATAGTAATCGACTTAGACATGGTGATGGTAGTGTGGGGACTTGCCGTGGGCGGCCGACGTAGCCGGGTCGTTGTATATGCGCCAATGAAATCAACGACGTTTCGCATAGATGAATGACAAAACATGACAAAGCAGGTCGGCGGGCTTGCGCGCTGAACACAATCTGTCGGCCTGAAATTCACGACCTGGCGAAGATGGCGGAGCGAGGGACAAAGCGCCCGCTGGAGGTAAGTCATGATGGGTCCATTAACAGGTCCAGGATGGTCATTATGAAGATGATGATGCAGATTCAACGGCGCTTCCGAGCCCAGCCATGAGCTCGTCGGTAAGCGCCAACCAAAAGGGGGGTGGTCTTGGCACACCCACTGGGGCTATGACAGTGATCAGCGGATTCTCTGATGAAAGAGACCCTATTGCTGCTGTTCTAAACAAGCATGGTCTGGGGTGGCCTGCTAAATCAACTCTTGACCGTGTGAATTACACGGCGGAGGAGTCTGCCGCCAACGAAGAGCGATTGGCTGGGGCCGTACGGACAATCCTCGAGTGTTTGGGCGAAGACCCTGATCGTGCAGGACTGAAAGATACCCCGCAGCGCTATGCACGAGCTCTTCTATGGATGACGAAAGGATACGAGGAGCGCCTTTGTGATGTGATTAACCATGCTATTTTCGACGAGAACCACGACGAGTTGGTGATTGTCCGTGATATCGAGGTGTACAGTCTTTGTGAGCATCATCTCGTTCCCTTCAAGGGTAAGATCCATATTGGCTATATTCCCAACCGCATGGTGATTGGTCTTTCCAAACTTGCTCGCATCGCCGAGACCTTCGCGAGGCGTCTTTCAGTGCAAGAACGTCTAACACGACAAGTGGCTCTGGCTCTAAACGAGGCGCTGAACCCGCGTGGGGTGGCTGTTGTAATGGAGTGCGAACACATGTGTATGGCAATGCGCGGTGTGCAAAAACCTGGTGCTGTGACCGTCACGAGCTGTATGCTCGGTGTGTTCCGTGACCGTGCCAAGACTCGTGAAGAATTTCTCAGTCTGATTCGAAAATGATACCATCTTTTGTCCTATGACCACCAAGTATACATCATCTAGGCATCAACTGCCGTACCTCGTGTGCCATGACTGTGCGCCGCAGTACCACGCAGCCTAGCCACGTGGAAGGGGCCAACTGGTGTTCACCTCCATAATTTTACTAACATAGTAGTCACGTGTTATATAGTTCTAAGGCATGGTGAGCCACCGTTGGGTCCAAGAACGAAGCCGACTCGTTGGTCCCCTACCATCGTTAGCAAGCACCATGAGCAAAATCTCCGTGGGTAACAAGTACCGCATGACGCTCGGTCTTCCCGTCGGCGCCGTCATGAACTGTGCTGACAACTCGGGAGCCAAGAACCTGTACGTGATTGCTGTCTTTGGTGCCGGTGCTTCGTTGAACCGCCTGCCGGCGGCCTCGGCAGGAGACATGTTCGTCGCCTCCGTGAAGAAGGGCAAGCCTGAGCTCCGTAAGAAGGGTATGTTTAACTAATGATGCTTTATTTTCTAACATATGCAGTCATGCCCGCTGTGATTGTCCGCCAGCGCAAGCCATGGCGCCGTGGCGACGGTGTCTTCTTGTACTTTGAGGACAACGCCGGCGTGATTGTCAACCCCAAGGGTGAGATGAAGGGCAGTGCCATCACTGGTCCCGTCGCGAAGGAGTGCGCGGACCTGTGGCCGCGTATCGCGTCGAACGCGGGTACTGTGGTCTAAATATGGCCTCTTCCAAAAATGCGTTTCTTTGCTGCGCTCGCACAGGAGTACTATATAGGGCCTGCTGCCCCTAGTTCGCTGGCCGGTATCTAGAAACTTGTGCTCATACCATGCAAATGCTCATTCTACGATTTGCTAGGGAATTTGGTGTTCGACTAAGATACGTGAAAGGTATTGAGACAGGGCCAGGCGCACGACCGACATGCGTTCCTGCGCTAGTTTGCGCTGGCCAGAGACGCTTGGACTGTCTTTGCCTTCTTTATGAGTGAGCAATTGCTCGAGCCAGTGGAAATAAAAGTCGGCCGCTTCAGTGCTCTCGTTGGTTTCCGCCACCGACGCCACTTTTTCTGTAATCCGCAGAAGCTCATAGGTTTCCGATACAGTGAAATAAAGTGTGGGTGACTCCAGAAAAGGCAAAGCGTCGACAAGCAGCACACTCAGAAAAGATTCGGGTGTAACATCGCTCATAAGCAACTCGACAAGGATCTGAGCCGCGTCGCGCCAAGTTTCCGGCTGACGGAAAGACTCATGGAAGTCACGGTACTTGAAATGGAACACCAGCGGAGCAAATGTTTGTTGGGAAAAGATGTTCGCCGAAGGTACCATCGCCGAAAAAACATTCCCGTCTGTTTGATCGGAGGACAAGGCAGCTGCATCATCAATCAGGACGCGCGGCACCGTATTCACACTGGCGACAAAGTGGTCTGGCCCCATCACGACATAGTCATGGAGCATGCGATCAGCAATGGCACGGACCTGCCGCGCATCGCGCGCTCGCACACTGTAGGCAATTGCGAGGCCATATTTCTGGCGCTCCATTAGATCATGTCCCAGTCGACGACAGATGAGGCGGACCTCATCATCCATGCCATACTCAATGCATGCATTCAGCACTTCTTCCACTTTTTCAAATTGAGCATCCGCCTCCGACATTTCCCCCGTTATGGGAGTATCTAGCAGCGGCACTTCGAAAAGGATGGTGCGCATCTGTGCACGAGCCGCTGGCGAGTCAATGACATTCAGATACGACACGGCCATGCGCCAGAGACGTTCTTCCCTCAGCAGCGTATCGGCCCACGTGCGCAGGATCTGCTCCATCAGCGGCACTGCTTCCTCAGTATCGACTTCGGTGCCCTCCAACAATTGAGCCTTGTCGCAGTAGTCGCCAAGATGAGTCGCGAGCCATTCATCGAAAGACTGGCATATCTTAATACTTTGGACCAGATCGCCACGCAGCAGAGCTGACAAAATGCTTTCACGCTGCAGTGTGCCGTCGACCGGTAGGGAATCGGTGATAATTTGTAGGACCTCTGGGAGGTCATCACGCCGCATTGCCGGCTGCACGAGCGTACCCCATGCACACAGGGCTTCCTTCCAGTCCTCCGAGAATTCGAGCACGCGCTCCTTCACACCACAAAACAGTTCTAAAAGGCAGTGGAACTGTGCCTCTAGCTCCAGGCGCATATCGGTGGGAGAGGGCACTTGGCCCTTCAGCTCGGTCTCGACTTGATCCATGAGTCGCTGAAAGCCACTGAGAAATACGCGCACGGATGTAAGCCAATGACGGTGAGACGAGAAGAAGGACTGCTCCGTCGCATGTGCCGTTGAGCGCGGGAGACTCTTGAGCATTTGTACCGTTTCGCGCGCGATACTCTGCAAAGTTGGCGACAAGGGATTCTCAACGTAGGATTGCAGAACAGTAGCCGCTGTCCCGTAAAAGCCACGCAGAACGCAGCGAAATATGTAATCCCAATAGTCAGGGTGGGCATGGGGCGGGAGTGTCTGCGCGATGGCTTGACCCTGCTCAGTAGTAGGAGCTACGTCGTGCGCATTGAGCCAGTGCAGCAGCTCTTCGCCGACAACCCCCATACCGCTGCCATCCTCGGGAAAATAGAGCACCTGCGCGAGATGAAAGACCATGTGTAGTTCCTGGACGTGGCGCTCGTACTCTGTCTCTTCCGACTGAGGAGACTCGAGCGCACGCATATACGACTGGATAGCCTCGCAGTACAGGGTTCCGATCCGGTGATAGTACTGCATCGTCTGCACCGAAGGGCCCGCCGCCAACCACGCGGCATCAGCCGGCTTCGACTGGCTTGCCTGAGCTGCTGCGATACTTTGCAGCGACGAAAAGATGGTAAAGGAGTGGGTATAGAACTCTCGTATGAGATCCGCGAGTACGTACGCTGATGCGTGCGGATGCATGCGCATCGCTGTTGGATGCCATTGTGGCCACGCGCGAGCCACGATCGACGCGGCAGGTGCGTCGGCGACGAATGGGGTACAATTGGAATTATTCCCTGGGCGCGGGCCTAGGGCCTGGCTTGGTCTACCTGCGGGCCTTTTTGCTCTGGCGACCCTCGCTGCGACGCTTGATGAGCGCCTCAAAGACTCGCTTCAGCTCTCCATCGAGTGTGCGGGGATCATAGTACGAGGGAGCAAACTCCAGGAGCCATTCAGGCTTGACCTCTGTTACAGTTCGAATAAAGTTGCGGGAGGTCAGAACAAACTCATGATACACGACAAATTCAGGCATGTGGTCCAGTGTCGTCGACGGATGAGGCGAGACAATTTGGTTGTCTTTAACCGTCGTGTAAGCGCCGCGGCTGCCGCCGCCCGCCGACTTGTGAGCCACCTGCATGAAGAAGCCACACGCAATGGCCTGCCGAATGTTGGTGTAGTAGCGCTTATCCTCAAAAGGTAGAGACACCAGATCCAAGTCAAAACGCTCCATTGTGCGCTGCAACTGCTGCCGGACATTGTCGGCTTGGATCAATGCCCGATGTGACAGATAATTTTGCCAGCACCAATCGCTGCCCGTCTTCATGTCAGGGCAGTTGGTCTTATACGCATGGTATACATTTAAGAGCGTTAGATGGTCTCCGTCTGGATGCGCAAACTCGGCGCGTGCAGCATCTGCTGCTTGACGCTGTGATGCTTGGCTCGGCCGCACAAATACGTTGGGCACAGACAGCATTGCTGCAATACTCAGGATCTCGTTCGAGCACTTGAATTCGGGCGATACGATCAGCATCTTTGCCAGTTGCGGGTCCAGAGGGAACTCAGCCATAATCTCACCCAGCGGCGTAAGGTGGCCCTGATCGTCGAAGGCACCGAGGTAGTTCAGCAGTTCCAATGCCCGCATCACTGTCTCAGGTGCTGGCGGATCCATGTAGTCAAACGTAACGAGGTTGTCAATTCCCAGCTTCTTGAGCTCCAGCACCGTGTTGGCCAGATTAGACCGCAGAATTTCAGGGTACGTTTGCTCAATCAGTTCGCTAGCCCAGTCCCTCTCCGTATACAGACGGAAACACTTGCCCGGACGCGTACGACCCGCACGACCCGCGCGCTGCTGCGCAGATGCCTTAGATATAGGGCTAACAAGTAGCGACTCAACACGAATGCGTGGATTGTACACCTTCTGCTTGCTAAACCCAGGGTCAACCACGTACACAATGCCATCAATCGTCAACGACGTCTCGGCAATGTTTGTGCTCACGACAACTTTACGGCCAGGGGGGCCGCCCGGACGGGCCGCCTCAGGCGCCGAGTCGAAGATGCGCTGCTGCTGCGCCGGTGGAAGAGACGAGTATAGGGGTACCACCTTCAAAGGACCGCACAAGTCTGGCTCCTCCGCCAACAGTTTCTCACCCTCGGCGCGAATCTTACGGCAAGCATCCTCAATTTCGTCCTCACCCGTGAGAAACACCAGTACATCACCAGGCTCCTCAGCCTGGTGGATCATCAGTACCGTGCGGATTGCCGCCTCGACGTAATCCCTTTCAGGCTCCTGGGTGTAGAAAGTCTCCACAGGGAAGGTGCGGCCTGGCACCTTCAGGAGCGGAGCATTGTTGAAATACTTCTGGAACTTAAGAGCATCCAGCGTGGCACTCATGACAATAATTTTGAGATCAGGGCGTCGCTTTGCCACATCTTTAAGTAGACCCATAAGAATGTCGGTGGCAAGCGTGCGTTCGTGGGCCTCGTCGAGAATGACCGTGCTATAGCGCTCGAGATTCGGGTCATTCATCGCCTCACGCAAAAGCATACCATCCGTCATATATTTGACTAGCGTGGTGCCGCGCTCCGTCATATCCTCGAAACGGATGGTATAACCGACCTCCTTGCCGAGCGTAAGGTCCATTTCCTCCGCCACACGTTTTGCGACACTCATGGCAGCAACACGCCTAGGCTGTGTACATGCAATCATGCGCGGCGCCTCAACACCGTCCGCCCCACGCACTTTGTGTAGTTGAGGCAGATCGGAAAGTGCCACGTACTGTGGGATTTGAGTCGTCTTGCCACTGCCCGTCTCACCGATCATGACCATGATTTGACTCTTGTTAAACTTTTCGTAAAACTCGTCCATCTGTGAAAACACGGGCAGCTCCTTGCGCTTAGCCAAAATGTCTTTGTATGCCTTAGAAAAGGGGCGCGGACCACCGGCGGCAAAGGGATTCATCTCCCCATCGAGCACACGCCGAGCTTCGGCCCCCGACACTTTCCGGCGCGTGAGTCCCTTAAGTTCATCGACCTGAGCACATTGGTCTTTCCGGTGTGCCAAGTAAGGATTCTCGCCTGCCGAGGCGGAGGGCCCTGACACCGACATGGTTGTGAAGCGGCAAAGGGGCGACGCCTGCAGACGTCGTGCATTGAGTCACGTGAGTCGTGGAGGGCCGCGACACGTCGTGGCCGTCGCCCGCCGCTCCCACCCCCCGCCGAATGGTGCGTCCGAGCGTCTTACCCACAGGAGCCCATTGATAATATGGCTGGTGTGAGTGCCGATACAAAGACAGTGGAGACATTCCATGAGGATGCAGTGGTATGTGCTAGAACGACTGACTTGGCAGCACGATGCACAGCTAGACTTTTACGGCAGCAAGCTAGCCACATGCTCGTCGGATCGCACCGTCAAGGTATTTGATGTGCAAAACGGAGAAGCTGTTGGAGCAGGTGAGACTCTTGTTGGACATGAGGGTCCCGTGTGGCAGGTGGCCTGGGCGCACCCGTCGTTTGGTACTATCTTGGCGAGTGCCTCGTACGACGGCAAGGTCTTCATTTGGAAAAACGAGGCAAGCAGCGGTGCGTATGGTTCCGCTACGGGTTGGACCCGCATTAAGGACCATGCCCTGCACTCGGCGTCGGTCAATTCTATCGCGTGGGCGCCCCACGAGCTGGGGGCCACACTGGCATGCGCCTCGACGGACGGCCGTGTGTCTGTACTGACCTTCAACGAGGACGGTTCCTGGTCAGTAGACCTTGTAACCGCGCATGCCGGGGGTTGCAACGCTGTATCTTGGATGCCAGTGCCGGCGTCAGATGTGCCGGATGCACCCATTACCCGTCGGTTCGCTACGGCGGGCTGCGACACTGTCGTCAAGATCTGGGAATTCAACGATGAGCTCAACCGATACGTGGAGGTCGACCAACTGAAGGAGCATAAGGACTGGGTCCGTGATGTGGCCTTCGCGCCGAGCGTCGGACTCGCTCGCACGTACCTAGCAACGGCGTCACAGGACCGCACGGTGCTCGTGTGGACACAAAGCGGTGTGCATGAGCCATGGAAGTGCACGCCGCTTCTCCCAAGCCAGAAGCCTGAAGACCGTTCCAAGTTCCCCGACACGGTCTGGCGCGTGAGCTGGAGCCTGAGCGGCAACGTACTGGCCGTCAGCTGCGGCGACGGCAAGGTGTCGCTTTGGAAGGAAAACCTGAAGGGTGCATGGGAATGTATCAGCGAGTACGTCTAGTTCGTCTACTTACCCTTAGCCTTGACGCCTGAATCATGGGATCTCATAGTGACATACTTTGACGCCTCGCCCACGAGCCGTGCCTGCTGCGCAGCATTGTCTGGTCCGCTGTGGCGCTTGGCCGGGCCGTGCCACGGACTGCCTCCACAACTTGAAAACCAGCGATTTCTCGTCTCCGACTCATGTCGACGGTGGCGCAGAAAGCATCGGCGTCGGCTCTTTTCAGCCTTGCGTCTCTCGAAGCTGCAGCGACCCGACTTCCTGCACGCCATGTCGCCGACAAAGTAATCCATGAGCTCCGCTCTACGGTAGGCAGCTCTCCTGGCCACACTGACTCGCAGCGCAATCACAAGGATACCCTGTCTGGCTCACTGGTAGACATGGTGGACCTCTATGTCCAGCATGTGCCCACGAGTTCCAAAATACTGGCCGATATGGAGCTTCTTCTTCGGAGTAAGCGCATTCACACATCACTGATGGAGATGTACAACCCGCTCTACGGCATGTCCGAGCAGGAGCGCATTCGTGCGACGGCGCGAACAGTGGGTCTGGACGTGCCCCAGGCGCATCTCTAGATCTTTTCTTTGCAAAATCTGAGTGAATCTACAGTCATGTCATCGTATGCGTGCTATGAGCGACAAAGTCGCGGAGATTAGTTGTGGCTCGGCGCAGTTTAGGTTCATGTCGTGCCGAGGTTTCTTTAGAGGTCCCTGGCTGATGACTCGCATAGCCACTGTGTGGTGTCTGCGACTCTCCGGACGCACTGGCAGAAGATTGTGTGGCGGGTGGCGTGGCTGACTGCGACTCACCCTCGTCGTCCGAGTCCTTGAAGCCACGCAATGGTACTTTGTAGCTCCCACTCGGTGCGACAGCAGAGCAGAGCTCTTCGGCATGTTCAATACCATAATTGACAAAGCTCAGCGTGATAGGCTTGCGCTGGGTGGCTGGAGAACTCTTGGACGAAGTCTGCATCGCATTTGCCTCTCGCAGCGCCGCCATAGAACCGCGCATACGCAGGCGCCCAGGTTGCATCTTCGTCGGTTCTGGGGCTGTGGCCGTGGGTTGCACGGACATGCGCTTCTGACTCGTAAGACGACGCACTGTCTTGGGGTTTGAGCGCGACTTGGAGGGGGAGTGGGGCGTAGAGGCCAGCGGCGTTGCTTCATAACTGACCTTCTGGAAGTGCGGCGTGCTCTGGGCCTTGCGAGGCATGCCCGCCATAGCTGAGCGCCGGCGACCGGGCGACATGTTCTTTGTATGGGTCGATGGCATCATTGATGCAGATGTCTGCATGATCGACGTGGGGCCTTGAGCCGAGGCAACGGGTGCCCAAAAGCCTCGCTCTGATGCCACAGAGTCACGGGGGGACATGGTGGGTGTTTGCGTACTCGAGGGGTCCACAAATGGCTGGTATGCACCGGGCTGCACACCTGGAATACCGAATATAGAACTGTCTTGCAAGCCAAGCGGTGTGAAAGGACTGGGTGTACCCGGCTGCAAACCAAGCATTGACCAGCTCGGCGGGATCAGATTGCGTATCGGCGACATGATGGGTGCTTGGGTGTGAGCCTCTGACCACATGTCTGGGAATTTCATCGACATGGGACTGGACTGAAGCGAGTTCAAACGCAGATGTTGCATCTGCTGCACGGAATCTTGTGTCGGAGAGGCATTTGTAACATGCCCCGGCATAATGCCTGGCAGCGAGGACCCTGTCTGTAGGGGTGTGCAAGGTGGCGACGCATGCTTTGTTGTATCGCTCGATGCGCTATTATCCCGCTTATCCGCTGTAGTATCGCGTAGAAACGCATGTTCTCCATGTTCGCTGTCAGAATCTCCGCTGCTCAGGCCCAGGGGGTGTGCTAAAGTCAGTGGTGTCATATCCTTTGCCAGCTTGTTGAAGCTGGCATGAGAACTCGAACTGGTATTTGACGAGCTGCCATCGAGACTGACGGTGAAATCATCAGGATGCATTGTTGATAAGCTCATTTGTAACGGGCTTGGTACACTAATGTCCGATTTAAAGCTCGTCGGCAGATCCGAAGGGAATAGTTCAGACTGGGTGCGCGTGAGAGCTGTGCCTACGTGACCAAACACGGGCGACCCTGCCACCGTATCTTCAAATGCATGTGAGCCAAAATCAGGAGCTGTATCCAAGTAGTCCAAAGGCGAAGTGAGCGGCTCTGCTGCGTCCATGAAAGGAGAACTCATGTCAGAGTGCATCAATAGAAATGGAAGTCGTGTTATAGGATGCCAACGCGTGGGAGGCTCGCTCACGCGATCACGAGCCGCTGAACACGGCAGGTCCAGATGTCGGTGTTGTTGTGGACGAGAGCACGAAACTCGGGCCCTTGGAGGAGAGAGTTGTTCACCAGGGAAAATTTCCCGCCGACAATGCGCCTTGTAGATGTTTGGGTGACGATCGCCCGCCCGGCGCATGTGGCCCCACATGGCCCCACGTGCCACATGCTCAGCTGCCGTTCAGGTCAGCACGGCGACTCCGTCTCCGCCGAACCAGCCATGTCCGTAATTACGCGGCCCTTACTGAACACGGTCCATTACCTGGTATGTGGTTAAAGTGGCGAGTCTGACATTTCAGCGCAAAGCGGCTCATGAGCGTCCTGTGGTGTTCTTCTCGATCATTGTCGGCGCGATTGGTATGTCTCCTATACTGACACCGGTAGGCCCTGCCCTTGTCTTGACCGTGCCCCCAATGCGCATGCAGATGGGCTGGAAGCCCGCTGAGCGCATTCCTGTGTCGTATCCTTGTATGTACTATGCACGACTGACTCCAGTGCCCGCGGGGCCTCGCGAGGCTGTGTCCGGCTACGACGACGAATAATCGTTCCTCTTCTTCCCACATATTGCGTAGCTTGGAATATGGATGCATTCCCTAACCCATAATCACATTCGCGACGAGGCTTGCGAATGCGCCACTCGCTAGCCCACAAACTAACCAGAATGCCAGGATCATCGAGGCCGTTGCTGCATCTTCGTCTGCCCACACGTTTGGCATCTGTGACTCTTGCTGCACATTGAGCAACATCACATCTTCCGGACAAACGCCCGAGGAATCATGCACACTCTGGGAGCCTGACACTAGGAAGGACGTTGACAGCAGTCCTGTTGTCAGTCCGAGTGAAAAAACAAGGGCAAAAAAGGTGATGTCAGAAAAGCTTTTTGTTTGGTCAGGCCGCACATGACATGCCAGTATGGCGGGTAGGAACAACCCACGAACGAGTGTGATCCCCACGGCGATGCGGCTATTGCGCACATTGAGCCAGGGGAGTAGCAGGGGCAGGCGCCGGCCTACTAGGTCACCCATATTCATTGCTACCAAGTGCCACGCAACGAATACACTGGGATTCTGCAACCAGGGTACATGTGTCAGAGTTCGCACACGCGATGTCAGTCCAGGGTATACAGTCAGTGTGACCAGAAACAAGCCGAATATGCTCGCACTCCATGGCACAATACGTTTTTGAACGGCGACGATGCGAGACCAGGGCGAATTTTCGTCCTCCGTCGACGCATCATAGGATTGACTCATCCACGCCTCGATCCTGCCCTTCACAACAGGGTCACGCAGTGTGGTCTGAAGCAGACCTAGCGCCAGACATTGCAGGAATAGAGTCCACAAGTATACAGCAGTGGTCGCCCGACTATTTTGAAGATAGTGGGTGCTCGTGCGTGTATGTGTGCCGTACTGGGCAGCGATCCAGGAGCTTATCAGGTTCACTACACTCCCTAGAGCGCCATTTAATGCCTGACCCAATAGCATGTAGCTGAGAACGTTACCGCCAATATCCAGTCGTGTGCAAAAGTTCATCGTGGCACTTTGCAGATATGACTGTAACATCGCGGATATTACACACGAGAACAATAAAAAAAGAAAGTAAAGATAGGGATGATGAATAGCGCTGATATCTAGCACCAGGATGGATCCTAGCATCATGACATTCACGCCTAGAAAGGCTTGCAACGTGCGCTGGATTTGCAACGATGGTGTGGTCTGCCAGTGAGTAGCGCGGTACACACTTGCTTTTTGCTTCCGCTCATCGTAGCGAGCACAGTACAAATAACAGCCACAATATTGAACGTCATGATTAAACCACTGGCAAACGTTTGCTCCAGTACTGTGCCGCGAAACGCGTCGCGAAAATATTCAATCGAATAGACCATCGCATTGCTGCCTTAGCACACGATCGTCACGTACAAAGGAGCCAGTACGCACATGCCTAGAAACATGCTGGTAAGATTCACTAGCCATACTGGAGATGGAGAGCGGACCTCCCCATAGCTGGCATGCCCCGTTTGCGGGGGCCCCAGCGCATTCTCCATTGGTGGGGGTGAAGTGCTAGTGCCACGTGCGTCAGGGGAAGGTCGGCCATCCGGTCCAGTCTGCCCCACACACCGGGGTCGTGGGACAGGATGCTATCTCGGCGAGTATCCGTCTTTGCATTCAAACAGCGCCTCAATCTCCGCCGCTTCTCAACAAAAGATGATGGCGATAATCTTTTTCGGTCGCGTTCGCAGGCTATGACGGCATCTATGGTGAGCGGCCGAGCCAACCCTGTACAGTTTGTGCGTGCGCGTGAGGGCAAAGGTACCGTTATGAACTATGGCATGCGCCGACGATCTCCTGAAAGAAAAAATCAAACGAATAAGGAAATTGAGAGCCGCAGGCAACTTGCGCCCGGTACAGACAGGCCTCTCCCTGAGGCCCAAACGTTCTCACTACCGTCCTCCTCGTTCAATGCCTCCTCATGGGTCTCTTCAGGCGTCGCGCCCCCCCTAGCTGGCAGAAATGCAGCTGGTGTTGGTGAAGGCTATGCTGGTCGCACCATTGAGCGCAAGCCTACTGCTCTGATCTTGCCCGGTCAAGGATCACAGTATGTGACCATGGCACATGATCTCTATAATGAGTACAGCACCGCTCGTGAGGTGTGGGAGGAGGCAGAATATTACTTGTCTTCTTTCATTGAGGGACATCCAGTGGCAGTGGCACCTGATCATCCTATGCGCGATGCCTTTGAACAACAGTTGCTACGTGGCCAGGCCCTCGACCGTCTTGTCAGTCCTCCGGGGTTGAATCGTCGACCTGGCTGGTTCACCGACATGGTCTTTGGTGGATCGCAGCTGGAGCTCACACGACCTGAGAATGCCATGCCAGCCATTCTTACAGTCACACTCTCGTTCATGCGAGTCTTGCGCCGTGAATTTGGCGTGGACCTGATCAAAGACCACATACATTGGGCGGCTGGTCATGGGTCTGGTGTCTTTGCTTCCTTGATTG
The DNA here is from genome assembly GCF_000349305.1 of Malassezia sympodialis ATCC 42132. Classification (NCBI taxonomy): domain Eukaryota; kingdom Fungi; phylum Basidiomycota; class Malasseziomycetes; order Malasseziales; family Malasseziaceae; genus Malassezia; species Malassezia sympodialis. The sequence goes on along the minus strand of NW_017387801.1, from coordinate 190,995 downwards.
CCACAAGGTCTCTACTCTTCTGTGATGCCCTACGTGCTGTGAGATACAGAGGCCTTGAGATTGCGCGATGTCTCGAGCAGCATCCCGTCCTATTTCCAGAAGGCTGCGAACGGCCTGCCAGCATTTTTGAAACATGGGGCTTTGCCAATATATCCAGCGGCAAGGGCGGTCAGCTCGAATTCGCCACTGAAGAGACCGCTAAGGATGGAACGCAGAAGGCACACTGGCGTGGTACGCAGGTTAGCGCTGTGGTACTGCGACCGGGTATGTTGGATCGCGCATTGCAGGAGGTCCAGGCGCTTCAGCGGCAAATTGAACAAGGCGCTGTACCAGGCATCGCGCCCCAGGAATTCGTGGCAACCGCCAATGTCAACTCACAGGTACAAATTGTATTGGCCGGCACAACAGTGGGCGTGAATTATGCGTGTGATCGGCTGACATTCCGGGGCATGGGCGCACGAGCTGTAAACTTGCCTGTCTCTGGTCCATATCACACGTCCTTTGTCAACGATGCGGCTCACGCGTACGGACAAGTAGTGGACGTGCTTCCGATTCAGCCGCCTTCGCCCTCAATGCGGCTCATTTCTTCGGTCGATGGCCGTGAAGTCAAAACCGTGGACGACATCCGACACGATTTGCGTATATCTTTGAACACACCCGTCTGCTGGCTCAAGACGATTGACACCCTGGTATCTCAAGGTGTGAAACGCTTTGTCTGTCTTGGCCCTGGACGCACTATTGCTCAGCAGCTTAGTCGTGAACTGGGACTCCGCGAGCAAGCACGAGTCAAGGCGGCAGGACCGCATGCCCTTGCGCGAAGAGGCACCCTTGATGAAGAGACCTCTGAATTCGAGGTCTGGAGCATTGCTACAGCCGAAGGCGTACGTATAGTTACCTCACACCAGCTCCATCAACTTGTCTCGGCTGTTCGTGGCCTCTCACCCGCGTCTGACCCAGAGCGCTTTGTACCATAGCTTGTAGCCAGCCATTCCGTGTTATTCACGTGATCGAGGAGTGCTGTGTCGATCCGCTCGGACGGCCTATCGACCATAGGCAATGCTGTTCCCAACGATGCTTCGTCAAGTTACTATTGCGCTGGTCGCAAGCATTCTTCTTGCTATTTTTGTAGTGGATCGTGTGGATGCAGCTGCGCTGTCCACACGGGTGCCTTCGCAGAAGGAAGCATGCTTCTATACATGGGTCGACCAACAATACGAAAAGGTGGGCTTTTACTTTGCCGTGCAAGAGGGCGGTAATTTTGATATCGACTACTCTGTCGTATCACCATCTGAACGCATTATTTTGGAAGGAACCAAGTCTTCACAAGAGGACTTTGTGTTCACGGGCAATGAAATGGGAGAATACCGGTTTTGCTTCCATAACCAGCACAGTTCACATGGCGAGAAACTCGTACGTACTTTTGCTAATAAAAGATCGACTTCGACATCACCGTTGAGTCTGAGCCGCGCTTGGAGCTCCCACTCTCGAAGGCGAAGCTCCTTCGTGAGCAATCCACGCCCGTGGAGGACTCTATGTCCAACATTGACTCTGACTTGACGGCCATTGAGCGCACCCTGCGATACTTCCGCATGCGCGAGAACCAAGGATATTCACTTGTCGAGCTTACTCGGTATGTCTGACCCTACTAACACTAGCCACCGCATCCTCCGTTACAGCTTTATTGAGGGTCTATTTATCGTCTGTATTTCTCTGGGACAGGTGTATATCGTGCGCCTCTTGTTCAACCGGGGGTCTTCATCGCGCTTCCGCGTCTAGTATCTTATTCAGTGTGTCTCTATAAGGAAAGCCTGTAGCATAGATTGACTCTCCTGGCCACCTCGGTACAATAATATGACTGTTCCTTCTTGCTACGTGCACCTTCAATGCGCACCCTCATCGACTTACATAAGCTTCCCTGACAGAACGTCTTTTCATCCGTCAACTTCATGACAGAGGCTTGGACGCCGGCGCAGCGCTACGAATTGATTACCCGAGGCATCGAGGAAGTGCTTGGCGGGGATGCCATAAAACAGATCCTCGAACAAAATGAGCGTCCAGTGCGGGCTTACTGGGGTACGGCACCTACGGGTCGCCCCCACGTCGGCTACATGGTGCCTCTCACAAAACTCGCTGACTTTTTGCGCGCAGGCGTGGTAGTCAAGGTGCTGTTTGCTGACATTCATGCTTTCCTCGATAACATGAAGGCGCCTATCGAGCTCGTGAAACACCGCGCTATCTATTATGAGAAGATCCTGGTATGTGTTATGAAGGCTATCGGCGTGCCGACAGACCGCCTCACTTTCGTGCTGGGTTCTTCGTACCAACTTTCTGAAAATTATAATTTTGATGCCTACCGTCTCGCTGCGGTCGTTACGGAGCATGATGCTAAGAAGGCTGGTGCCGAGGTTGTCAAGCAGGTTGCTAGCCCTTTGTTGAGTGGCCTCCTTTACCCCGGCTTACAGGCGCTTGACGAACAATACCTGGACGTGGACTTCCAATTCGGTGGTGTTGACCAGCGCAAAATTTTCACGTTCGCTGAGCAGTACCTGCCGAAACTTGGCTATAAAAAGCGCTCACACCTGATGAATGCTATGGTTCCTGGTATGAATGGTTCCAAGATGTCGTCGTCGGATGTTGACTCGAAGATTGACTTCTTGGACTCACCGAACGATATCTCCCGGAAGATCAAGGCTGCCTATTGCATGGAGGGCGAAATTGAAAACAATGGTGTGCTCGCTTTTGTGGGGTCTGTGTTGATGCCGATTGCTCGTATGCGCTTCGAAATGAACCCAGATGGGCTCCAGCAGGAAGGCTGCTCTCGCTCATTTGTGGCGGAGGAGGCCCCCAAGGGCACACTCTTTAGCATTATGCGCCCAGAGAAGTTTGGTGGCCCAATTTTCTATTCAAAGTACGAAGACTTGGTTCAGGACTTTAAAGACCGAAAGGTGCATCCAGCGGATCTAAAGCCTGCTGTCGCCCAGGCCCTGAACACGCTACTAGAACCAATCCAGAAGATGGCTTCTGAGGAGGAGTTCAGAAAAATCAAGGCTCAAGCATACCCCGAGGAAGAGCCTAAGGCCAAGAAGATTAAAACCAAGAAGTGTATGTAATTTATGCCATTGACACCAGTGAACCCTATGATTGCGCCCTACTTTACGAAGGAGGAAGGAGGCTCAGCTGAGACCCCCGAAGAGGCTGCTGAAAATGCCAAGGCGGCTGGCTTTGAATACAAACAGCGCAAGGGCAAGAAGGCCGCCCCAAGTGCTGAAGCTTCAAGCTCGGCAGCTCCTGCTGAGCAAATGCAGAATATGTCCGTACAGCCGTAGGTGCAGCAAAGTCTTGACAAATTTCCCTCGATGCACGTGAAACTCCCGGGCCAATTTGCCCGTGCGCACGACGCCTCTCTATAGCCTTACGCCTACGACAGCCATGCCCGCCACCAACGGTGTGTCGTTTTTGCTGACAGTATAGAGACTGCTAGCTACCGTTTCAACCAGTACGCATCGTTATATCTCACCATGTAGCACTATGATCCGTGTCAAGGACCCGAAGGTCTCACTGGACTTTTACGAAAACGTCCTTGGTATGGATCTAATCGACAAGCTGGACATGTCAGACTTTACCCTCTACTTCCTGGGTTACCAGCACCAAGGCGACGCCTCGCGCGGTGAACGCGAGGCTCTTTTGGAACTAACCCACAACCATGGAACTGAGAATGATCCTGATTTTCACTACCACAACGGCAATGCTCAGCCCCAGGGCTTTGGTCATCTTGCCATTTCTGTGGATGATATTGAAGCCGCTTGTGCTCGCTTTGAGCGCCTGGGTGTGAAATTCCAGAAGCGCCTCACAGGTATGTATTCTCCTCTCCTGACATGCAGACGGGAAGATGAAGTCAATCGGTACGTGTACCATGCTTACTGGGCAGCCTTTATTCTGGATCCTGGTACGTACAAAGGCGCAACTCATTCGCAGACAACTACTGGATCGAGATCATTTCGGCCAAGTGTCCTCAATAATTGTACCGAACTAGGAGTGAAAACGAAGTGTCTACGCTCCATACACTACCTACATAGACCCAACCTTTACAAATACATCGGTCGTCGAAGTCAAATTCGGGCAAGAAACATGAAAACCTAACATATACGTTAGAACTCAGGCAGGCTTCGCTGAGTTTGTCATTGACATAGGATTGTGAGAAATTGACGCCAGGAAAGCAGACGCGGATAAATTGGGGTTCGTCGTTCCTTGATTTTTGATACAATTGGTGCCATTTTGCTGGTTCAGCAGGGCCTGTGCGGCAGCAGCGGCCTGTACAATCTGCTCACGGGTCAATGTGTCCGTGGATACGGGCGGTCGTCCGCTGACACTGTCCGCCTTGGCACTAGCGCCGCCTCCGTTTGCATGCAACAGCTGAAGCCCCAGGAGTCCATGCGAACCCGAGTGCAGGTAATGATATCGGAGACCATTCAAATTTTTGTAACGCTTATCGCAATTTCCCACCTGGCACACATACATCTTTTCGGGTGGCACATTATTGTTAGATTTACTAGGCGTGTCAGGACCCTTCGGGCCTTTGTTCGCTGCATCTTCGGCGCCTAACGGCGGGAATGCACTGCCCAGAGCGGATGAATCAGGCTTCGATTCGCTAGTTGACGCGGCACCCTTCTCAGGCGTCACAGGTTTATTGGCTGCCTCGACAGCATCCAAACTTGTACTAGCCGCGACACCGTTGACATTGCGAAGATTCTGGTTACAGTGACCATGCAAGCGGTGGTATTTGAGACCGTTCATTTGCTTATAAGCCTTGTCACAACCAGGTGCAGGGCACTTGTAAGGTCGGTGCTCCGCTGTATTGTCCGCTGCAGACGAAACATTCGCCGTAGATGCGGCGGGAGAAGCCGGCGTGTTGGCAGAAGTATTACCTGCTGTAGCAGTAAAGCGCTCACGCTTTGACGGTCGCTGAGAGGCAGCTGCAGAGGGAAAGAATAGATTAGGAGGTGCGCACGAAGGCAACTGCTCCTCAGCTGCCGACGGACGAATCGACAGGTTCGAGAATATACTGGTCTGCGTGGTTGACCCGAAAAAGGCCTCATTCTCAGAATCCAGCGTGGGTGTACCCGCGCGAGAGCTGCTCGGACTGGAAAAAGGAGAGGCAAAGGCATTCGACATGCCTAGCGGGTGCCGCCCCCCATTCTCCACCAAGGCGCGGAAAAGTGGGTTGGCTGTCGAGCCATTGGCATGCTGACCGAATGTGCGCTTTTTCCCGCGGGCTCCGGATGGTGAGCGCATGATTGCCGTTTCAAATGCGCTGGGGAATTCCAAATTTTCGTCGGCTGGGGACACCATTGGCGTACCGGCCTTCGTCAAGGAGCGCCCTCTCTTAAGCGCGGCCTCCTCTTCTGTCGAATCCAGAGACTTAATGCTCGCAGACGAGCTTATTTCGGTTCCGGCTTCTCCGTCGGAGGCCAAACTAGAGGTCTCCAGTTCCTCATCCGTGATCATACTTGCGATTTCGTCATCTTCGAAGCGGACGTGACATTCCTCATAGTGCTGGAGCAGGTCATGTAAATCATCCAATGCACGGCCACAGCACGAAAAATTGCGGCAAAATGTGGACTCAAGGCGGACTGATGAGGGTGTTGCAATCGTCGTCGCATCCGAGTCTGTCGACGACGAGAAGTGTCCTAGTGAGTACTCGAGGAAGCTGTATCGTTAGTTCGAGGCAGTCATTCACATACTCGGCCACATCTTTGCCAAACGACAGTGCCATAGCCTCCTTAAAGCTACCGCCACCCAGGCTGGTGCTCAGTCCCAGGTAGCTACCGGAGCTGCCTTGGCGAGCAAGAGGAGTGCCCTCACTCGCACTCACTTGTCCATTATCTCCTGCCCTTACGATAGGAATGGGTCCTGGCGTTGCGCTCGACATCTTGACAGGTGTTACACCCGAGATCCACGGGACCCGATCCTTGTGATGGATAGCCAGACAACCGCTGGCGGAACGTATCGGTCCACTGGGCTGCGTCCATGGATTTTGTGCAATCAGATTATGTACATTAGGGAAATTCTTAGACAGATGAAATTATTTCCGCCCCGAATACGTCACATCCAATCAGCCACGCTGTCTTTATTACGAAACCGGACAGGTTGGCGCACAGGGGCGGTGGCGACGTTCGAGGGATCCCTGTGGGGATCGCTCATCGTGGGAGCTAGTGCAACGAACGAGTGAGCTGGCGCGATGCCGGTCTGCTCTGGCATCGCAAGCCAAGAACTCACTGCTAAGTCGAGCTGGGATCGAGTGTTGTGGCGGCGCCAACCCTTTCCCGACAATTACGTGGATGCCTCGTTCCTTGGTCAGCTACGCACGAATACCACGGCCCAGTTTCCCCGGTTTCTATCCATTGCTCTGTCTTCTATGAGCATTTTGCAGCACTTGTGTATAGTGCTGCTGTTTGTCGCGCTCTTCGTGCATTTGTATCTTGGCACGGTCGATGCGTCCGTGCTTGTGTGGACCAGCGTGGCCGTGTCGGGCCTACTCGCTTGCGCTGGTTATCCTTTTTCTTTCAATCAGAGTATACCAGGCATTCTTGTTTTATCGTTTACGCTATATTCCTTGTCTCCTGTGGTGCGCACTTTTAGCGAGGCCACCACCAGCGACAGTGTGTGGGCCTGTGCAGCCGTGCTTTTCTGTGGACACCTGGCTTTTGCAGACTACCGCATGAATGCATCTTGCTTGTCCCAGCTTACTTCTACGATCAGCCTCAATATGGGCATGTGCGCTAGTGTGGTCCTATCTAGCCGCCTGCGCCTCGATCTGGATGTATTTGCTCTTCTCCTTGTGGCCCTTCAGCTGTTTGCGATATACCCTCTTCTACGTACACGGATCTACGTTAGATTCGGGTCTTTGTGTACGTCGGATGGCTACCAGATTCCCTGCGCCTCGATCCCCCTGACAATCGTTCTGTTGGTGGTGAGCATATATGCGATGCTGCCCCATAGTCGGCTTGTGGCTTTATACCTGCATCCCATACTGGTGGCCTTTGTTGGGATCCTATGTCCGCTATGGATGCGGTATACGCAGCGATGGAAGCGTGAGATGCGGGGCCCTTGGGACGAGGCGGTCGTATCGTAGGGGCTGCGCCCCTGCCGCGTGGCAACGTACTATAGGAAATAAGCCCTTAGTGGGGGTTGCCAAGTGGCCTTATCTTGGCATTGACCGAATTACCGCCGTGTTCGTGGGGATACGCCTGACCACTAGGTAGGACTTGTTCGTCGCTATGAAGCACTGCGTAGAGTCCCTGGTGGTACCAGAAAATGCCCAAGTGATTAACCGAATGCCTTCATATGTGGGCCGATGGCTGCCCAACTCTACTATATTTTCCGGGAAGCGGTCGGATGGCTCCGATGATTCGTGTATACCTGACTCTCCTGGAAGTCATCGGGAGAAGGGTTTCTCACCCAAAGAATATCTGAGACGCACACAACCGTGGACTGTATGGGCGTCAAGACCGATACCTAGATCAATGTCATGCACCGAGTTTCCCAATCAGGGGCATGGGTCCCTCTCTGAGTTTTTTATCCAGCGGCCCATCTGGACGTGGGAACCGTTGCGCTCTCTGTATATCGTGGGTTTTTTTTGCTACATGCTTTTTATATCTCTGCCGCTTCGCGCGCTCTTGTACATTCCGCGCAGGTGGCGACCGCGGCCGTCGTGGTCGTGGAAAAAGTCGGTGATGGTCTCATTCATCCGCTCGTGTACCATCTTGATCTGTAAAACGCATCTCATGCTTCCCGGACAACCTGTGACTGGCGAGCCCAAGGTGCGCGAGAGCACGTTTTTGCGCATTGATCCCAAGGATGTGCTCACTGAGGAGCCGGAACAACAAAACAAAATTCTTCGTGGGGAGCTGCGACGGGCGATGAGCTTGCAAGGCACGCAGGTAGTTCCGACGTCCGGTTTTTTTGTGGCCAAGAACGGTGAGGTGGCGCCGAAGGACGTGCATGCAAAGCCGGGCGAACGTCTGCTTGTGCACCTACACGGCGGGGCATACTGGCTGGGCTCGGCGCAGGAACACTATCCGTCTGCCAAGTTCTGCCGCTCGTTACTCGACCAACTCCAAGATGATGAGCGCATGCCTCGTCGTGCGTTTCTGGTCGAGTACCGCCTCGCGAAGCACACCCGCTTCCAACAGGGCAGCTACCCCGCCGCTCTTCTCGACACGCTGATTGCCTACTTGTACTTGGTGCGCTCGTGCGGCTTCCGTCCCGAGAATATCATTTTATCCGGCGACAGCTCTGGAGGCAATTTGGCACTGGCCCTGTGCCGCTACTTACGCGACGAAAAGATCGAGGCGATGCCGCGCTCACTGATGCTTCTATCGCCTTGGTGCGATGTGTCACGCTCACACAGCGGTCCACTCAAGTCTCCCAACCCTTTTTCTACGACGGTACTAAACCGGGAGTGCGACATTATTGATGCATCACAGCTGTACCGTAATTCGGCGGTGTGTCCGCTGCTGGGCCGCCTCCCCGCCAGTGAAGCGTACACGAACCCTTACCTATCGCCCGTATCCCTGCAACTCGATCCTCAAAATCACGCGAGCATGCCGCACTGGGGCTTTGAGGGCTTCCCACCACGCACTTTCATTTGCACGGGCAGCGCGGAGCTGAACGGTGAGCAACACGTGACACTCGCCTACCGTATGGCCGAAGGAACACTTCGTGGGCGGCCAGTGTACTCCGGCGACTCGCTCATGGGCGACGAGGAAGCACAGGGCTGCACCTGGCGCGAAAAATACCCCCGGTCGAGCGAGTGGCTGGCGTTACACGACGAAGTTGTGCGGAGCTCGCCCTCACCGCCTCAGGCCGTGTCGCCGCTCGAGGATCGCGAGGTGGTGCTCGATGGGGCTACCGACGGCATTCATATCTACCCCATACTCTCATGGTTTGAGCCGGAGCGCAGCCAGGCGCTGGGCCGCATGGCTGCGTGGATGAAAGCGGCAGCCGACTAAATTGTACAGCTCATAGACTAGGCATTTTGCATTCGCTCCACATGAATGCCATGGCTCGAATGTGTCCAGAGGCGCCGGCGCAAGTAAAACAGCTGGTATGCCTTGGCATCGAGGACCTGTGCGACACTGGCCGGCGTTACCTTGTCGTCGTCAAAGCGGTACCAGCGGCTGTGCCACTTTGAAAAGTTGGTATAGTGGCCTGAATGGAGCGAGCCTTCGTGCACGACCACGGTGAAGAGGTCATACGCGTACGCCATCGGGTCTGTGACCTCTTCGTCGCCGCTGCGCGGCACGCAGCAGTCACGTACATCTAGCGTCAGGGGAAAGCGCACCTTGATGTCCATCTTGGCACCACCCAGCGCATGTTCGTACCGCTTGAGCTGCATGCAGAGTACTGGCGGCAGCGTGTGCAGCTTGAGCTGCTTGATCGCCCTGCCACTCTGCTGACAGTAGCTGCACCGGTACGTGGCCTCCGGCAGCTGCTCTGGTGCACAGTAGCTCACGAGACAGCGTTGCAGCGTATCCGTTGCCGCGTCCGGCACAGGCGTCGCCTTATCACGCTTCTTGCCCATTTCCTTCTTCTTGCGGCCCTCGGCAGGCGTATCGGCGCGCGCCTCGAGACTCAGGTCCAGGAAGGGCTCGCGTGTGTGTGTGACGCGCTTGCACGTTGGGCACGTCACGCTGCTCTGCAGGCGCCCCCCAAACGTGCGGTGTACGACACAAGGGCAAGACGCGTCATGGTCTGGCGCGCGCGGTTGACCGACACTCGGCGTCTCTGCATGCTCGCTCAGCTGCGCAAGCGTAGACGCATCGTCCCAGGGGCTCATTGGCAACTTGACGCGGTCGTGGGCGTGGGCGGTAAGTGCGGAATGAATCCCATTCAGCGCACTAATAAACATTTCGTGCGCATCATGCTGTCCCGCGCGCGAAAGCTCCGAGGACGAGGAGTCCATCCAGATGGCGTACAGGAACGATGTAGGGCCATGCGGTCCGGGCGTGTCGCTGCGCGTAAAGAACTCAGCATACAGCTTGTCCATCTCGCATGCCAGGCAGTCGCGCCCGGCTGCACATAGCGACGCGTTGTGCCGATCACTCAAAAAGTAGTTGCGCAGCAGCGGATTGTGAATGAACGACTGCAGAATCACGTTTAGGAAGCAGGTCGATCCCATGTTGCGCAGGCCGCGCGGCACTCGGCACACGCCTGCCAGAGACTGGCCATGGGAGGCTGGGTCAGCGGTGCGACGTACAGGTAGCGTCTTGGCGGAGCACAGCATCGAACTTCGCCTCGGTAGTCCGCCGCACAGTCGATCGGTGCCGCTCGGTGCGCTGGACATACTCGAAGCGCGCATCATATACCACATCGTCGCACGACGCACAGAACAGGGTGCCATGTACAATATCACACGCTGCGTCAGCACCACACACGTACCGTACGGGTGGGCCTCCTCGGCGAGATGCACGCCAATGTGTGACGACCCCACCTCCGCGCCGTCCGCGGCACTGGACGCACCGCGCGTGATCGGCAGCGTCGCCTCCCGCACCGGATCGCGGAAGAGGCATGCAGCATGCGCACACGACAAGCACAGAAATGGCCGGCGCAAATCCATTCCACACAATGCACATGTTGGGTACTCAAGCTGCGGTCAGTGTGTGGCCGTACCTTGCGGCGCTTGTCCCCGGGCGCCAGCGCATCGTCCGCACCGTCCTGCGGCCGGATCTTGCCATCGAGCAGGCGGCGGCCCCATCGCAGGCCTGCAGCATAGCGCTCAAGTAGCCGATCCAAACTTGCATCATCCTCCTGGGCCAGGTGCTCGCACCCCGCCGCGGCATCTCCTAGTGTCCGCACATGCTGCGGCACACACGCCATGAAGGAAGACACGGCGGTGCCGTTTCGTGTGGAGGCGCTGGGCTACGGACTACAGTGTGGTCAATGCCCACTGCCGCGGCTCGTACTGGAGGGGCTGCCTTGCCAACAGTGGCTGCGACGCAAAGAGAGCGCGGACATGCGGCGACGGGTCAAGGGAGGCAAGCAGCAGTGTGCACCGCAGAAGCTTGTCGCTCACGGCCGGCTCCGGGTCCGCGGCTCGCACAAGTGACTGGAGCAGCGAGGTGGCGAGTGCGCCCTCTGTGCGCATCCATGGCACCTCACGGAGTGTCGAATAAGCGAGAAGCGTGTACAGGAGTGATGCTGACTCGTACACACACTCTTGCGAATGCTGCGATAAGGTTGCCCACACTCGCGTTGCCGGCAGCAACACCGACGCGACCAGCCCATGGTCGGTCCGGGCGTCCATCAACGCGAGGCGGCGAAGCACGTGGGCCTCATCCAGCCTTGATGGGGCACAGATGCGGCGCAGGATGCGCAGCCAGTACGCAGCACGCGACTCGCTCCGCGGCGGCACCGCGCTGACCGTCGCGCTGATCCACGCGAGGAAACCACGTCGCGTAATCAGATCCTGGGCCATGTATGGAATGCTCGCGGCCGCCTCGAGCAGCGCCTCAAGCTGCTCGGCCTGCCTCACCTCGGCGGGCGCCTCAGCACGCGGCATGCTTTGCGCGCCGGCGACAAAGCCATACAGGCTGAGCACCAACTCCCATACGTGCCGGCGCTTGAAGGCCTTGCCCTCCCCCTTGGCACGGGGCAATGCCTGCTTATCAGGACACTCGGCCACCAACGCATGCGCATGCAGTGCATCTGTCAGGAAGCGCAGTATCCACGCACGCTCCGCCGGTGCCTCGTCCGTCGTCGAGTGCAGCAACCCGTACAGCAGCGGCACATCGCCGGTATCAAGTAGGGGGCGCTGAAGTAGGAAGCGGAAGAGCACAGGAAACAGCGGCTGGTGTGGCGCTGCGAGGGCACGCAGACCGTGCGCGGCAAGCAGGAGCGGCATCGTCGGCAGCCACGGGACCTCGTCGTACGTGCCACGCACCGACGTGGCTGGTGGCGCCGGCACACAGTCGCGCACCCGCTCCAGGACGAGCAGTGCAAGCTCTTTTTCTCGGAACTCGGTCGCTCCCAGCGATGCATACACCTTGCCAAGCACCTGGAGCGCGGCAAGACGCAAGGCGGCGCGGTGTGTCGAGAGCGTACACAGCACAACGCCTAGCGCTCCGGTACGTAGGATTGCAAGCCACTCGAGACCCGTCAGCCGCGCGTCGGGGCCTTGCTGCTCACGCTCGAACATGGCACCAGCGACTAGGTTCAGCACGAACCATGGATCGTATGCCTCATACGCCTCGACGCGGGGATGCATGGCTCCTGCTGCGGTGCGCGGCATATGTACACACGCCGCGTACGTGTGCCGCGGTTCGAGCGATAGCAGGGCGGTAAGTACCGACTCGCGCACCAAATCGGCTGGTACGGGCGACGTTCCACTGTCCGCCTTCCACGCACCTAGCACGCCACTCAGGCCGCGCCGCTCGAGCAGGGCCCGCAATGCACGGTCGCACGGCTCGAGCGTGCCTGTGTAAAGATAGAGCATGCGCGCAAGCGACGTGGGCGACGCAAGCGCCTCGCCCGGCTGCGCAAGGAGCACAAGCAGCGCAACGAGCGCGCGGCGAAGCGGGCCAGCGCGCGCGGCCTGCACGACCTCGGTGCGCGCGAGCAGCGCATTGACGAGGCGGTCGGCCATGCTCGCACGCAGCGGCGGTACTGCTGCACGCGCTAGCGCACACGCTAAGCGCACTGGCACATGCGCCAGCGGCCGGTGGTGCAGAATGGCAACGAGCACGGGCTCCGCCACATGCGCCGGCACAGCGTGGCCGCGCGCAAGCGCGCGCGCGGCATTTGCCAGTCGCAACGTTGATGGCGCATCAATCGGGTCCTCGGCGAACCGCCGTGTAAGATGCGGCAGTACCACGTCCAGCCACGCCTCGCGCACCGGCGGCGCACACTGTGACACAAGCCACGCCGTCTCTGCGGAACCATCGGGAGACCACGCTCGCAGCGCATGTGCCAAAGCCTCATCACACGTGTGCGGCGCGCCTGCCCGCGCGAGAGCGAGAGATACGCAGGCCGCTGTGTCGTGCAGACTGGGAGGCACGAGGGCCAATATGTCCGAATCGCTGAGCGGTGACGCCTTACCCAGCTCCAAGAGCGCACAGAGCGGAAGTGGCGCTCGCACATCGCACACAGACGCAGCTGCCTCAGGCACTAGGTACAGCGCGCGCGCGAGCGTGGCATGCGCGCCAGCTTGAGCAAGAGCATGCCAGTCGGCCGGCGCCGTCGCATGCTGCCGCGCCACACGCCAGGCAGCAAGGGAGCCGTACGTTGGCGGAACGAATGGATCCGTACCAGCCGGGAGCGTGGCGGCAAGTAACGTATCGAGAAGGGTACGCGCCGCAGTTGACCGACTCGCCTGCTGCACGAGGACAGGCCATTGTGTATACAGCGGTGTCCATGCGGCGTGCCCGAGGCTCTGCGTCGGCCCCTGGTGGAGCATCTGCGCGAGGGCGTGAAGCTGGTTATCGGTGGCCGTTTCGATGGGCACCGCCGCCATTATGTGCGTAAGGTGCGTGACAGTGGCAAATGGCGCCAGCTGCGTTGCACACGCAATCCACACGGGGTCCGCTGGCGCAGCGATGAGGCGTGCCACGATGGCATCCACGAGAGGAGCGACGCAGGAAGCATATGCTGTGTCGTCTTTCGCTGCGACCGCACACACCCACGGTACGAGGCGGGCGAGAAATGGCCGAGGTGACGCGTGTGCGAGCCACTGCTGCGTGCTGGGATGAGCCATCACGTAGGTATGGAGGGCGTCAGTGTGCAGCTGGTGTGCTGCTGCCCAAGTATCGAGCGCATCAAACGTCGGCGCAAGGAGTGCCACTGCATCTGGCGCGGCCGGGTCGAGCCGCTGCAGCCAGACGGCCAGCATGCCGCGCCACGCATCGCCCACGTGTGCCACGAGCGCGCCGTATGTGGCGGGCCGGCTCGCGAGCACAGGGTCCGTGATCGACACCGACGGCGGCGGCACGCGGCAGGCTGCCTCGAGTGTAGCGCACAGTGAGGCCGTCATCGCCGGTGCAGACGCCGCGTGAGCACCCTGGGCCAGGCGCTCCGCTACGTGCACCAGCGGTGGCACGGGCTTGCCCAGCTCGATGAGCTGGCGACACAATTGCTCGACATACGCCACGATGCATGCAGCCTCTGGCGCATTCCATAAGCGCTTCTGCAGCCGGATCTGCGTCTGCTCCGTGACGGTGGCTAGCAGGGGGCTCAACAAGCCATCCATGCCGGCAAGCTCACGAACACGCTCCGCGTAGCGGTACGGCGTCTTGAGGCACCGCAGCATACACTCGTCGAGGAATGCGAGGACCACGGCGCGCTCGGCCAGCGCGACAGGGCCGGCAGCGAGCGGCATCATCCAAGCCTCCAGCTCGTCTGCATCGTGCGAAAACAGCGCCGTTGCATGCAGGAATGTGCGCAGAAGCGCTGCACATTGTGCGCGCACTGCCTCATGCGTCTCGCTGTGGGCATATACGGCGAGTAAAAAGTGCAGGAACGAGCGCTTATCGAGACCTGGCCACGCCGCCGGCACCTTCGCCGCGAGATCGAGCGCGGGCGCAGCGGCCGCGAGTACGCGCAGTGCATGCACCTGCGATACGCGCTCCCAGGGTACAGCTGATGCTGGCTTGTCGAGAAAGGCACCAGTAAGCACGCGGCCGGCATCCCAGTGCGTGTCGAAGGCCATGCTCGGCAGCGCCTCGATGTACAGGGCCAGCACACGCAGTGCAGCCTCGCGGCGCAGCGCCTGGGGGCTCTGAACGAGAGGATACACGACCTCGACGCCCGGTAGGCGCTTGCGCCACGCCAGTTCAAGGGTATGCAGTGCGCTCGTCCATGTGCCCGTCTCGCTCTCGCCGGTCTCGTGCGCAATTGCTCGCGCTGCGCGCTGAAATGCACACACGCGCTCGAGGAGGCTGGTCGTCACGACGCTGGCATAGTACTGAACGAGCGCATTGTCGTGGCGCCATGCCTTCGCGAGTACGCGGCACACGTTCTCCGGAGCCGTGTGCGCGAGTACGGCGGTCACCGGTGGCGGCTGCGCTGCGCCAGCGACGGGCGGGACAGGTAGCGCAAGCACACGGCCGAGGTACGCCATATGGATAAAGCATGCACTGTCGGCGCGGACCTCGGGGGTGAGGCGGCTCAGGGCGGGCCCCACGAGCTCAGGGCATGCGCGCAGGAGGCGCAGTGCCAGCTCCTGCTGCCGCAGGTCGTGTGCGACACGTAGGTGGCGCAGTAGAGTCAGAAGTACGTGGTTGTGGATGGTCGAGGCGTCGCCGTGGCGGCCGTACCACCCGCGGTCCGCGTAGCACACGCCCTGCCCGGGATGGGTGGCGATGCTTAAAAGAAAGTGGTGCACGAGATCGGCCACACTGGCTGTCGCAGCATGCTCATGTTCGCGCGCATACAGGGCAACGAGCCACTGACTCGCTTTTTCATGCAAAAACTTGGCCTTGGCGCTGCGCGCGAGATGGGTATCTTGGAAGAGCTCGTCATGGAGTACGAGCAACACATAGCGCACCACGTCAGGCGGATCAGAAACCAAGTCCCGCAAGAGAGCCGGCAGACCTTCCGCGCCGAGGTCCAGGAGGGCCAGCTTGAGGCTCGGATGGAAGCTTTGTGCGAGAAGCCCCAGCAGAAATTGCATATATTGCGTGCGCACATCCGGTTCCGTCATGGACACAGACCGCTTGTCGCCGCGGCGTGCACGGCGACGCATAGAAAGCAGGCGCCGGTGCAGGTCCTGCGTCCAATGGAAGCGCTCCCACACGGCATAGGCATGCTTGCCGCGGCCAAAGGCGGCGAGTGCGGCGAGTAGCTGAAGGCCGGTGAGCACGACGAGCACGTCGTTACCGCCAGTGCCGCGCAGGCGCAAGGCCGACGATATCGACTCTTGCAATCGCGCCATCCACGGTGCCGTCGCATCGAGCAGGCGGTCGACCATGGCGCCCTCAGCGAGGGCGTGGTTCGGCTGGTGCACCGAGAGCAAGCGCAGAAGCTGCGCAAGCACCTGATACACAAGCATTTGCAGCGCTGAGAGATCGCGTTGACTTGCTAGCTCCCATGCGTCCCATACACGCGGTAGCACGTCGGCCACACACAGTTCGCATGCGAGGCGCAGGCGCTCGTCCGCCGGCGGCACGCGCGCCTCGCCGTAGTCACTCAGGTCCCCGGAACCCAGACGCGTGCGCGCGCGAATTTCAGCCAGTGCCTGTGCAACTGCATCAGCACTGCTACTGCTCAGTTGCCGGCGCAGGGCCTCGGTCGTTGCCGCGCCTGTCGCCGCCATGCGCTACGCTGGGCAGCGCTGAGCGTCTCGTCGCTGACTTTCCTTGGCTGACTAAACCTCCACCGGGTGCCACCGGGCGCGGCGCGGCGCGGCGCGAAGGCCCTGTGATGGCGAGCACGGTGCCGCCAGGCGCGAGCGGCACGGACCGACCGAGCCGACACACGCAGCGCTACGATCGACAGCTGCGGTTGTGGAACCACTCGGGTCAGGCTGCACTCGAGGATGCGCATGTGCTTGTGGTTGGTGCGTCGCCCCTTGCAGGTCAAGTGTTGAAAAACCTTGTACTGCCGGGCTTAGGATCATTCACCATTGTTGATGACGCGATCGTTTCCGAGCAAGACGCGCAACACGACTTTTTTGTCAACGCTTCACGAATTGGCACACCTTACGCAGAGGCCCTCGCTCAGGGTCTCGCAGAGTTGAATCCAGCAACGACTGCGACGTCATGCTTACGGGCGCCTGATGAGCTTTTGCGCGAGGATCCTGCCTATTTCCTCCAGTATTCGTTGGTTGTGTGCGTGAGTCAGCCGAGCCGCATTGCAATACGAATCTCAGAACTCGCTTGGCATGCGTCGCCGCCGATTCCGCTCGTATGCGTGCGTAGCTCCGGCTTCCAAGGCGTGCTGCACGTCGCCTTTGGCGAACTGGGCATCGTCGAGACACACCCCGAGTCGCTTGTGGATCTACGGATAACGCGTCCGTTTCCCGCACTGCAGGAACACGCGCGGAAGTATGCCGTGGATGCGAGCGACTCGTACGCGATGAGCCACGTTCCTTTTGTGGTGCTGCTGCTTCAAGCACTCGAGGCGTGGCGGGCCACGCACGATGGTGCCATGCCCTCGCCGGCGTCGCGGCGTGCATTTGTTGACTTTATGCGTGCGCGAGCGCCGCCTGGGGTCGACACGGAGAATATGGATGAGGCACTCGCCGCGCTGGCGCCGCATGTGTGGCGCCCACTGCAGTCGCCGCCAGTTCCGGCCAGCGTGACGGCGCTCTTTGACGATGCACAGTGCCGCCATCTTTCTGCCCGCTCGCCACCATTTTGGCTGCTCGTCGCTGCGCTTCGCCGGTTTGTGCAGCGCCATGGCGTGCTCCCCTTGGCGAGCTCGCTACCCGACATGAAAGCTACTTCGAAAGACTTTGTCGCACTTCAGAACGTGTATGCAGTCCAGGCGCGTGCGGACCTCGATGCGTTCCTCGGCGATCTGGACGCCGTGCTGGTCGACGTCGGTACGTCGCGCACAGACGCGTCACTCACGGACGATTCGGTACGTGTCTTTGTCAAGCATGCTGCGTTTTTGCAGCTCATTCGCGGCCGTGGCTTGACGCACCAGTGGCGCGCTCCAAATGTCCGCGCACTCGAGGCTGCGTTGTCGGACCCCGTAAATCCTGTGACGGCACAGTACCACTTGGCGTTTATGGCGGCGGACCGCTTTATCGAACGGTATGCGCGGTGTCCTGGCGCGCACGATAACGACGTGGCTGGTGATGCACGTGCGCTGCTGAACGAGGCAGTGGCGTACGCGGCAGAGGTGTCGTTGTCTCTCTCTGCGGACCACCACGAACGGCTCGCCGAGGCCTGCCGCGAGATGGCCCGCGGTGCCTGCAGCGACACGCCGGCTACGGCCGCGCTCCTAGGTGGGCTTGTGGCACAGGAAATCATCAAGATTCTCACGGTGCAGTACCTACCTTTGGAGAACACATGTGTCTACGATGGTATTGTCCAGGCGCTCAGCACGTTCCGACTCTAATTACGAACTAGCGGCGGGCGTCTCATCAGCCTCCGTACGTGTGTACACGTCGCCAACGAGGCCCAGCGCCTCGGCACGCAGGCGTTGCAGGGGCTTGGATACCTGCTCGTCATACAGCACGCGATCGCACACGTCGCGCACGATGCTCTCGACCTCGAGTTTAGCACTCTTAAAGAGTGTGCGCAGACTGCGTCAGTCGAGCAACGTACCCTTTCTCCGCTGCCTTGTCCTCGAGCTGCTTCTTGCGCTCCTCTGTGATACCCTCGTCCTCAGCCTTGGCGAGCTCCTCGAACACCTTCTTCAGCTCGAGCGCCGCGTGGAGCGTTGATACCGTCTCACGCACGGTGTGAATGGAGCTCGAGGCCGCATGGAAGAAGCCACTTAGGGTTCCAAACATGCCATGCGCCGCTAGGTAGTGCCGCGACTTGGCCGTGTAGACAAAGCCCACGGCATGCAGTAGCTCCACGCCAAAACTGCGGTCAGTGCGCGTTGCGTACTTTTCCTGCTTGAGCTCTTCGGCCTCTAGGCGCACAATCTCACTAAAGCCAGCACGCGCCTCGTCTGCATGCGTCTCGTTGTCGGCCGTGTGCACGCTCTCCGCATAAATGCTCAGCTTGCGCGCTAGTTTATCGGCCAGCTCATTTACGCGCTCCTGCCGCTGCACCTCCTTCTCCTTCGCAAGGCGTTGTGCCTCCTGCTCCTTGGCAGCCTCCTGCTCAGGCGTCAGCTTGGATCCAGGGTCAGTCTGGCCCTCCGCTTCAGCCTGGAGCTCACTCGAGTCCTTCTGCAATGCTTCCTTCATCTCCCGCCCAAGACTCACGGTGCCGATAATGTCACGGAAGCGCTCACCACCAAAGAGGCCACCAAACACTTCCTCGGGGTCCATAACTGCATCCTCATTCACAAGGCCAGGCGTCGATGGGCCAAACTCATTGCTGTGGTCAGTGGCATCCACGCACTATTTGTGTCGTGTGTCGGGATCAGAAAGCACTTGATACGCGGCGGCCAGGGCCTTGAATTTTTCCTCGCCCTCAGGGTCGTCGGGGTTCTTGTCAGGATGCAGCTTGATGGCCAGCTTGCGGTATGCCTTCTTAATATCAGCTGGCGTCGCAGAGGCCGGTACACCAAGCAAATCGTAGCTGGCTCTGTTAGTCCCGCGCAACGCACAAGCTCATGTCGATGGGATGCTCATCCGTGCCAATGAGCCGCTTAGCTCCTTGCTCGCCTTTTGCATCATGCGCGCCCTGTGACCGCACCTCTCGTAGCAGCTTGGGTGCGCCAGGCGGGTCAAAGTTCCGACCACAAACCACGCAGGTGACGGAAAACGTCGTGACCGATGCAGGGACCTTTTTAACCGCCTCCAACGTCGGCGGTTGAAATTCGATCGAAGCGCGGCAGTCGACATACGGACACGATGCCGATATATAACGCTCCTTTTTGCGCGACGGCACGAGCAGGCGCGAAGCGTCACCCATGTCGAACGCCGCTACGACTCGTGTGCCGGTGTCTTGGAGGTGGAGGTACGTCGCCCCATTCGCTTACTTCCACGTCGTCACGCACTGCGCTCGTTCGCGGCCTCGCTCAGTCTCAGCATCACGGCGCCTTGCTCCTGCCGATATCGTGCTTCTGATCCTTGCTGCTAATTGAGCCATGAGCAAACTAAAAGGAAACATTGTACGTTTATATCTTCCTTTCTAATGATGACAGGACTATCACGGACAGGCACTCGCCCAGCGCCTACTTCATGTTTTGATCATCGTGGCTGCCGTAAGTCAATCACATTTACACACAGACACTTGGTCTTATCGTGGGATACGATCTGCAGGACGTCGCAGTGGCTATGTACCTCTTTGGTGCAGGCTTCGTGCTGGCCCTCCTGGTAAGTAAAACTGACTCACATGCAGGTGTGCGTGCCACCATGGCCTTTCTTCCAAAGGCACCATGTCCAGTGGCTTCCAGCGTCGTCGCCCACGCCCAGCTCGTGAGCCAGGCGTGACTGCGTCCGTCGGAGATCGTCGAGTCACATAATTCCTATACAGCCTTCAACCCATTCTCGCGCGCGACGAGAATGTTTTCTATGATGGCGACGTCGATAGAGAAGGTCAAGAGCCTCAATAAGGAGCTAGCCAAGGCATCGTCCGAGTCGCGCACAGACGATGTCATTGCATTGCTCAACCAGCTAAAAGAGGCGGTGGAGCCTACGGAGGAGCTGATTCGTGTACGTATTTTAGTTGATCTCACACAGGCCACCAAAGTCGGTGTCGCGGTAGGCAAGTTGCGGACCTATACCGACGCGCGCGTTGCCGAACTCGCCAAAGACCTTGTCAAAACGTGGAAGTCGCACGTGGAGAAGCAGCGCCGCGACGCCACGTCCAAGGCCAAGAGCGCAAAAGAGGCACCCAAGGCTGAGGCGTCTGTTAGCAAGACGGACGCAGCAAGCGTTCCACCTACTGACATCAATTTTGAGATCCTTCAAGACAAGGTCCGAAATGCCTGCCTGAAGCTCCTGTACAACAGTCTCGAACTGCAGCCGTCGATGGACCCCAAAACGATCTTTGCCACTGCCCTCCGTATCGAGAAGGCCGCATACGATAAGGTAGGGGCTAGTACGACAAACAATGACTATCGCGGGAAAGTGCGGAGCTTGAGCCTGAATCTCAAGGACAAGAACAACCCTGAGCTCCGCGCCAGTGTGCTTAGTGGCGAAATCGCCGCGCACCAACTCGTCGTCATGCGCTCCGAGGAGCTGGCGTCTAACTCCCTCAAGGCACAGCAAGAGTCGATCCGTCAGCAAAATCTACACAATGCGAAGGGCGCCGAGGCCCAGGAGGCTGAAACGGACGCCTTCCAATGCGGCAAGTGCAAGGCCAAAAAGACACGCTACTACCAGATGCAGACGCGCAGTGCCGACGAACCTATGACGACGTTTGTAACCTGTGTCAACTGTAACAACAAGTGGAAGTTTTGCTAGTGTACGAATAGCTGTCCTTTGTAGCTGGGGTGGCCCACCCTTTGCAGAAAAAAAATTGTGCGCACAAGCAATTTTTCTAGCCGCCTCCATATGCCGCGCGACTTTCGTCCCAAGAGCCGGAGCGGCGCTGCTTCGAAGCGAGCAGCGGCTCCTAAGAAAGGCGCGGGAAGTCACGATCATGATGAGGACAACATTTCGGAAGACGTGCTGCGTCGTGAGGTCCAGGCGCTGGGCGGCACTGACGATGATATTGCATTGATCCAGGGAAAGGGCCACGAGCCCTCCCGCCCTCTCACGGTACGCGCACACCTCTTACGCCAGGACTCGGAGCTGTCTAAGGAGCTTCAAGCCTTTATGGCCAAAGAAAACATGCCTTTTTCTGCCCCTGAACCATCCCGAAAGGGCAGCGTGGCGCAGTCTCCTAAAGGCGAAGCCAACCCGAAGGGTGAAGCCAAGAATGAGGCTAAGAGCAAGGCTAGGGATGCCAAAATTCCCAAGAAAATACGAGAATCTCGTCCCCAGGATCCAGAGGGGCACGCTCCTGAAAAGCCTCAGCGCGAGCCCAAGCGCGAGACCAGGCGTCCCAATGTATCCCAGGCACCTGCCTCCGCCTCTCGTCATGTGGTATTTGATGGCGATGAACCTAAACCTGTTATTCGCTCGGAGCTTAGGCTTCTTATTGAGCCGACGTCTGACTGGACGCACCTGCCACTACCAGAGATCGACGCCAAGCCGTTGTCTATCGTGCCAGAGACATTGGTTTCTTCTCTGCAGGAGCTGGGCAAGGAGGTGCTTGCCGTCGAGAACGACACATACTCACGGATGGCATCTGGTGAAGCGGGAAAAAATGTGATCCTGGGCTCGCTCAACTTCTCTGACCTGCAGTTTGCACGCACGCTGCTGACCTCCAGCAAAGCCAGTACACTGTCGGACCGCATTTCTGCCGTGACGTTATTGCTTCAAAGCAGCCCGATCCACAACCTCAAAGCGCTTGATACGCTCATGACCATGGCGGGCAAGCCGGGCCGCGAAGAAGCAAGTCGTGCCACACGCGCGCTGGCCGATTGGCTCGCCAGCGGCGGTGGCCTCGGCAACGACAAGCTGCATTACTTCCGAGACCAGCCCCTGCTTCCTCAGGTGGCAGCCGCGCACCAGGCGGGTGTTTCGGATGCGATTCGGCAACATGTAGGTGCCTGGGCTTTTGAAGACCTATTGAAACGCACCTACTTTACTTTTGTACAGATCCTGGAGCGACAGTCTCACGACACACTTTTGTTTATGCGCCGCCAGGCAGTCTCACAGGTGTTTGTGCTTTTACGCGACAAGGCTGAACAAGAGCACAATCTGCTGCGTCTTTTGACGAACAAGCTGGGTGACCCTGACCGCAGTGTGGCTTCCAAGGCAAGCACGCATCTGATGGAGCTCTTGCAAGTACATCCTGCCATGAAGGCTATTGTGCTGCGGGAGATAAGCGAGACAGTCCTACAGTCGCAGGTGACCTCGCATCGCTCGCGTAATGCAGAGGCGCCAGGTAAAACCAACCAGCATGCTACCTACTATGGCGTTCTTACTATGAACCAGACCTTGTTTACGGCCCACGATGCGCCGCTGGCCAACGAAATTTTTTCTGTGTATTTCCAGCTCTTTGAGGTCTGCTTGAAGCAGGACGATGAAACGGAGGAACCCGAGGATGCAGAGAGCAAGACAAAAGACAAGAAACGCTGGCGCGATCGGAACAAGAGCTCAGTACCAGCGACACAGAACAAGGGTGCCACGGATGTCCATGGTCGCCTATTGGCCGCAATTTTGACAGGTATTCGCCGTGTGTTTCCTTTTACGACGCTAGACACGGACGCGTACGTACTGACTACTTACTCGCAGCCTTGACAGTCATTTGGAGACCTTGTTCCGCATTACACACACGCACTCCTTCAACATCTCTATCCAAGCGCTGCAACTGATCTACCAGGTGGCCATTGCAATTCCTATACATGGTGAGACGGCCCGTGGCTTTTCATCCAAGGTATCGGATCGCTACTACCGCACACTGTATGAGTCTATGCTCGACTCACGTCTTGCCACGACAAGCAAGCAAGCGATGTACTTGAACCTTGTGTACAAGTCGATCAAATCGGACGATGACCTAGAGCGTGTCAAGGCCATGATCAAGCGGCTGTGCCAGATTCTGAATATGCAGGAGCCTCCGTTCATTATCGGTACGCTTGTGCTCCTAGGAGAGGTGTTTAAAGCTCGTCCTGGGCTGCGCTCCATGATCACGGACCCTGAGGAGGAGGGTCTCGAGCACTTCCACGATGTCGTGGAGGATGAGGCACCTGGCGCTGGCGCTGGCGCTGGCACTGGCGATGAGTCTGTCACGCAAGCTACTTCCTACGATGGCCGTAAGCGAGATCCGCGCTTTGCACATGCTGGTGATTCAGCCCTTTGGGACCTGCTGCCTCTTTTGCAGCACTTTCACCCGTCAGTGAGTCTGAACGCCCGGCAGCTGTTGGAAGGCGTAAAGATCACTTCGACGGCGGACCTTACGCTGAACACACTCATGCATTTCCTCGATCGATTCGTGTTCCGCAACCCGAAGAAGCATGTGAGTCTAAAGGGTACCAGCATCATGCAGCCGGCGCTTGGCGGCGATCTGCAGGATGATGTGCTCGTCCGTCGCACAGATGTGCCCCTCGACTATGTGAACCAAGCCAGCTTCTGGTCGCTGCGTCCGGAACATGTTCCGGCAGACCTGCGATTCTTCCACCAGTACTTCCAATCGAAGCTGAAGCGCTCCCAGAATGAGCCTGAACCCGTCTCCAAGGCAAAACTCGCGGACCTTGAAGACGCTGAATTGGGGGGCGAACTGGACGAGCTAAGCACTGATGACGAAGAGGAGAAAGAAATCTGGCAGGCCATGAAAGCTTCTATGCCCAAGCACGAGGACACGGAGGACCTGAGTGATGATGACGATACGCTGGCGCAGCTCGAGGCCGATACTGAATTGGGCATCGAGAACGAGGACGAGGAGGACGAGGACGAGGACGAGGACGAGGACGACGCGTCTAAAGGAGACGAAAGTCTCCTCTCGAATGATCAGCAGGCGTGGTATGACGAAGATTCTGGCGAGGAAGATGGGGCTATGTTCTTGGAAGACGAAGATGATCTCGTGCCGTTTACTAACTTTGACGAGGAATCGACGCCGGTCGCTGGCAGGAAACGCCCGGCTGACGAGACTGATGATGCACCTGCAAGCAAGAACAAGGGACGTACAGCACAGCGTCAAAAGCGCCGTGCGTTGCCTGAGTTTGCCAGCGCCGAGGACTATGCTCACATGCTCGACTCAGACGACGAGGGCAATTAGGCCTCCGTAGTTCCATAGGCCCGATCACATGCCCGATTCCTAACGTCCACCACAGCCATGGCCACCAGTGCGGCTCGGCGCGAGATTCTTGAGGGCGACTTGATCATTGTGTTTGCGGTAGGTAGTTTGTGCTGACCTAGTCCCGAGATCGCACACCAACCCCTCTTGTGGTTCAGCGCGGCGAGAAACTTATCAATTTGTTTGGGATGTTTCCTCACGATGACATGATCGGTCGTCCGTACGGTAGCAAGGTGCGTCCACCGACACTCATTCCAGCTTCACTCGTCCAACAAAAAAGGGTTTGTGTATTTGCTGCGGCCCAGCCCGGAACTGTGGACCATCTCTCTTCCCCATCGTACCCAAATTTTGTATGCGCCCGACATGTCCTTTATCGTAATGAAGCTCAACCTCTCGCCGGGTGCCCACGTCATTGAGGCCGGAACAGGCAGTGGCAGCTTTACGCACTTCCTAGCACGTACTGTCAGTCGTGGACCACCTGCTGGCGGCGGCACAGGCCAGACGCACTGCACTTGGCCCACCCGTACCAGTGCCTTGACGCCTATGGTCGGCCAGGCGCAGGCCTCTGACTTTGATGGGCGTGTCTATTCGTTCGAATTCCATGCAGAGCGCGTGGAAAAAGCCCGTGTCGAGTTTGCCGAACATGGTCTCGACAAGGCTGTCGTTCTCGCCCATCGCAATGTGTGCAAAAGTGGATTCGGCCTCGACCCTACATGTGATGCCGTTTTTCTCGATCTGCCTGCTCCGTGGGAAGCTGTGCCGCATGCCAAGATGGCCCTTCGCACCGACATTGCTACACGAATTTGCTGCTTTTCGCCGTGTATTGAGCAGGTACACCGCACGGTGGCTGCGCTTTCCGAGCATGGGTTTAGTGATATCACTATGTACGAAAGTTTGGTCCGCACGCATGAATCACTTACAAATGTGGCACCGCTCGAGCCTATTTCAGAAGTCGTTGAGCGTATTCAGCAGACGGAGTCGAAGCGCGAGCTTCGCCGGCAGTTGCAGATCCAGCAGTCCAAGCTCGAGCGCGAACGCCGACAGGCGGAAAAAGAGGCCCAGACCCAAGGGGCAGCAAGCGCGACCAATGATCGTCCCGAAGAGCATGCTGTTGCTGCATCAAATAAGGATGACGGTGAAGCGAATGCCAACCCTTTTGAGTCTGTTCCTGCGAAACGAAAAGCGACAGTCGATGACGACACATGCCTCCCACCAACAGGCTCGACCGTATCTGAACCACCTGCCGAGATGCTCTACAGCAGTGGCTTCCGCCAAAAGGTCGAGCGCCGGCCGGTTCAGCAGGCCAATGTGTATTCCCGCCCTTATCCGCACATGCGTGGTCACACAAGTTATCTGACATTTGCTACATTACTTCCGCGTATCTAGCTTGCGTTATACCCTTGCAAGTCGCCCAGGAAATTGTATTGAATAGTCGACATAGGAGCGTCCGAGCCTTGGAAGTCGAGACCCACGACAAAGTGCTCTGCACTCGACGCGCGGCTGCTCGGCGGTTTGGCCAATTCTACGTGCGCAAACAGGCGACGGAGTTGCGCTAGGAGCATGCGGGTCGACGGGGTATATGGCTCCGCAAATACTTTGGCCACAAAAGTTCCACCCTTGCGAAGCATGCGCAATGCCATGGTGATAGCAGCAACCATGAGCTGCGCGTGAACAAACTCATCCACCTGGTGGATGCCTGTCACGTCCGGGGCGCCATCACATACAATTAGGTCTGCAAGCCGCTTTTTCTCGGATGCTTGTACACGCTGGAAGGCACTTTCCACGGCATCTGCTGTATCCTGGGTAGTAATATCCCCCACCACCTGCGTCACACCCTCTAGGGGCGCCATTGTTTGCAAATCCACGGAAACGATGCACGCGCCTGACGGCCCGAGCGCGCGACTTAGCACTTGACTCCATGAACCCGGCGCAGCACACAGATCAATGACATAACCAGGTATATGCACATCATGAGATAATGCCAAATACACACGCGCACCCAAGCGATCGCCGAGCTGCGCACGGAGAACGGCTTCTGCATCCGGTCGTGGGTCTTCTCTTACACCATGCCCCAGAATGCGGTAAGCTAAAGCATGACCACTTCGCCCAAACAAACCATAATGCTCATCAAGCTGCAAAAGTTTGAAGGCTGAACGCGCGCGATACCCCTCTTGCTTACCTTGGCGGTAAAAGTGATCGCGCTGGTCCTTGGTCGATTTGCCCATCCGTGATAAGTGGAGGCAAAGATCTGTGGAGCGTCGCAAGTGTAGCTGCTTCATGGACGAAATTGTTGCACGCAAGAGAGCCGAGCGTGCCCGCCGTAAGCAGTCCGTGCAAAATCAAGATCATGAGGATCAATTTGAAAAATCAGGTGCCATTCATCTACGGTCATGGATGCCCGTAAAGAGCGAGAGCAGCGGCACCCGTGTACGAATTGTGTCTTGGAATATGCTCGCCCAATGTCTGGTGCGGCGTGAATTGTTTCCAGGAAGTGACTGTCTGAAGTATAAAACACGACTTCCCGGGATCATTGCAGAATTGAGCAGCTACGACTTTGACGTCGGCTGCTTCCAAGAGGTGGACTCGATTAACGAACTTGGCCAGGTCGTCCAGAAACTAGGGTATGCGTACGAATACGAGCGTGGCTATTCCAACAAAAAACACGGACTCATGATTGCCTGGCGCACCAAGACTAGCGAGAGACCGTCGTTTGAAGGTCCTATTCTGAAACGCGTTCTTTGCCTGGATGATATGGCTCCTTGGGGCACCGAAGTACAGGGACCCAGTCTCACGCGTATCACCCGCAATATTGCATTAATAGTGGCTCTTCCCTTTTCTGGAAGAGAAGGTGGAATTATAATGGCCACAACACACCTATTTTGGCACCCTCGCTATGGCTACGAGCGCGTGCGCCAAGCAGCGATTGTCACACATGTTTTGAACGAGCTTCGTCAAGATACCGAGCAACCATGGTCCTCGTGGCCAATCGTTTTCGCAGGCGACCTAAACGACCAGCCTCATTCTTCCACGTACACAATGTTGACCGGTCACGCTAACAGATATATCCGTGAAATCGAATCCGACCTGGAGCCGTCTCGTGTCGTTCACACGTCGGTGGATGAAGCGCGCGGTCTGCGTACTCTCCACTATGCTGCGACTGTTTCTGAACAGGGTGATGAAGATCGGATCCTTGGTCGTTACCGCCCAGCATTGGACAAGGAGCTTCTCACGGCTGCGCAGCTTGTTCATTATGGTCACTTTACTACTGCTGGCCGGCCGAGCCATTTTCAAAGTGCCTATGGATCATCATACGCATCCCTGGCTGGCCAAGGAGCTGAATTTTTTAAGGATCGTGGAACTGCACCTGAACGCTATGATCAAACGGAATCGCCTTTGCCCACAGACCCTCGACAACTTGAAAGTTTTGAGCCAAAATGGACGCTGCATTCCAGTTTATTCCGATTAACTCTCGACTACATTCTGTTGGCTCCTTCTGCATTAAACGAGGGTCCAGATTTTCCCATTGTGACAGCTCTGCTGATGCTTCACCCAGAATCTGTGCTTCATTCCGGAGTACCCCGCCTGGGTGTATGCAGTTCGGACCATGTTATGGTTGGGGCAGAAATTGCTTTGTAGTGGCTTACTCGCGTGTGTGGAGGTGTCCAGCGTTTCGGACGTGCGACTTCCTTGGTTAGATGCTTCAATGGTATCGATGGGTGCAACCCTATGCCCTGGGTGCCGTGCTTGCACCATGGTACATTCAGCTGCTACGTATTTCATGGTGCCTAGTAGTACTTGCATTGGAACGCGGTGTATTTTACTGGGCTGCAAGCCGATGTGACCTTCCTCAAGGCCCTGAGGTATGTCTGAACAACTCACAACAGTCTACCTTCCGTGTCCTTGTACTAAGCGACCCCCAGATCGTTGAAAATGGAACATACGGTTCTATATCTCCCATATTTCAAGCTGTTATCAGTCACTTTTCCAACAATTATCTGCAGAAAGTGTGGCTTGCTTTGTCTAAGCAGGGCATTGGTACGTGGCTTTGGGCCCAGCCCAGGCCTGCGGACCTTGTCGTCTTTCTAGGTGATATGACTGATCGTGGGCGCTGGTATCAAATTTTCGATTTTTGGTCCCGGAGTCAAGAGAGCTGGAGAATGCTCTTTCCTGGAATCAGCGTCCTGCGTAGCGCTAATCAGCCCATCACTCGGCGAGCCCCTGAAGACCCATATCCTGCTTTGGTCCTTCCTGGGAATCACGATATTGGATTGCCTCTTTCAAATACAGGTGCACCCATGTTGGAAAATAAAATGGCTGCTGAGTGGTTTCAGCAACGATACGCACCTCATGTCGACGATCAGTTCCAACTCACCGACGAGCACGGAGCACTGTCTTGGGATGCGCGCATTCCCTTATCTATTGGTGATTCAGGGAATGTAACACATGAGCTTGTTCTCGTGAATGGACCGGCCCTTGTTGGTATGGAAAATATCGATGCCGCACCTTTGAGGACCGAAGAAGCCTTGGACGAAGCCAAGTCCCGTGCTGCTTCGACATCCAAAATGATTGATTGGCTTGGTGACCATGCTAATCCTGATGGTGTGTTACCTTGACTGACGCAGTTCCTCGCATTCTTTTCACTCACATTCCACTTTCACGCAGAGACTTGGAACGGTCGTGTGACATACCATGGCGATCGGCCTCTCATGGAGTCTTTCGAGAGTCACATCGATCTCTCATCCCTGGCGGTGAAATTTTTCAGGGTGGTGATGCAGCTCATACATATCAAAACCTAGTGAGAGAGGATGTGTCAAACTATGTCCTAAGAAGCATCCAGCCAGCGGTGGTGTTTTCTGGTGACGACCATGATCACTGTGAAGTAATACACCGAAAATTTCGTCAAAACCAAATCTACAATGTGTATGGCTTCGATCCAGCTGATGTACCCGAGGTCACGGTCAAGTCCATGTCCATGACCGAGGGCGTTCGTCGTCCAGGATATGTGTGGCTGCAACTATCGTCAATCGATCATGGTATTGACTACAGGCCATGTTTACTCCCAAACCAAATATTTTTATGGACTGGCATATATTTGCCTCTCTTTGTTCTCTCGGTAGCCTTTTTGTTTATCAAGAACGGGCAATACCAACCGCTTGGCTCTCTTCTGCCCAGTCACTTTTCTTCCACACACCCTCGTCCCCGCGTATGGCGCCTTTGTGTACGTGGAAGTAACGTGGTGGGTTCTCTCCGACGTGTAGCTCACCAGGTGTCACTTATTGGATTTGCCCCTTTGCTCCTATGGTTACTTCTACAATCATGATGCCTCAAGAGCTGCACTAGGGACCAAACCTAATTCTTTCAATGTCTTTGAACATTCCGCGACTGTGTAAGTTTTACGGGGGAAAGTCGTAGAGAACTGCATCAGTGTATAGTAAGACATACTGTTAAAGGTGCTGCACCCGTTACTTTACCGTCTCGCATCATGGCCGTTTCCACATCACCTAAGGTGGCATCGACACTCATTGTTCCAATCCACACACCGCTTGGAGAACGCACGCGCAAGCGCGTTTCTGTAGCGGAACTGGTCTTAGAAGACAAATTTTGAGGGGGGTTCGTCGCAGGCTCACTGGGCTCAGCGCGCCCTTCCCGCTTGGCCTTCTCCATGGCGGCCTTTTCAGCACGGCGGCGCTTATCCTCTTCGATCTGCTGTCGTACTCGCTCTTTGGCTGCAATATCTTCCTGGCGTTCACGCCTCTTTTTCTCTGCCTCCTTAATGAACTCCTTGCGCTCAAGCTCTTCACGAACTTGTTTGGCTTCTTGCCCAGCCTTACGTCGAATAATTTCATTAGCGCGGCGCTCTTTAGCGTACTGTTCTTCTTGAGCAGCACGCTTCTGCGCAGCCTTGGCTCGGAGCTCATCAAGTTTGGCCTTCTTTTCCTCTTCGGTTAATGGCTTGATTTCCTCCGTGCTCTCACTGAAATCTTCATGTCCTGATTTGTCCGCGTGATACATTGCGATGTCCATGTCACGAAACACCTTACCACAAGTATTGCATTGAATTGATTTCGCGACGGTGTCCACCTGTGCTGCTGGCTCAGACGAGGGCGTCTTTTTCCAATCTGCAGGCATAGGCTCATCCTGATGAGCCTCCAAGTGATCCAAAGCTTGTTGAAGTCCACCTGATGTTTCCTGTAGTGCCCAGTCAACACGATCCACTTGGAATCCCATATCCAGCACTAAGGTTAGAGCATTGACTACGCACAAGTTGCTCTATCACTCATTGTGAGATTAAGTCGTGTGTACCCCACCGTGGAGGTGACCAATGTATTGCTACACGTGGCTAATTTAAGACGGCGGGATCGGTCCTTCGAATTTCAGTGCGACGCGGCGCTTCTTTTTCGGCTCGCTGTCTTTCGCCGCAGGGCTCGTTTCTGGTACAGGTCGAGATGGGGTCGAAAAGGAAGCATGAGATTGTATATCCCCTTTAGATGGTAGCGTCTCCTTTTCCTGGACCGGTATGGGCATCAAAGGCTCAACGGGCTGAATGATCCGACGTAGAGATGGCTGCTTATCGTAATCGTATGGTTGACCCAGCTCATGGTAGTCAAACACGGCCGTAGAGCAATATCCATCAGAAGATGACATCATTAAAAGCTGACCATCTGGCGACCAGGCCAAGTCCGTAAAGGAAGCATAGTGCAGGTTGCTAAAACAGCATATAGGGCCAGCCTGTTGGGTATCATAAACCCACACAGAATCTTGTGTGGCAACAGCATATACCATGCGATAGGGGAGATCAAAGATGCTTGCCTTGCCAGCACCCACTGGCGTTTCTCGTAGGTGGTACAAAATCGGGGAAAAACGGACAATCAATGTTACAGATTTATGCCCAGGAAGTACGGCGATAGGTGCATGAGAACGTCCAAAGCTAGCACGCCCATACAAGTAAACAGAGCCTGTAGAGACGTTAGATGATTTATTAATGTCATTGGAGAGCGGAGAGGAAGTTATATGCTGCCCCGTAGGTGTGACAAGCAGAGCCCCATCAGGTGAGAATGCCAAGCGACGGAAGAAGCTGCTGCATCGATCATCACCATACATTCTGTGCATGTACTCTCCAGACTCTGATTTTTGAGTTTCCTCCTGATTTTGTAATGCCGGTGATATGGTGGGTAGATTCGAGCACTTCAACTCTGAGGACGCTGCATCGTCCTGAGCAGAAGTGCCGCTCGACGGCTTCGTCACTTGACTGATTCTCATGTCCGTGCGCTGATGCTTGCTAGTAAGCATAAGGTCCACTTTATCATTGCTAGCATTCCGGCTTAAACGACTGATATGCACTGAGCGATCACTGCTTTGCGTAGCAAGAAAAAGATTCAATGGGTCCCAGGCAACTCCTTG
Organism: Malassezia sympodialis ATCC 42132; assembly: GCF_000349305.1. Classification (NCBI taxonomy): domain Eukaryota; kingdom Fungi; phylum Basidiomycota; class Malasseziomycetes; order Malasseziales; family Malasseziaceae; genus Malassezia; species Malassezia sympodialis. The sequence continues at coordinate 159,187 of NW_017387801.1, read as the reverse complement.
GATATAATGTGAATGGTCCGATACTTCTCGTAGTACAGCTCCTGTAGACGTCTGGATTATACGCACTGCAAAGTCGGTACCGCCCACAGCTAGCATATTACCATCAGGACTCCATGCCATATCATAAAGCTCCTGTGTCGTGGCGCGCGTCATTAATCGCACGCGCCACGACTCTTTGTCGTATTGAGAGTCCGGCTCAGCTGAACTCAGACGACTTTCCCCGAAAGGCTGCTGTGTTTGGTTACTGCGCACCCAAAACAAAACAGCACCATCGTCTCCAGCCGACGCCAGGACCTCACCAGACGGCGAGAACCGCACGACATTGACGACTCCTGTGTGTCGGCTTAGTGTTGACATATATTCAGCACGGGGAGGATGAGGCGACGCACTTGAAGAAGCGGCCAGCGCGGCAGGAGAAGGAATATTAGGGTGAATCATCCACATGCGCACATTGTTGTCACCACCAGCTGTTGCTAGACGCCAACTCTGCCCACCAGCCAGCACGGGGGCTTGTTGTTCATTATGTTTACTTGCTTCACTATGCCCGGAGAGACTCTGTCCGGGAGGAAGTCCGGACGCTGAAGCGTTAGGATATTGCACTTGACACTTACCTTGTCCTAAATTATGATCCAAGACATTCGTAAGTCTCGAAGAGGTGATAGGTTGGAAGTCACAGGAATATATGGGAAGTGTATCATGCCACCGAATTTCAAAAGTGACACTGCGAACCATGATAAGCGCGGTAGCCGCCGCTGCCTTAGGATGGATCGTCGCGTCGCGTTGGTTGTGCGCCCCGTTATTCGGCCGATCTAGACCACGACGGTTACAGAGCTACCAGATGGCCAGCTACGCTCATGTGGAGGAAGGCCCTGCCCCGCAAGCGGCAGGGCCGTAGTCGTGACAGCAGTCTAAGAGTAATGGATAGCGGGAACTCGCTCAAGTTTTTTATCAATCATGCGAGTTCCAGTGATGAACTGATCAATTGTAAGAGATGAGCACGTAGAGTCATTGTCAGTCACTGTGCGCCATATGTAAGACAAATCCTTGGCTGGGAGGCCACTGCGATTCCAAACCAGTTTCACAGCACCAGCTCGAACAACGGGGTCTGGAGTTCGGTGGATACATAATTTTTGAAAAAGCGATTCGTATTTAGTAGATTCCGGTGCATGCTGTAGTCCAGGCTGTGGCACCTTCTCTAGTAGTACAGGCGCTGAGTTTTTAGCACTTCGAGCAGGAGGAAGAGGTGCAGAGCGACGTATGGTCGTGGCTTTCTTTCGGCAATCGATCGCAGGAGAGTTTTCAGGCACATCTGCCCCAGGATCGGGTGCTTCAAGTTTCTTTATAATAGGTCTTTTGGGCAGACTAGGTGTATTCGTCATTTGAACAGGCTTACTCGGGCTCTGAGTGGGAAATTCATCAACAGACTGTGGCTTTGTACTTAAATTAGGGCGCGGAGGTCGGGATGGGCGCATCTGTGACATACTTTTTGACTCCATGGTTTCAGGCTTGGGCGTACTAAATTTTGGGATATCCGAGAGGGGCATAGTTTCTGAACATTCTTTTGAACCTTCATGGCCACGGACTGAATCAGAATTTAGTATTAAATCATTCATAGGAATCATTGTATGGGTTGTGCTTGCTTCCGTTAGAGGGTCTACGGGCTTGACAGGACTTTCCGTAAAATTCGCAGGTATTTCACCATTACGGTCCAGTTCAGATAAGGAATGGGCATCATGAATATTTGTTGTAAATTGAACCTCGGTATTTGTTAAGCTTAGATTGGATTGTGGTTTGAAATACCTTGAGTTATCCGTATGTACATCACTCCCTATTGTCGGATCAGCTGAAGAACCAGGTTCGACTGCGGTTGACACCGTGTTATCACCACTGACCTTCTTTCTGTGCGTAAGATCTCCTTCTACGATGTCTCTTTGAGGGGCTTGTGTAGAAGCATTTTCGAACAGGGTACGCAGGTTCTTCACACTTACAGCCTGCTCAGTTGACATGGGTCATGTAATGTGGAGTCAAAGTTGCGTGTTGACCACCTTCGAACTACTTCGTTCAAATCCTAGCCATCCAACATGGTAAACCCATCCATCTGGTCTCAATGCTTCCCGTATGTATATTGATTTAATTTATCAGTCCGGAACCTGAATGGGGGATCGAAAATATGCCCGAGCTCACTGGAAAGGTACGAGAAATGTGCTCATTTAGGTGGCCCTTGTTACAGGAGGCAATTCGGGTGTTGGATTCGAGATTTTCAGAGCGCTTCTAATTAAAGGCGCTAAAGTTTATATTGCTTCGAGAAATGAAGCTCGGGCCCGAACGGCATTTTATAAGATTCAATGCGATCCTGAGGTGCATGGTGGCGAATATGAATTTCTTCATTTGGATCTCGGAAGTCTGCGTAGCATTCGGGAGTTTGCACGCGAATTCCAAAGTAAAGAGCAGCGTTTAGATTTACTTTTCAATAATGCTGGCATTCTGGAAGCTGCTGGTGGCACGTCAAAAGATGGCTATGAGATCCATCTCGGTGTGAATGCGCTGGGGCCATATTATCTGACAAAACTTCTTTTACCAACAATTCTTGCCTCGAAAAGACAAAACCCTGGACATCTTCCTCGTGTCTGTTTCTCGAGTAGCCTAAGTCACCATTACGCTACCAAAAAGGGATTTGATCCACGTAACCCCTCTGGTGAAAAGAGTAAGAGTATCTTCCCCAGCTTCATTCAGGCTTATTCGAACAGTAAAATGATGACCATTTTAACAATGCTCAAGTTTGATCGTTTGTATGGCAAGGATGTAATTTTCTCCGCAGTGAATCCCGGCCTTGTGAAAACCGACATTGCTCGCAGCATCACAAGGGTCTCTACTGTATTTGTTGGTCAGATTATTGGATCACATCTTCTTCAAGATGCCAGCAGAGGTGCCTTAACACATCTTTATGCAGCCACGGCCCCAGAAACAGGAAAGGACGGAGGTGGTTACTACGTCCCATGGGCGCGTCTAGGAGAGCCTGAACCAATCGTCTATGATAACTCAGTTCAAGATACTAGTATGTACTAAAATGCTAACGTATAGTGGCACAGTTTTTCGACGAGCTCATCGCATTACGTGTGTGAACGTTGAAGAGCGTGAGGCTGCACCGAGTCTGTTGTTATCTTGTAGCTCCCTTATTTGCACGTGCGTTGTCCTTGCAACTCGGCCCGTCCCTCCACAATCTGTCAAGAGCCAACATGTCCGGGGTAATTAGTGCTGTGTATCCGTGCGTTAAGTCGTTCTTATAATAGTCCTGCACCTCAGTGGACCGTGGAGAATATTCCTGATCAGAGTGGTAGGGTAAGTTGAATGAATTTATTCAGATTGCCATCGTTACTGGTGGTAATTCCGGTATTGGTTTTGAAACTGTGAAACACTTATTGGGTAAGAATGCCAAAGTATATCTATGTACAAGAAATTCCGACCGCGCCAAATCTGCAATTGACGAACTTAAGAAAATGAACCTCCCCGGAACAGTGGAGTTTCTTCCACTCGACTTGGCGAGTCTGAAGGCTATTAAATCATTTGCCGACAATTATCTCTCTAAAGAGAAGACACTGGATATGTTGTTCAACAATGCTGGTGTAATGAATCCTACTGTCGGTGCTGAAACACAGGATGGTTACGAGCTGCACGTTGGTACTAACAGCCTAGGGCATCACTATTTGACCGAACTTCTCTTGCCAGCCTTGCAGGCATCCGCCCGTGCGACACCTGATCGCCTTCCTCGTGTCTGTTTCACCTCCAGCTTGGTGCACCGTCAAGCTTCTAGCAATGGTTTTGATCCTGCCGATTACACGGGCCTAAAGGATCTGCCTTTCTATATGCCACCGGCCACGCGCGCTTACGGAACAAGCAAGGTACGCACTATCACTGACACAAGTTTTGCAACATTTTGAGTGCGTAGAAGAAGCTTATTCCAGGTGCCAAGTGGTACCAGCGCCATTTTGCAGACAAGGGCATTATTTTGTATGTCGCACGAAGCCTGACACAAGTTTTTCATGCCACCCTGGTGCACTTCGTACTGAACTTACGCGGGAATGGACCTCTGGCATTTTCAAAGCCATTATGCCAATTCTACACAGGGTTTTATTGTATCCACCAGAAATGGGTTGTATTACGCAGCTGTATCTGAACACGGCACCTGAGGCAGCTACCAAGGGCGGAGCATACTTTGTTCCTTGGGCTCGTGAATGCGAGCCGCTTTCTATTGCCAATGATTTATCTGTTCAAGACGCCTGTACGTGGTCTAAACTGACTCTAGTTGCCAAGTGGTGTGAGGAGCAAGTCGCAAAGCATGTCCGTGCATAACCTTATAGTCTTGAACCCGGTTGGACCACTAGTTGTTACATAATATTCGGTAGTGTGCCGGAATATATTTCCCACCTTGGCCCTGCAAGCCACCAACGCTCACGCTTGTGCGGTCGAATCTCTCGACCTCTATGGTTGGTCTTTTCAACTTCCTTCTATCTCAGAATAGTGATTCAGCCACCATTGTTCGACGCTTCTCAATTTTGAACGAACTTCTTGTCTCACACCTTGGTTCAGAGCCGGACTAATATCGACTATTCACCACTATTTTAGGCTTCGCAAATATGGCCATCTTTAATTCAAACGCACAACCTTCCCAGCCATCTTCACAGCCGGAAAATGAGACGTCCGAGACGTCGAAGCGTTTTGGAATCCGACCAGGTGTCTTATCTCTTGCTGGGTTGTCAAAAATTATCCCAGCACAACCCGTGACCCCATCACCAACAGCTTCCAAACAGCTTGTTATGCCTGCACCCACTCCTGACGTCGATCCATCCCGTCTGTCACAATTCTCTATGCGACTGAATGAGCTTGTAAACCGCGCTTTTGTAACTGCTAAGGATCATAATGTGTCAACTATGACTCACACGGGTACATCGCCCTTCACCGGCCAGTCTATTTCCGTGCCTCGCATTCAAAATATCATGTATGGCTCCAGCCACCTACCAAACCGCATGTGCGTGATCGAAATGACGCGAACTGTGGTGGACGAGCTTCACAATGCGGAGAGCGTCGACCCGTATCTTCTTCGCGCAGTCTCACGCACAGTTTTGAAGGCTGTATCACACTTCGTGTCACGTATCGAGTCGCAGCTTGTTTCTTGGAGAAACGATCCTAGTTCCATTCAAATTCCTCTCTCAGTGCGCGGCCTCCAAAATATTCCCGCGGCAATGGAATTCAACTTGGCACTTATTAGCCTGGAGTGGATTGTTGAAGAGAGTTTGGAGCGTTGTTTGGAAGGACTCCCTCCTTTGGCTCTATTGCATTCACCCAACCTGCTGGTTCCAACTTCTGCGGAGGGTCTCGCAAAACACCCTATGCCACCTTTCGTACACGACATTCTTTCTCCATTGAGGGAAAAAATGGAAGCAAGTATCATCCACGTCGTGCAACCCCTACTTGTGAATATCAAATCATCGCTGACTTCGTGCATCTTACGGGCTAACCTTCATCCATTCCAACCTCGTCACTCTCCACCTGTGCGCGAACTTGATGGAGATGGTCACGCACTAAAGGGGCCATGGTACAAAGACTTGGAAGAGCGTCTAGATGTGGTATACCGCCTTCTCATGCTGCGCATTGTGGATCGCTGTGGTCAGGATGGACAAGCGTGGTTTATCTCTGTTGCCATTCATGCAATTTGGAAAGGACTCGTATCAATTACCTCAAGGAGTGTTTTTGCCCCAGCTTCTGTGGTTAATGCTGAATTTATACACACATTTGGTCGCACATCTGGAAGTGCTCCTTCTAGTTCGATTCTTAATTCACTGTTGGTCAACGATCCTAATTCCCGCCGAGTGCCAACACCGACTCAGCTAGCACATGCCCTCCGGTCGGTCAGTCGAACCAACGTCAACCGCCATACTCGCATGCTAGCTGAGAACTCGACGGGTATTCAAACGCCAGTTGAGCTGGCAGGTGACTTGGACGCTTGGCGCGGTCAGGCCATGTTGCCAATGGGTCAAGAGGACTGCTACGTCATCAGTCCTCTGATTGTTGCTGAACAGCTACATGATTTGCAGGTATTCGAACGACTTATGCGGCAATTTTGTTCCGGCTTCCTGAATGCATCAAGCGAGCAGACGTCAAATGGAGCGGAAAATGGCGACGAGGATTTGGCGCAGGAGGCGTTAAGGGAGGCATTTACAGCGCTTGAAAGTACGATCATTGTCTTGAGAACTCTGTTGCAGTACCCAGATGCACTGCAGTACCTAGGCACTGGTGTTTTGGCAGAAACTGAAGGCGATGAAAAACCTTTTTCTCCGACAGCTATCCAAGCCTTCCGAGTAATTCCATCGTTACTGCTAATTCAGATTGCTTACTGCCGAATTCCTCCTGGCTGGCCCTCCAAGGATTTGTCTTATGCACCCGGACTTCAGCTGAACGATAAGCTACCTACACCACCAGAATTGTTTAATTATTCCTGGTCGGAGTATGAATCGGCGCTTCCCGGCTTTGCCTCAGGTGAAGCAGCAGCTCAGTCACTAGTGGTTCGTTACGGATCTTTGTTGAATGATATATTCCAGTGGATGAACCGATCTTTTGTGGACCTCGATGATGCACAAGCAGTTCCAGAATGCGATGATGGTGCATCGGAAGATTCGGCAGAAAATGTTCCACCGTCTATGATTCAGTCCATGCCAACACTGGAGACTAGAGAGTCTGATTTACAGCCTGACAATGGCCCTCCTGAATCTGCTCTTGCAAAAATGACTATCGATGATACCGCAACCAAGCGTCGATCACGATCTTCGCACCGTGTCGTATCTCCCCTGGGACCTCGTCTCTGGCGTCGAAACACGTCTCAAGGACCTCGGTTCCATCTTCCTCACGCGTTGCCGCCTCGAGTATCACGTACACATGCTACAGGCACAGGCTTGTCGCGTAGCCGTGCAAATTTGGGTGTTGCTTCGTCCTCTCTCCCTCGCAGTACGACACAAACTCTCGCTCATATGCAGCGAGACGCGCTGAATGTGTTTGAAAGTGTCCTGCGACACCTCGAATCCAACGAGTAGTTGGCGTACATTGGTAGGATTTAGTCATCTCCAAGTCTATAATTATGGCAGCGAGGCGTATCTTAGATTTATGCTACGTCGGGCAGCGGCGCTGAGTACGTGTTTACAAGAGGTAGCGGCACAACTGCGATTTTGCCATGGCAGAGCTACCACTGTTCGAGCCATACAATCAGCTGCAGTTGCTAGGCATGGCACCGGCCCGCGTTCATTCTCTCATGCTCATTTTGACGGAAAACATTCAAAAGATAACGAGTCTCCCATTGATGAGTCGAATACTAACACTACGGAACATGCCGTGATTTCTATGTTTGACTTATTTTCTATTGGCATTGGGCCATCATCGTCACATACAGTCGGTCCAATGCGTGCAGGCGCTATTTTTGTCCAAGATCTCCGAGAGGCAGGGCTCCTCAATTCGGTTAATAAGATCAAGTTGGCGCTGTATGGAAGTCTTGCTGCGACAGGCAAAGGCCACATGACGCCTCAGGCATTGCTTTTGGGGCTGGAAGGAGCAGATTGTGAAACAGTGGATACAGAGAGTGTCCCTGTTAGATACGAAGAGATAATCAAAACGAAGAGACTCACATTGGGCAAGGATTCTACAGAGCAGGGTCCTTCAAAAGAGATTTACTTTGACTTTGATAAAGACTTGGAGGTACGCCTACTGTACTAACCGTCTAGTGGAAATGGGGTCAAGTGCTGCCAATGCATTCGAATGGCATGCGTTTCAGCGTATTTAACGAGGACGGCGACCTTTTGGCAACAAACGAATTTTACAGTATCGGTGGTGGCTTTGTGTTGAATGGGACAATGGCTGTCGCCACGACCGCTGGTTTGCAGCCCAAACCTACCCCAATTCACTCATCGACTGACTCGGAGTTGGAGCGACCGATTACACTATCTCCTGAAGTGACAGATCACCACCCCATCGACGTTTTAGAGAATGTCTTTTACAAGTCTATTCGCCGTAATGATGCAGAGGGTGAGCGTCGAGACGGTGCGTCTTTGCAAGATGCCCACTCAACTGTACCGCTTCTTTCCCAGAATGGCCAACCTGAGCCTCTAGCTAAGGAGGAGTCTAAGCAGCCTCCATTCCCCTTCCGTAATATGTCACAACTACTTTCAATTTCGCGGAAGCACAATTTAACTATTGCTCAAATCGTTTACGAGAATGAACTCACTTGGTATACCCCTGAGGAAATTCATGATAAAATTATGAACATTTGGCAGGTGATGGATGAAGGCATTCGCGCGGGTGTTATGAGCGAACAGGAGGTTTTGCCCGGCTCTTTGCGCATGAAGAGACGAGCTCCCAAGCTTTATGCGCGTTTAATGCGCGGATTGTACATGGGTCCCCGTCGCCTAGGAAATATGAGCGGCCCTACGACCTCAGAGGCTACTGTGGATACCAAGAGCAAGCGCGTTCCACCAGGTGCAGAGGTGCCGGCTGTGGCATCCCGGGCTACTAAGCGGGTTCCTCGCATTCGCGGCTCCTTCCACCACGAGATTTTGCCTGTGCCCCCGCGTCGGACCAACTTTCCAGCAATGGACTGGCTTTCTTGTTGGGCTATTGCTACCAACGAGCAAGTGGCCGCAGGTGGGCGAATCGTCATAGCTCCCACGTTGGGTGCCGCTGGCATTATTCCAGCCGTGCTTCGCTACGTGGTGGAGTTTGTTGCGCTTACACCGGAGGATGAAGAGAATCTCATTAAAACATTCCTTTTAACAGCTGCTGCAATTGGTATGCTCTTCAAGCGAGGGGCTACCATCAGTGCTGCGGAGGGTGGCTGCATGGCGGAGGTGGGGACCAGCTGCTCGATGGCAGCGGGTGCTTTTGCGGCCTGCATGGGTGGCAGTCCTGAAGTAATTGAGCAGGCTGCTGAGACGGCCATCGAGCATAATCTAGGCCTAACGTGTGATCCAGTGGATGGACTTGTGCAAGCCCCGTGCATTGAGCGGAACGCGGTGGGATCTGTGAAGGCCGTTGTTAGTGCAAACCTCGCCCTTTCGTCTGATGGAGTACATTCTGTCACATTAGACGAAGCCATTCATGCAGCGCGCCTGACTGCTCGTGATATGCATACTAAATACAAGGAGACTTCCTTGAGTGGCCTGGCCACCACAGTCAAGATCCCTGTCGCAGTGCCGGACTGTTAGTCTTTAGTCATCATAGCTACGAGGGTGGTACAATGTTGAGACAAGATGAACTTCCCGTTTTGACACCCTACGCGTCCGCGGGAGCTGACCATATGTTTGGCGCAAGCTCAGGGAGTTTGTTTGGTTCGGCCCCATCATCGCAGCCGGTGCAACAGGGATCCTCTCTCTTTGGTGCCTCTTCTGCAGGTACCCAGACTACACAGCAGCAGCCAGCAGGCACAAGTCTCTTTGGCAACCAGGCCAATACCCAGAATAAACCGGCAGCTATGCCGTCAAGTGGTCTTTTTGGAGCTGGCACTAGTAATGCTTCTGGAAATATGTTTGGCACAGCGCCCAACAGTACGACGGGGGGATCCTTCTCCAATTCGTCTAACCAGGGTCAAAGTAGTGGCTTATTTGGACAGGCTACTGCCTCAGGCCAGAGTACTAGTGCTCCCTTAAGTGGTGCCGCATCCTTTGGACAGAATCAAGGTGCCACGAATCTATTTGGAAACAATCAAGCGAGCCAGTCCTCCGGACCTACAGGTGGCTTTTTTGGCTCGTCTCAGACACAAGGGACTTTAGGCGGCTCGTTTGGCTCAGCGCCTAGCCAAAAACAGGGTGGTGGATTGTTCGGAAATGCACAGACAAACACTGCGCAACCTGGTGGTCTTTTTGGTGCATCACAGACACAGGCTTCGACAGGTGGTCTATTTGGCGCAAAGCCGGCTTTGGCTGGATCAACTGCCACGAACCCACTGGGAACGTCTACGAATGTGCTGAATCCGACTCAGTCAACCCTACCAAATACAGCGGCTCCGCCTGTACAAGACAAGAAACTTGGCGCGCCGCTAAATGCGCAGCTGGAGCGCATTGCTATGAGTTGGGATACGTCCAACCTTGGTACATGCCAGTTCCAGTACTATCTGTATAACCGCGCACCTGATGCCGCTAGCCAGCAGCAACTATGCGTTCGACGCCCGGATGCAGTGGGGCCCATGCATGATGCTCTTTGGGCGAAAGCGTTACAGGAGAACCCTGAGCCTGATCGACTATACCCCGTTCTGGCGGTCGGCTTTGGTGACTTGCAGACTCGTGCAAATGCTCAGATGGCCGAAGCGACGCGACAGCGCAATAAGGTCGCGGAACTAACGAAGCAGCTTGCCACTTTGCAGCAGAAGCATGATCTTTCAAACGCAGTCCGTGCACAGACTGCAATGATGACACAAATGCGTATTCACCAGCGACTACTCTCTCTGGTGAAGGATAGCTCTCTTCTAATTCCAGCTCTGCGTGGGCAGAGCCTCACAGCCACAGAGGATATGGTCAAGGGGTTGCTGGAGAACTGCGAAGCCCAGCTAAATGGTGCTATGGGTGACTATGCGGATCCTGCGGCAGAACATGCGCATTTACGGGCACAGCTGAACAGTCTTTGGGCACAGCTGGGTGTGGTGCGTGCTCGGAGAGAGGCAATGCAGGCTCAAAATCCGGGGGGTGGCACAGAATGGGTTGTTGTCGACGAATCATCGTTTGATGAAATTGCACGCATCCTCAGCTCGTTGCAGCAGGGATTGGTGCATTTGATCAACACGCTTACTTCAGACAGTAAAGCATTGGACATTGTTTGCGACGGCCTCAAAGGTGTCCCGTTGGTCGGCGTCCGTCATCGCTAACTAGCATCTATGGGTCCCATTCCTCGATAGCCTCATAGTAAGTTTGGATGAGACGCTTTTGTGATGTCTCACCAGATTCAGCACTCGAGTCGCCAATAGCGCGAACGACCAAGTACTTGCGACCCGTGAGAACGTCCGGCGTTGTAGGCGGCGGGAATAGACCCTCGGTCACAGCCTTGTGGGCGTGTGCCTTGGATCCCACGACTGCACATCCTCTGTCGCTGTGAGACATGTATACGTACGCTTCGCGAGCGATCACAATACCGGCACACACATCCCATGCCCAGCATCCAATTTCCCAGTAGGCATCGAGACAGCCCATGGCCACATGGGCAAAATTAAGGGCAGCCGAGCCCATCGATCGCACGCCGAGTGCCATCTGTCCGTTCTCTACGCCACCTTCACGGTCTCCTACAAGGCGTTGGTAGGAGCGCGACTTTTTCTGCATGACCTCAACCGAGCGGTCAGAGCCCCACTCAAAGGCAATGAGAGCCTGTTTAAACGACGACAGTGGCTGAGGCTGTACAAGAGGAAGAGCACGGCGCTCTGGATTCAGAGGCGTCGTAACAAAGGCGCCGTGACCCTTTCGACCCGCGTACAGGTGTCCGAGGAATGGCGCATAAATAACACCAATCGTCGGTTCACTCCTGTAGACGAATCCGATTGAAATGCATACAAAGGGAAACCCCTTAACAAAGTTGGTCGTGCCATCAATGGGGTCGATGATCCACGTAGGCGCATCTGTGACTTCCGGTTGCTCCCCAGCCGCCCAGCTCTCTTCGCCGATGAATTTGTGATCTGGGTACTTGGCCTGAATAGCGCTGCAAACGAGCTTCTCAGTGCTTTGGTCCGTCTCAGTGACCAAATCTGCCGTATTCTTCTTTTCATCGAAGCCAGCTGCATTCTCGAAGCGTTTTTCGGAGCCTCTAAGAATGGCCTCACCAGCCTGCTTCGAGAGCTCAATAGCAAAATCCAGAACCTCCTGCAAATCCAACGACATGGTTGCCGGCGACGGACCGTGGTCCGTCCTACTCAACCGCGCACGGCCCGCACGTGGCGCCCCTTATATGTGAATGTGGAGGTGTACCTCTCACTGGCCGTGATGCACCGCGGAACGCCGCGCGTGGGTGAGCGAGCCGAATGGGCACCACTCCGCGCGGCGGAATTATTTTCAAGCACGCCTCGGGCTGAGGAAAGGTTCCTGACACCATTGTCACAGCTTCCTGCGCCAGCATGGGATCTAGACGAGCCACCGTCCCCTGAGCCTGTCGCCGTAGCATGGGAGGCCGACGACGGTGATGTGGCCCTTGAAGTCGCCCCTAAGGACGCAGAGGTAGAGCCGATCGTCAGGAAGCCACTCAGGCATCTGTGTGGCCTTGATGCGCTGGACCAGTACGTGGGCCAATGGCATTCAGGTGGGGCTTTCGCAAGACCCGACGCACGGCATGAACAGCGTGAGCCCCAGAGGGGTTTTCCTGTGGGCTCCGGTATTGAAATTGTTGGGCCGCCTGGCTCAGGAAAGACAAGGTGGTGCATGCAGATGGCAATTGCAGAGCGTCGGAGCCATATATTTCATACTATTCACGAATACATGGCAGAGGTGGGACCTGCGGTCGAGACGGAGCGATGGGAGGACATGCTTGGGACCTTTTGCAGTCTCTTACAGGAGGAAATTGAGCCATGGTGCGCGCATGTTGTACTCGTTGACACGGAAGGCAGCATGCAGTCCAGCATCCTAGCGCAAATGTCTCAACATGCGATGACGTCCGAGGACCTTGACGAGCTGTATACGCTTGCCACAACCGCTGGCCTCGAGTCTGCCAAGTCGGAATTTTCAGCGGCGGCTGCGATTCCCGCTTTGCAGGAGTCCGTGTTGCGAGGAATTCACATCGTCCGCCCGACTTCTCTTGGGGAGCTGGTTGGATACCTGGGCACCGCAGCGAGCTCCGTCCTTAAAATACCTGGCTTGCCGCCACGAACATCACTGCTTATTGTGGACTCTCTGTCTTTTTTTACGTACCCTTATTCGCTTCCACCTCAAGCTACGAGAAAGCAGCGACAGGCACGCACTGAAATCATTGAGTACATGGTTCGGTCATTGACCACACTGCGGGACAGCCAGCTTCCTGAACAGGAGCGGCTAACGATCATCGTCACGATGCAAATGTCTACTGCATTTGGTGGACTAGGGGGTCCGGAGGCTAGCAGTGAGCAGCGTCTCGTTCCATCGCTCATGAGCTCTCGAACGACGGCCGAGTGGGGCCCAAGCGTGCTTGGGCGCAGTGCATGGCGCTTTCTCCTTACCTACGATGACGTGCGAACACAACGGTACGCAGAGTACACTAAAACAGTTCTCTTCATGTCACGAGCATGCCAGACCCGGGAACGCTGCCACCGGGCACGGTTCTGAACCCAGCGCCGACGGTGCCCTTTCAGATGCATGTGTGTATGACGGTATTAATTCAGACACACGGCCTGTACGGTCTATGACAACAGAAATTTATTTTTTCTCTGATGTATCGATAACTGCGTGTTAGGAAGAAAGCGCACTTATAGTAACGGGACCTTTTATTAGCCTGTATTCTACGCACCGTCATTCACGAGAGAGACATCCATCATAGCGCCGAACTGTCCATCTGACATCATGAGCTTCCACAGCGTACCCTTAATCTTATCGGCCACATATACATCGCGCAGCTTGGCCAAAAAATCATTATAGCAAGACTGTGCCTTGTCGCCGCCCATCGCCAAATGAAAATCGGGTTTGGTCCCTTTCATCTTGGCGTATAGTGTGAATTGTGATACTGATGTGATTGACGCAAACATACCACAAAGAATTTCGGCACCCAGCTCTGTGACACTAGTGCGCCAAGAGCGTGACTCCTGAGGAGCAATGACGCAATCCCCCCCGATCGTAGCACCTTCTGGCCACAGTTTCGTGGTGAGTATACGCTTCACGATCGTGTCGACCTGCTCGGGGGCATCTTCATGCGTGATACCCACGAGAGCCAAAATCCCTGGGCCGATGCTAGACACGAGCTTTCCATCCACTAAAGTCAGCGCTCCCACACGCACCGTGCACCGATGCCTGCTTCACACGCTGCAGCACAGCACGCATGGTCTAAAAGCAACGCGTAGCTTAGTCAGCTCCGACCCACCATGTCGGCTCGGCAGGAGCTGCCGTCGACGCTGCTGCGTCTGTGCGTAATCTGCGCTACGTCGCTGCAGTCGATGAGTTCTGGGGCTGTACCCGACCATGTGGTGGATGCACAGCTAGCTCAGCAGGATGGACAGGCCCTCGCCAAGCAAATTTTCAGTGATCTATCGCAACTCATTCAACAGATCCGCAAAGAGGTTACCGCGCTCTCGCTCGCCATGCGTCCGTCGGCTCAAGCGCGGCCGGATGCTGGACCACTCGATGGTGTAGATGACGCTAGTATCAAGTCGGCAACACAGCTGCTTCAGTCGCTTGCAAGCGATGTCGTACCGAAGCTAGCATTCCTAGCCAATCTCGCCACCAAGCACCAGGCCGTGTACAGTCTAAGCGACGCGGCGGCTCACGATGCCACTATTCAGCTGGCCAAGGACATGGGTGCCCAAGTTATGTTTGGCGAGAACGCGCGCGGCCCCAAGGTGTTGTCGGCGTCTGTCGGCACCCGATTCGCGCGTGCGGTGCACAAGCTCGTAACCGAGCTCGTGGAGAACGTGGCAGAACTGTGCCAGAGCTTCATGGATGAGCGTACACGCTCTGTTCTGGCCATGGCACAAAAGAAACGCGAAGGCGCGAACGCTCAGCCTGTGGCTATGCCGCCGTGTTCGCGTGAGGCATCGCTCAGCTTGACCAAGAAGCTGTGGAGTCTGTGTGATGCAGCGCAGGGCGGCAGCACACACACACCTGGCTACATTGTGCGCCTCCCCCGCAGCAACTTAGAGGCAATGGCTATGGTGTGGCGCCAAAACGAGTTGGTCATGCGCGACGGCCTTGACGAGCTGCAGGAGGCAATAGAGCACGAGGCCGAAGAGACACCCATGGATGCCAGCAGCCAGGAAAGTGACCCTCTTGAGTCAGCCTGGGATCAAAGCCCGGTCTTGACTTCGGAGCAGAAAGAGACAGCTAGACAGGTCCATACGCTCCTCCAACAGGGGCTGGCGATCCTGCCTATGTTCGGCAAGTCTCTAGACAAGCGAGCTTGTGACGGGGACGCTTGCGCAGACGCAGTCGAAGTTATGGCCGCCGCACAAGATGAGGTGATCGCTTCCGTCTTGTATGGTGGAGACGAGGCATCGATGCCCCTTGCTGAGGCCCTGGAAGAGTACCTCGTGGCGTGCCGGCAGCTGCGCGATACTGTCAATGCAAGTGGCGGCCTGGATGCGCTCGAGCAAACTTTTCATGCATTGAATCTATAGTACATCAGGCCCTGCGCACAATACCCAAAGCATTGGGACCTCGGCGACGCTTGGTGGATGGACGTGGCGCAGACGTCGGTGGAATCGACTGAAGTTGCTGGCGCGTGGCATCACTCAGCAGGCTGGCAGCGGGCGGCGGTTCGTCTGGTGATTCCTTCTCTGTGGGCTCGGATCCCGCTGGTTCGACGCTGGCATCATCGGTGGCAGGAGCAGCAGGCGTCTTGGGAAAGTACTTGCGCACTAATGCCTCGTCCTCTTCATGTGTCGCGTCGGCTGCGTCCACCGTCGCTTCAATCGGGCGCTTGTTCTGCGCAACAGCATCAAGAACCGCGCTGGTATCCACGCGCTCGAAGCGCGCATTGCGCGTGCGGATGTCCTGCAGCGCATCCATGACCTCCATTTCGCGCTGGGCTTCCTCCATGCGCTTCTCGAGGGCCTTCATAGGATCGACATCTTCCTCCTCCTCGCCCTCGTCTCCGTTCTCAGAATCAGAGGATGGGGCTTTGTCTTCGTCCTTTTCACGCCACGGCTCAAAGTTGCGTTGCGCACCATGCTCGGCAGCGTAGTCCGAGTTCTTCGGGTCCGTTTTAAAAGTAATTTCCGAGCTACACTGTGAGCACTTGATGTAGAATCGGAAGATTGGAATACCGTAGTAGTCATCGTTGTTCACCGTCTCCTTGCGGGCATTAAACTTTTTCCCACGGTAAATGTACTCGCCACATGTATTGCATCGCATACTGAACGGCGCCATCAGACGCACAGTCTTTTGCTTGCCTCCTCCTGTACGGCCCCGCCGGACAGCAGAAGGATCAAAGTCCGGCGGATAGTATTTCTGCAGGACCTTGCGCTCCGACATGCTGGAGAGCGAAGCGAAGCGACGGGGGCCTCGCCAGGCCTGCACCTCCACCCAACATGGCTGGGCTGGGCGAGACGTGCGTACGGGCGACTGACGCAGGTGGGAGACGCAGCCACTGAGCTCCAAGGCCTTAACGGGTGTGGTATTGGCCCTGTCAGCTCTTTTGTGCATGCGCATGGTGTACCGCACAGTGCGCAGTACTGTGTCCTTGCTGTTCTGGCTCATCCGCTGGGGCGTTGTGTTGTATATAGTGTTGTGGGCATGGCTCTGGTACAGCACCAAAGACGAGCCAGGCACCCTGCAACACGCGCTTGCGACACTGCAAAACTCCATGCATGGTATGTACGGCTTTACTCAAACAGGCCTCGTCGCACTCGGATGGAAGTTGGCACAGCAGGGGCAGCAGCAGCCAGGTTTGTGGGCCTCGGTGTTGCAAGGCTTGCAGCAAACGACGCAGCAGGGCAGCAATACCAGGCGCCGCTCCTCGAAGATCCATCGGCGACCCAAAAATGATCCTGACGCATCCCTTGCTGACCTTGTTGATGCACTCGGCTGGCGCGACGTATGGGACTCTATTGTGGATCCAGCGCCTCGAAAGAAAACATGGCGAAAGCCGTCTACAGGTACGCGCCCAAAGCGTGCTTTCTCATAGTATTAGGCAGCGACGGCGGCCGTGCGCTGTGCAGCAGGCCGCGTGGGCACGAGCCATGTTTCGACATTGTATGCGATCGCGCCATCCGTACACGGAGCGTCGCTATCGAGGAACGCCCAATGTGTCCCCTGCTGAGCACGCGCCAGCATCCATTCGCTGTACAGGGATGCATGTGCACGCGATACAGGGTCCCATGCTGATGACTCAAGGCGCGCAGCCGTGACGAGCGTGATGGTAACAGGCGGCGCGCCCGCTGGGCGTTCGAGCTGTGCAAGTGCCGCCCGCCAGTGACGCACCGCGCCGACCCAGTGGAGCTCATCGTGTCCCACGAGCAGCAGCTGCTCAAGCGACGACGCCCCATCTAGCAGTATCTGGAGAGCGTCATGCGCGTTGCGGTGGCCTGCCGCATCGACGACATGGGGCGTGATGAGCGCCAAATGGCTGAGCGCAGGGAGCGAAGCCAGACTCGCGGCTGTGCGTGGTGTCATGCGGAAGCGCGGACCGTGTAGCTGTAGATGCGTGAGACGCCGCCACGGTGCCGCCGCCAAGCCGGGTATAGAGCTGAACCACAGGGTATCGTTGGTATCGCCTGCCCAAGGACTCTGGAGGCACACGACCTCCTGCAGGGCTGCACGTACGCCGTCGACAGAAAGGACATTGCCACGCTGGAGAGCAAGGGCTTTGGGCTCGGCATGTAGGCACAGCGACGACAAGTGTGTGCAGATATGCAAGATGGTGCGCAAGGGCTCGTAGATGGCGGCGGTAAACCGGCGCGTATGGACGGCCGGATCAAAGAGGGCCCGTGCGTGCCGGGCGGGCGCGACTGTAACATGGCGAGTACATCGCGCGGCTAGTTCACGGAGACCCCATCGATTTTCGGAGAGCACGTATGCAAACTGGTGCACATGCTTTTCGCCGCGCAACACGACACGTGGTAGCAGTACGACAGTGAACAAGGCGCGGCACCACGCACGACACGTGCGAGCGAGGCGGTACGCCACAGTCCGCTCGTGCTCGTTGTCAGACCATGCAGCAATGATAGCAATTTGCACAGTGATATCGAGTGGTAGCGTGCCTGTGCGTGCTGGCCCGTGGCCCATGGACGCCCAGCACCACACGCGCCGTCCGTGCGGGGCAAGCTGACACGGACAGGGCCAGGCTGCCACGCGGCGCCACGTGACACTAGACCAGGGCGACGCCCAGCGCTGCTGGGCGGTGCGTTGTTGGACGTGGGCTGTCATGACTATGAACACATCGGCCTCGGGGCGGCGACCTTCTTCGCAGGCGGGAGGCAATGTTCGAGCTACGAGTGGAACGTCTGGGCGCAGTAGTGGCCAGAGCAGTGGCCATGGTGGCCACCGCGGCCCGCATGCCTGGGGTCGCGGTGGTAGCGCGCGACATGCGTCTGGAGGGGGTCATGCAAAGTGGCACCGTCCATCGCATGCAGCCGCGGAGAACGCCTCGGCAGATCGCTACGTGGCACTCTTGAGCACGCTCGTGGGCCAGATGGTTGTTGTGAGTAAGCAGGACGGAACACGGTACGTTGGCGTGCTGTCGACCGGCGCGCTGTCGAACGCCAGCGAGGCGGGTATTGTGCTAGCATCGGCACAAGTCTTGGAGACGACGGAAAAGAGCGTCCGTGCAGGCGAGGTGCTACCAACCCTGACAATCGCGCTCAGAGATGTCGTCGAAGTCGATGCGTCAGGTGCGCGCGTTAGCAGTGCGCAGGAGCTGCAGGCGCAGCAGCAGCGGCGCGGTTCTGGATTCCGTACGGATACGGAGATCAGTGGTCAGCCCGGTACGTGTGGCGACGGACGCACACTGCAGCGCTGGGACGACTCGTCGGCGGGCGCTGCTCCGGCGCCGGCATCGCTAGAGCAGTCGACGCGTGCGGGACCCTGGGACCAGTTTGCTGAGAATGAGGCACGCTTTGGTGTCACATCGAACTACGAGGAGACCATGTACACGACCAAGCTAGACAAGTCTGGTAAAGACTTCAAGGCACGGGAGAAAGAGGCTGAGCGCCTCGCCAAGGAGATTCTCGAGGGCTCAACGTCCAATGTGCATGTGGCCGAAGAGCGAAACCAGGTGCCCGCCCAGGAGGCGAATGAGGAGGACCGGTACGGCGCGGTGGTGCGCGAGACGCCTGCTCCCGCGCCCGCGCCCGCAACCGCACCCGCGCCCGCACCCGCGCCCGCGCCCGCACCCGCGCCCACGACGACGGGCTCTGGCAAGGCGCTCACCGCTGATTTTAGGCAGTTTGTGAGTGCCGAGCGGGAACGTCTCGTCGTGCGCAAGGCCGAGTTGGCGCAGAAGGAAAAGCAGAGTCGCCTAGCGGACCTCAAGGTGTGGGCGCAATCGTTCCAGCTCAAGACGCCCATGCCCGAAGACATGGCAATGGCCATGAAGAAGCGCGTCGATGCGACGCACACAAAGTCGACAAGCACCGTGAGCTCGCCTGCAACGGGACCCGCGCCACCGGTCGACCAAGCGCGTGCGAAGCTGGCAGCCATGACAATCCCTGCGATCCCTCCGTTCAAAAAAGCCGAGGAGAAGAAGGCGCCGACGAAGCTGAATGCCAAGGCATCAGCCTTCAACCCGGCTGCGGCGTCGTTCACGCCAGGCGCGCGTGTGAGCGTGCCAAGTGTGCCGTTCTTTGGCACACGTGAGCTTAGGAACCGACCCAATACGGCCCCTCTGCGCATTGGCGACGAATTCCGCGCGCCAAAGAACAAAAAGCTGGGTGAGGCGTCCAAGACGTCCGTGTGGTGGTCGTACACGGGCCGTCCGTTCCGCCAGCAGGTTGCGATGAGCACATATGGGGGCAAGCCGCCATTTGTTGGCGAGGCGCCGATGCCCATGGGCGCCGCGCCGCAGCTCGTGCCAGTGGCAGCGGCACCAGCGTACGCGTCGGGCCTAGCATCGCCGGTACCGCCAGGGGGCATGCACGCGGCAGGCTCACCGCCCATCGCTGCTGCGCCGGCTGGTGCGGCGCGTGGCAAGTCACCGCGCCCATCGCCACAGCAAGCCATGATGATGCCGCCTGGCGCTCCGCCGCCTGGCACGCCGGGGAGCCCGCACCCCGTCGCACAACCACCGTACGCGTTCGTGTACCCGATGGCGCAGTACCCATTTCCTGCACAGCAGCCGTACATGTCGCCGTCCGAGGCGCCAGGTGCGCCCCCTATGATATACCGTCCGCCGCCGCCGGGCTTTGCTGCGCCGTTCGCACCCATACCGGCCGGTGCGCCTGGCGCAATGCCGCCTCATGGTGCCTACGGAGGCCGGCCGTCGAGTCCGCCTAAGCGCGCGCACACGCGGGGTCCCAAAGCACCTCACCACCGCTCGTTCAAATCAAGCGGTGGCGCCGAGGGCGAAGGCCCGAAAAGGACCGGCACGTCGTAGACCTACGTAGCTGCGACACGTGCAAGGCACCACTGCTGTATATGATGCCACACGGCCTGCAGGACGGGCGCGGCAGACTGCGCGTGACGCGTCGAGGCAGGGTCCGTGTTGACCTGGGCCTCACAAGCCGCGCGCCATTCGGGCGGCATAGGGCCGAGGACATACTCGCTGACTCGCCCGTCCGCGGGGCGTCCGATGCCGATGCGCACACGTGCAATGTCGGGCTCTTGGCGCACGGTGCCGTGGCAGCGAAGTACGTCTTGCACGCTGCGCACACCATTGTGGCCAGCTGCACTGCCGCCAGCCTTGAACGCCACTTGCCCAAAAGTACGCTGGAGTTCGTCGTGCACAAGGAGGGTATCAGTGATCCCGAGCTCCGGAAGTTGCGCAAGCACTGCACGCACGCCCAGGCCGTTGACATTCATCAGGAGGCGGGGGATGTAGAGGACCAGATGCATGTGCACATACGGGCACGCGTCCACGCGGAAGCCGGGCGCGCGGCGCGCAGATGCGCCCTTCGGTGGCAGTGAGTCGAGCAGAACGCATGCATGTGCAAGCCATCCTTGAGCCTTTCGGCTGAGCGTAAAAGGCTCGATGGGCGTGGGCGGTGGCAGCGTGTAGCGCGGGGCTTCAGGTGGCAAGCGCGTGACCGTCCGCGCTAGGTGGGCGCGCACGCGCGAGTCGTGGGCTTGCACGCACTCTAGAAGGGGAGGCAGTACATACTGACCGATCGAATGTCGCGTGGTAGGGTGTGTATAGTTGCCAAGACCTACAATGAGCGCCGTGCGCTGCACGACGTGCCGGTCGGCCATGGGCCGTGCGGCAGCCAGCCAGCCGTGGCGGCCGATCGTCCTGCTGACTAAGAGCCCGAGCCGGCCGGGGGTCTTCGCAGGCGGCAGTGCTAGCGACCACCTCGATGGTAGGAGCGCGAGTCTCGGCGCTGCGGGGCGCGCAAGCGTGCATGCGTATATGTGGTGCGCGGCGACTTGCCTCGTCGTGGGCGGACGTGCTTCAGACCGCGAAGAGCGCGTTGGCGCCCGATTCGATGTCGGCAGCGCAAGGTGCGGCCGCCGTATCGGCGCTGACGCACGATCCGCTGGACGTGGTCGGACAGGACGTGTCGGCGGTGCGCCATAGCATAGCGGCTCTGCTGGGAAGTGGTCAGCCGTCGCTGGACCGCATCGCCAAGTACTACTTTGCGGCGGAAGGCAAGCATGTGCGCCCCATGATAGTCCTGCTCATGGCCAAGGCAACGAATGGGCTGAGCGCGGCATGGGGCGTGCAGCGTGCGCACGCGATCGGCGAGGATGTCGACAGGCCGATGAACCGCGAGACTGTGCTTAACGACGTGAATCCGACGGCGCCGGTGCCGCCGGCTGTGGGCACAGCGCGCCCGCTGCCGGCACAGTACGAGCCGGCGCTGCAACATACGATCCTGCCGACGCAGCGGCGGCTCGCAGAGATCACCGAGATGATCCATGTTGCGTCGCTCTTGCATGACGACGTGATCGATGCGTCGCCGCTCCGCCGCGGGGCGCCGTCGGCGCCGTCGACGTTTGGAAACAAGCTGAGTATCCTAGGCGGTGACTTTCTGCTGGGCCGTGCGTCGATTGCGCTTGCGCGCCTGCGTGACCCGGAGGTGACGGAGCTCATGTCAACGGTGATTGCGAACCTTGTCGAGGGCGAGGTCATGCAACTGCGCGTGCAAGAGTCGGTATCGGAGCGGGTGCCCGTGACGGATCTGCCGTCGACGATGCCGTCCGCGGAGGAGCTCGAGCGCTTTTGGACGGCCTATGAGCCACACACGCGTGATGCTGATGTGGCGCCGACGCGCCGCCAGTTCCAGGTCTATCTGCAAAAAACGTATCTCAAAACGGCGTCGCTGATGGCCAAGTCTGCGCGCTCCGCCGCGGTGCTAGGCGGGTGCGGCGAGTGGGCGACGCAGACGTACGCGCTGAGCCCGGCCCAGCGTGCAGACGCCGCAGCGGTGTGTGATGCCGCCTATGCATATGGTCGGCACGTCGGTATGGCGTTCCAACTCGTCGACGACCTGCTCGACTTTCGCGCAACGACCGAGGCGTTCGGCAAGCCGTCGGGCGGTGCAGACCTTAAGCTCGGCCTTGCCACGGCGCCTGTGCTCTATGCATGGCAGGAACTCGCTGACTCGCCTCTCGGCACGCTCGTTGCGCGCCGTTTTGGCGAGCCTGGCGATGTTGAGCAGGCGCTCGAGCTCGTGCACCGCTCGCAGGGCCTCGAACGCACGGCGCAGCTCGCCCGATACCACACCGAGGCCGCGCACAAGGCGCTGTCCGTGCTGCCGACGAGCGACGCACGCGCCGCGCTCGCGCAGCTAAACGAGCAGATAGTGACGCGTGTCAAGTAGACTATGGCGCCTGGTCAAGCCACGCCCCAAATGCGTCGTGCCGTGCATTCTCCTCCGGCTCATCGTGCGCAACACGGCGGAACTTGGGCTTGCCGTCGACAAGCACCGCAACAATCTGGCGCCCTGCAAAGTAGCGCCCATTCATGCGCCGCTCGCACGCACGCGCACTCGCCGGCTCGCGGAAGCGCACAGTCATGATGCCTTCGGGCTCACGGTCCCACAACACAACGTTCGTCACATCGCCGAGCGTCTCGCACTCTTCGCGCACGTCCTGCTTAAGGTCAAGGAGAAGCGAAGGGTCCTCATCGAGCTCGGCAAGCGTAAACATCTTCTTGAGCACGACCGTGCGCGCCGCTGCACTCGGGCCACTCGGGACGCGCTCGTCGTCGCTACCCGAGTCCCAGTCGTTGATTTTGCTGTGTCAGCGCAGGCACGTACTTGTGCATGCGGTTCATGCGACGCCGAATACTCTTCCTGTCCGCATCACTCAGCTCACGTCGCTCGTCCGAGGCGCCCCGTGGCTCATCGTGGAACTCGGCTCGCTGCACGCGCATGCGTGGCCCGTTCGTAGCGCCGGACGCAGCCCGCAGATGCGTGTCGTCCAACAGCTGGATCGCGAGGTCGACGCTCTCTGGCTTAAAGTAGACGACGAGCGCCTCGCCTTTGAATGCCTGCGTCGCTTCGTCATGGTACAGCTTCACGCGTGGCTTGCCTTCGTCGTCTTCGAGCAGCACACCGTAGCGCGCAAAGACGTCGGAAATCTCATGCAGACTCGCATCGAGCGGCAGACCACTCACAAACACGGACGTATTGGGCCGCGAGCGTCGCGCTGGCGCGGCGGGCGGCGGGGCCACCGCCTCGGCACCGGGACCAGCCTCCGGCGCATCTTTTCGCTTCTTGCTCTGCCGCTTCAGCACCGGTGCCGCGGGCGTCTGCATCAGTATCAGCCACGCACATGCTCGTCTACACCAGCTACGCGGTACACTTCCTGCTGCTTCGCAATCTCCGCCTCGCTGATCACACGCACCCATGCGCCGTCTGTCACGCGCGCGATGTCGTCGGCACCAGGGCGCGGTGCACGGCCATGCCACTCGTACTCCGCACCATCATTGTCTTCCCACACCCATCGTTGCGTCTGCGTGTCCATGTGCACCTGCGCATCGCGCACATCCAGGTGCGCCGGCGGCCCGGCCATCGTGGCGTGCGGCACCACGCCGTTGGGCCGCGGCGGCTTTCTCGGGTTATGGAGGTGTGTATATTTATAGGCCCGCTGGTGAAGCGTCGCGTCGTTGTACGACGCCGGCGATGAAACGCATCGCGGAGCGCCAAATCCAGCGTGAAGACGGTGACGACCCACACGCCGTTGAAGATGCCACTACTGAGGCTGCGTCCACGCACATGCCGCGAGAGGCAGCGCCACGCGTAATCCGCGGTTTGCCCAAGCGCAAGGGCGTCGCGCCGTCGCCCAGTGCACCGGCCTTATCTGCCAACCCATTTGCACAGCTGGCCCCTGCCACAAGCTCAAGCTCCCTCTTCGGTCAAGTTCAGCTCACACCGAAAAGCAGCAGCGGAAGCGCACCCACCGCACCAAAGGGCCCCGCGCCGCTACCGACGTCATTGTCGCAGCCCGTGCTCCCAGTGGCGACCAAGCCCACACCGACTACGCACAACGAGCTCGAATATTGGAAAGGTGTGCGTGGCCTGAACTGGTCTATGATCCGGCATCTCGTCCAAGTATGGAATGCATCGGATGAGCTGGCAGATTTTCATACAACCCTCTTGCAATTTGCCGCGGCGTACCGCGAGCACCATGAGGCTCTTGCAAGCAAGTGGCTCGGACATACGCTAGAAACCTCCTCCCAAGCACTTGGATCGGCTCCCACAGAGTCGGCCTCTTTGAGCTCACCGAAGGCGGCCATGTCCACTGCGGGACCTAGCAAGTCCGCCTTCTCATTTGGCGTCAAGCCAGTCAGTTCGCCGTCTTTCTCATTGAGTGTGGGAAAACCGGCAGATGCAGAAACGGGGTCAGCCAAGCCGGCCTTTTCGATCGGCTCATCCAACGAAAAGTCGGCCGCAGAGACAGGCAAGCCAGCTTTCAAACTGAGCCCAGCGATGGAGTTGACAGGAAAGCCCGATTCTTCGTCGATGGATGCACCAGTGAAGGCTGCATCGGTGTCCGATGAGTCCACAAAGGGAACGAAACCGGCCTTTTCTTTTGATACCAAGGAAAAGACTGCCTCTGAGATTGTCAATGCGCCTCGAGCCTTTTCTTTTAGCTCCTCTAAGGACGATGCTGCTTCGAAGACTGCTGAGAGCNAAGAAACCACAGGGCTTTTCTTTCGGTACGGCAAAGGATGATTCTGCTTCAAAGAATACTGATGGCAAGCCACCTTTTTCTTTCGGCACAGCCAAGGAGCCACAGGGCTTTTCCTTTGGTGCTGCGAAGGACGATGCTGCTTCGAAGACTGCCGAGAGCAAGCCAGCATTTTCTTTCGGCACAGCCAAGAAACCACAGGGCTTTTCTTTCGGTACGGCAAAGGATGATGCTGCTTCAAAGAATACTGATGGCAAGCCAGCATTTTCTTTCGGCACAGCCAAGGAGCCACAAAGCTTTTCCTTCGGTACGGCAAAGGATGATTCTGCTCCAAAGACTACAGATGACAAGCCAGCATTTTCATCTAGGACAGCCAAGGAAACTCAGGGTTTTTCTTTCGGTGCTGCGAAGGAGAACAAGCCGGTCTTTTCGCTCAGCACTGCCAATGACGATGCTGCCTCAAAGACTGCCAAGGACAAGCCGGCCTTTTCCTTTGGCACTGCGACACACGATCCTGCTTCAAAGACTGCCGAGGAAAAGCCAGCATTTTCTTTCAGCACGACTAAAGAGCCACAGACTTTTTCTTTCGGTACTGTGAAAGAGGAGGCTGCTTCAAAGACTGCCAACGACAAGCCGGCCTTTTCATTTGGTACTTCTTCCCATGCACTTACCCTTTCATCTAGCACAAGTAAGGACCAGCCTACCCTTTCCTTTGGACAGTCGGCTTCTTCGAAAGTAAGCGACAGTGGCGAGAAGCAGACCAACGAAACGAGCGTGGAGAGCCAAGAAATTGCACCTGCCGTTTCGTCCGTCCCTACGACTTCAGAAGAACCATTGACTCCCGCGAACAAGGCAAGCGGCACACTGGACCAACCTACCCCTCATGGGGAGACTCCGAATGACAAAGCACAAAATTTGGGCGTCCCGTCTACGGGCAAACAGGATGAGACATTCAAGACGGCCGAGAGCGGCCCGGCACTGAAGCTACCAGCTCTACCGAGCGGTGGCTTCTCGTTTGCAGGTCAGGCTGCGCGATCCTTTTTTGAGTCATCATCGCAACACACTATGGACGGTGTCAAAGCGCCTGCATTGACCGTGCCGCCTGGCGGTTTTGCGTTTGGTTCGAATCAAGTGAAGCTCGCGGGGGTGTCCAAGGACAGTCAGGTGCCCGGCGACGCCAACACGAAAGCGCCTAAGGACGATGCGCCCAAAGACCCTATTACGCCCCCAAAACCTACAGCCACAACTAAACCGATCACATTTGGATCCGCTACGTCGCCTGCCTCACATGTGCCGTTTGGCGCTGCTGGCTCGCCGCCAGTAGCCCCGCACCGCTTCTCGTTCGGATCGAGCCCGAAAGAGGATAATTCACCCTTTACCAAGACGGCCATTGGCCCGTCTTTTGCTAACACAACGGGTGTAGCGCACGGCGGCTCCTTCCAATTTGGCGAGACGCCCATCGCCTTTGCGGCACCCAACCCGGAGCCGCCCAAGGAGGATGACAACAATCCCTAGGCCATAGAATCACGTGATGAGACCATCGCCAGGGCCGGGGCCGGTCGCGACGGTTTGTGTGGTACGTGCGGCGCACGTCGCGTGGATGGATCCTGAAGGCGTGTCTACGTCGGTGCGGTTATCCGTGCCTGAACGGCCGCATATCGCTACATCACCTGCGCCACTGGAAGATATGGCACAAGATTCGAAAGACTCACAGGAAGAGTTTCTCAGCAGTGGCAGCGACGTGGAACGGACAAAATCTGTGAGCAGCGTCAGCTCCGCGAACAGCACATCTAGCATTGAAGCAGCACCGTTCCGTGCACCGCCTAGAGGGAATATTCGTCCTCTACGCTTGGCCTCGGCGACTCCGTCGCCCTCAGCCCTGCGTCCCATGGACCTATCGGTGCCCCTCGAAGCACCGCCCGCATGGAATGATGCAGGCGTCGGGACATCCTCGTTGGCCCCGAACCCTGCATTGACAGAGTCTATTCCGCCGCAACCGCCGCCCTTGCACCTCGGCGATTCAGTTGATGCGCCAGAGTCGAGCATGGAGAAGACAGAGGAGCGGCCCGAGACGCTGGACGTGGTGCGCTTGCAGGCTGTGTCGCCCTCGCCCTTGACGTCGAGCCGGACCCGGTATATACCCAAGTCTACGAACGACCGCTGGATGTATCGGAATGGGCCTGGACAGACCCGGCGCCTGCCGATGTTGGGCCCAGTGGTTTCGCATGATGAACGCCTACCCCATCGCCCGTCATCGCTGCGCGACGAAGAGATGCGCCGACACATCTCGCGTCCTTCATCCCGTACGTCATTACGGCTACCGGAAAGCAGTGGCTATCGCCCCAACAGCGCAGAATCGCATACTCCCTCGCCCGATACACCCTTCATTCGTCTCGGGCATGTGGACGAAGATGCGCGCTCGCATTTATCAAATTCATCAATCTCGACAGTCGCACCGAAATTTTCTCTGGACGTGCCGCAGATCGACCATCTGGCTTCCGGATCGGCACTACGCGATATGTCGCCGCATGCACGCACTTTGCATTGGCTCGCAGACATGCGACACCAAAGCTCGGCCGGGGATGATGAAGAGCTAAAGACCTCGAATGTGCATCGCACATCGCTTAGCACATTGGTGCCACGGTCACCATCCCCGTCAGTGCCTAGTCACGATATTCTCTCGCTGCCCAATACGCCGCGAGCTAAGACGACGAGCCTGCCACCACCCATGGATGAGCGCCGCCCGTCGCGTATTAGCACCTCGACATTGTCTGAACCGGGGCGCCCGCGGCGCCGTACCGTGCATGACTTTGTGTTTGGCGAAGTGTTGGGTGAAGGTTCCTACTCGACCGTACTCAAAGCGTGGGACGTACACGACCTGCCCGAGAGTGAGCGCGCGAGTCTTGCCAGCCATGCGAATGCGCTCGCTGCGGCAGCTGGACAATTCACGCCACCGGTGCTCGAAAACATGCCCAAGGTATACGCAGTCAAAGTCCTGGATAAGGTGCATATCCTGAAAGAAAAGAAGCAAAAATATGTGCGTGTGGAAAAGGAAGCGTTGAGCTTGCTTGTGCAGACGCCTGGGGTCATTAAATTGTATCATACGTTCCAAGACCGCGAGAGTCTATACTTCGTATTGGAACTTGCGCCGAACTGCGAACTGTTGCATTATGTCAAGACTCTCGGCTCCTTGGACTGGACGTCGGCGACATACTACGGTGCGCAGCTCGTAGATGTCCTTGAACGGATCCACCGCGCGGGCGTGGTGCATCGGGACTTGAAACCTGAGAATATTCTTTTGGGGGAGGATATGCGCATCCGTGTGACAGACTTTGGCTCTGCGCGTGTGCTAGGACGCCAGGCCGATGGCACAAGCACAGAAAAAGCACACAGCTTTGTCGGAACGGCCGATTATGTGAGCCCGGAGCTACTCAACGACGAGTGCGTAGGAATACCAGCCGATTGGTGGGCCATGGGCTGCATTCTTTTTAAGATGCTTACGGGCGTCGCTCCATTTCGCGCGGCCAACGAGTATCAGACCTTCCAGAAGATTTTGCATCGCTCGTTCACCTTCCCGGAGCCAGTGCCGTCCGAGGCTCGCGAAGTCATCGATGCGTTGCTATGCCTCGATCCTGGACGGCGCGCAACGGCCAAAGAGGTCCGGGCGAGTCCCATGTTCCGAAACGTGGACTTTGCGTCCCTATGGACATTGCCGCCGCCACCGCTTCGGACAGGGCTCTTTGCAAACCCAGCTAGTCAACCCAAGCCTGCTGAGCAAGAACTGAATTTGGCCATGGAGGAAATGGGCTTATCGCGTGAGAGCTCCCTCTTGTCGCAGGACAAGTCGATCCCCACCGGCGACGAGACATCCGTGTCGTCCGACGCCGGTGGTAGTCACCAACGGAGTGCGGGTGGCGATTCGCGGCCGACGCCCTCTCGGTCAAACAGCGCATCGTCCAAGGTAATTCAGCGAGGTGAGGTGACCCTCAACGATATTCTCCTGCCTACCGAAGACATTGTCTTCTCAAGCCCCATGTTGCTTCGCCGCATGCAGGCTACAGGAATGTTCGCGCGAAAGTGCCAAATGTATCTGACTACAATGCCCCGCCTTTTATGTACGAGAGAGCGAAATCGCAGCGTTCAAGTCCTCGCTGATGTCCCGCTTACCCGGCCATCGGCGTCTGCAGCCTCAGACGGTGAAACAAAGCCGTCACTCCTCCGTCAGCCGTCCCTAGGGCCCGTGCATGCCATCACGCGGACATTAGGCATGATCAAGTCCGAATCAGATCCTAATGAGAACGTTGGAATCCCCGAGTCAGAGCGAATAAGCGAGGCGGCCATCGGCGCGTGGCCCGTCGACGTTGAACTGCGCGGGGCTCGTGCGTTTTTGTTGCAGACGCCGTCCAAGCAATACCTATTTGAGGACCCCGCCGGTGATGCACCGTTCTGGGTCCAAAGTATCCATGAAACATTGCAGGCACATGCCTCAAACTTTGCGCCATGGCTCCGCGGCCCTAGCGAGGTGGCCACAAACCCTGTCCCCCACTGAACATGCTCTATAAAAGCGCGCCGATGAACTCGTAGTTCCTTATGCGTTCTCTTTCACTGTGTCTGC
Organism: Malassezia sympodialis ATCC 42132; assembly: GCF_000349305.1. Classification (NCBI taxonomy): domain Eukaryota; kingdom Fungi; phylum Basidiomycota; class Malasseziomycetes; order Malasseziales; family Malasseziaceae; genus Malassezia; species Malassezia sympodialis. The sequence goes on along the minus strand of NW_017387801.1, from coordinate 129,661 downwards.
TAATTGTACTGATGTTCTTCATGGCTGGTACGGCAATGGCCACCTCCTCGATTGAGCCCCCGAATAACAATGCTAGCAAGGCCCTAGCAGTCCGCGCCGAATGCAGCGAGGGTGGCATGGTTTTTAACGAGTGTGTACACAGAAACTAAGGCAGAATCGCGAACGCCATCGTCCTGGTGCTCCCTTTGCTTCAGCCTATCCTCATGGCCGCGGGCATCGGTGAAGTTGTGCCTTTTGTTGTAACTGCACTCAAGGTCATTGAGATGCTCCATCTTTTCTGCTAGTTGTTGTAGAGCCTATAGTAGTCTTTGCGACATGTGCAGCAATGACAACCATCTGCTAACTAGACTACTTGAGCTACACCATTGCGTACTCTGACATACGGTCGACATCACATCCTGCTCCAATGTCAATGCACAGGAGTGGCAAGCCGGTCCTAGGCCGAAATGGATCGGGTCGAAATCTAGCGAAACGCGGCCCATGCTAGCAAAGAATGTGATCCAAACTCAATCAAAGCAAAAAGACCTAAGTATGTGTCTAAAAACTACCCAACAAAGGCCCGAGCTCCGGTCTTCCAAATCCGTGCCCAAAAGTATAAAGGCAGTCAGCTGGGAGAGGAACCCTCACAATGAAGTGGTCGTTGGTGTTCCTTGCTTTTTTCGCTTACTTTGCCTCAGTTGTGGCGGCACAGGCCTTTCAGCATGGACACGACATGACCGCGCGCCGCGCCAAGGGCCAGTGTGCCAAGTACCCCCAACTGAAACAGTACGCATCTGTATTGACATGAGCCTCCATGATATGCTGAAATCCAAGATGCCGAAGCTTCACGAGAAGCTTATGCATTACAAGCAGGCAACAACCTCTGAATCTCAGGTGAACGAAACCGTCGAGGCGATCCAGCAACTATTCCAGAAAGTCCAGCAAGTGTGCTGACGTTAGCCTAATAGGTCAATAGTAAAGTGTCTGTGTGTTTCTCCACCACGGGTCTCTTGCTGCCCGCCATGGCTCAATTCGTTACTGGCGCTGCCAAACTCGTAGCAGGAAAGCACATTGAAAATTTTGCTCATCAATTTGAACCAGAGGTACGCTTGTATCATTCACGCGCAGGATCCGTATTATGAGTACTACGAGGACCATGGGCGTATGAGGCGCCGTAAAGTATGTGACAGTGACCTCGCTAACAAAAGCGTCCCATGCCGCCAGGCCTTACGAAGAAAGAGGAAAAGATCCTGCTCAAGATCAAAAAACGTGCTCACCATCTTGACAAGGGATTCAGGCTGTGTGGGATGCGCTTCGGTTGGACTTTCATTATTGGTCTAGTACCCTTTGCAGGTGACATCGCGGATGCGCTTCTCTCCCACAATTTGATCGTTAAGAAGGCGCAACAAATTGACGAGTACGTTCTTGGCATTGATACCAGTATTCCTGAGCAGCTGATCCGTCAAATGGTGATGAACAATACCATGTCCGCGGCAATGGGGTTCATTCCGGTTGTCGGAGATCTCGCCAGCGCCACCTTCAAGACTAACTCCCGCAATGCCAAGCTTGTAGAAGAGTGTGCGTATCTTTTGCTCACCACAGTTTTAAGGAAGCGCGGTGAGGCCCATACGGCAGGGACAAGTACCTCTACAGCCACAGCCAGTGGATATGCTGCATCCTCTCAAGGGCCGCATCCTGCCATGACCACCAATACACCTCAACCCTCAGACCATGAAATGGGTTGGTCGACTAGTTCGGTACCGCCTCCGCCTCCGCCTCGCCGCTAGATGTACATAGTGACATTGCAAAGCAAGTTCTCCCTGCGCACATGATAAGTGGAGAAATGGTCCATTTGTTCATTCCCTATGGATGGAGAGGTGGGCTGGTTGGTGTGTCTCCAACTTAAACCCAGTCGACGGGATTTTCAAGGACACGCTGCATTTCTTCACGAGCCTTCATCTCGCCCTCGGGATTCGTTTTCTTCTTCTCCGCATCGATCAGCTTCGCCGCAGCAGAGATCTCGCGGCCCGTTCCTGTCGTGCCATCCATGTACTCCCAACGCGCCTTGAGCGGCAGACTCATGAGAATGCTTTCGATACGTGCACCTGGCGTCATCAACCCAAACTTAGTGCCTCGATCGTACACCAGGTTGAATTCGGCATAGCGTCCGCGACGGAGCTGCTGCCACTCCACGTTCAGGTCGTCAAACGTGTCGTACTTGTGCTTGTTCACCAGCGGCAGGTAAGCGGGAATAAAGGCATCACCCATCGCGCGAACAGCGCGGAAGAGCGATTCCTTATCATGCTGCTTTGTCGACACAAGCTGCGTCTGTGGGTGGATGGAGCCATCCACAAGAGGAATGAACGTCGGCTTCGTGTTGCTCCACGAAGGCAAAGACAAATCGTCAAAGAACACACCGCCAATACCACGGCTCTCGCCACGGTGCGTGATCATAAAGTAGCTGTCGCACCATTTCTTCCATGCCGGGTAAAATGCAACATCTTGCGAGTCAGCGGCTTCTTTCAGCACGGTGTGGAAATGCCTCGCATCCTCAGGATACAAGTACATGGGCGTTAAGTCCGCACCACCACCAAACCACCACGCCACAGGCTCAGTTTCATTAAAACGGGGATTCGGTGATCCATCTTTGAGCGTCTTTGGATGCATGAGCTCAAAGTAACGGTAGTTGAAGTGTGAAGTGGGGCTTTTGGGGTTCTTGGGGTGAATCACCACACTAATACCCGTCGCGAAAAACGGAAGTCCATCCACTTCAGCATCGGGGCCTTCAATTTTGTAGCCAACACGATCAATTAGTCCATTATGGTCAGCGGACATTTGGTGAATAGCACGAGGCGGCAGATTGCCATATACGACGCTCACATTGATGCCACCCTTCTCGAAGACCTTGCCATCCTGAAGCACACAGGAAATTCCCTCACCACCTTCCTTGCGCGTCCAAGACTCTACAAGGAACTGCTTCGGATCATACGATGAACGGATAGAGTTTTCTTCTGCCTCAACATCATCCATGAGCCGGCGTTGCAACAGCTTCACGTACGTTTCCATGCGTTTCCGGATAGGAATCGATGCATCATCCAAAATAGAAGGGTCAAGCGTAGAAATATCGGGCTTGTTAGATACCTTTGTCATAGCATTCTTGACCTGAGAGGAATCACAATCAACAGATACTTCACGACCGTTCGTCATGCCGAGGGTGAGTGATGCAGCCGCCACAAATGATACAGCGGCTACGACTTTGCCCAAGTGCAGGGACTGAGCGGAAATCCGACGTGAGGCGCTTGCACTGCTCAATCTACGATATCCCACATTTAGAGCACCAAGTCCGCGCATCTGTGTGCGAGGGACTAAGCGTAGAGCTTGGTTCGACAACATGTAAGTGACTGGGGTGAAGTGGCGTGGTAGGGAACGTTTCGAAGACAAGGCACTATGATTACTAACCGCACGGTCCTCCTTGCTAATACCTGCGAGACTTCGCAAATGCAACCTTAGTGCGTAGACTCAGACTCAGTCGCCCAGTCCAGCGCCATGTGCCAGTGCTCATGCTCCTTGCGCATTCTCTCCATAATATCAATATACTCTGGTTCTTTTTCAAGTGAATTTTGCTCGTTTGTATCTTGAAATACAGGTACTTTCAGAACTTGATCACACTGCCGACAGGACCAAACCATCATGTCTGTTTGTGAGTCAGGATCCTGGACTACATGGTACGTGGATAGGTTCTTAGATAGCTTGATTTGCTTAGATGTTCCTGTCTGTTCTTCCAGCGGTCCGCGCTTAGCTGATATGGGCCTGAAAAATCCATGTAACTGCTGCTGGTCTCTCGAGCCATGATCCATGTTGGCAAATGATAGGGATAAAATCATTACTTGAATTTGGCCTCGGGGTACCCTTTCCATAATCTTACCCATGTTTTCGTTCCAAAGTCTGTACGCTTTCTTTTTGATCTCTTCAAGAAGGGCATCATTGTGTAAAAACCCCAGGTGCGTCTGGTGACTCTTTGGGCTTTTTGCTTCTGCCAGGAAGTATCGCAGAACAAGCGTGCGCGGTGTTAACAGTGGGTTTTCAATTCTTTCTTCTTCTAGTCTTGTGCTCAGTTCAGACGACATGGTAGATAACCATGCCAAAACATCATGCGTAGATGAAAGGCCCGGGCGGAAATGTTTGGCAGACATCATCGAAGAATTGGTTGTCCGTTCATTTACTTCTTGATGGTCGACTCCTCGGAGTAAATAATAAAGCCATTCACCTTCCGGTCCAAACCGGTCCCTTAACTGCTCAAGGGATACCTGCCTTAATTCATTGACGCTTGAATGGTTCCATTCACTCTCGATCTGAGCACCAAATTTACCGCCAAGAAACCGAATGTTACGAAACCGCATGGGTCCCAGAAAGGATTGCACAAAAGCTGGAAGTATCATGGTCTGACTGTACGGTTTTCGATAAGAGGAGCACAACTTCAGTCAGAAGTTGCCATACACACCTTTGCCATGGCTTTGTTACCCGCGATTCCTGCAGACCTGTTGTTATACCATCACACGTACGTCGTATAGCCCAACTGTTCATACACATGTTTACGAATGGAGATCATATGTTCTGCCGCAATTGCATGTGCAATATCTAGCCAGGTTAATTCCAAGGGCCGGGATCGATCTAAAGTATCTGGAAGCCATGCACCGGCATTTAGCCACGAAGCAGGCATCATGTCTTCATGCAAATACAGAGGGACTTCTGGCAATGGCTCATCAAGTTTCTCAGAAACTCTTTCTTGGTCCATCATTTCAAGAGTGGGTCTAATATCGAGAAAAGGGTATCGCAGAAGTATCTGTTTGCGGACATGAACGGAGAGGTCGAAAAATGATTCATCAATGGATGCTTTCTCAAACGGAATATATTTCTCTCTAGAGTTTGGTAGTATGTCAAGTATACAGGGTGCCCAGCCACAAGGAACAATAGGTTGCAAGGTATAATCGACGTATTTGCCACTGTCTCGGTCCTGCGACAACTTACTCCGAAACAGTTCCATGATTTTTTTCGATTCTCGCCGATACAAATCGAGGGACACTTTGTGCGTACGAGCGTCTGGATTTGGGTGATATTGTGGCATCATTTCACCGGGTCCAATAGTAGCAACATGTATCAGCCGCAAATTTGGACATCTCCGCTTCGCTTCGTCAAGAGTGCAATTGAATCGATTCACATTGAATGCACGGGCCACATAGTTAACAGCAATGAGCTTGTTCCACTGCATCACAGCAACAGGCACAGATTGACAATCAAGGCCAACGCGCTTGGCTTCAAATTGTGCATAGGCGGCATCCACATCGCAGTGTGCAATGACCCTTAGCGGATTGCTCGGTTCAAAAGAAGTGCTGAGCAAATGTCGATACGTGATAGTAGGTCGATATTCAAAATCCGAACCTTTATCAGGCTCACACTCTTCCTCATCATCCCTTTCTTTTCGTAAATTAGACACTAATTCATCTGCGTGGCCCATGCCACTTATTAGACGTTGACATCTCGTACGCCCACATTGTGCACGCGTTCATCACGTGCGGCACAAGTCGTCGCACCTTGAGTGACATCGCCTACCAAATTCCGCGTCGTCATGCTGGTACGTACTAGGCAACAAATCTATCTAACATTGCAGCGCGGCGGTAAACCTTTGACGCTTCACGTCGATAAAGACGGAAAAGCAAGATACGATGCCATTGTTCAGCAGGGTCGCCGTGAAGGCCAATATGTTCAGTCGCAATTCAAAGATCTTGTCCCTCTATCACAGCGGGATGATATTAAGGATCGGCAGCGCTCAATCGACCGCCCCACAGAAGATGAAGTTTTAGATACAGCAGAACGGACAAAAAAAGCATTTGAGCAAATTGTTCAAGGTAAGATAAAAGCGGCGCAGCCCAAAAATGTACCCAAAACAGGTGGAAATACAAGCTACTTGAGATATACACCCGCTTCCCAAGGTGCGGATGGTAAAAAACAAAGAATCATAAAGATGACAGAAGTGGTCGAAGATCCTCTCGAACCACCCAAGCATAAGTTCAAGAAAGTGCCAAATGGTCCTCCTAGTCCTCCCCCGCCGGTCCTTCGCAGTCCCCCTCGCAAGGTAACTGCTCAAGAACAAAAGGATTGGATGATTCCTCCGTGTATTTCTAACTGGAAAAATAATAAAGGGTACACCATTCCTTTGGATAAGCGTTTAGCTGCCAGCGGACGTGGTCTCCAAGATGTAAATGTAAATGACAACTTTGCGCAGTTTTCCGAGGCATTGAACCTGGCTGACCGACATGCGCGAGAAGAGGTGCGTCAGCGCAATATCATGCAACAAAAAATTGCCGCGAAGGAGAAAATGGCAAGGGAAGAAAGTTTGCGCATGCTCGCGCAACGTGCACGGGAGGAGCGTGCTGGATTCTCCTCTAGCCGCTCGCAGAACCGAATGGAGAAAAGTGAAGATGATACACTTGGTGCTCTGAACAACTACGGGAGCAGTGATAGTGACGATGAAGATGAAGGGCAAGTGGCTGAGCGTAATCGTTTACGAGAAGAACGTCGTCGCGAACGTGAACGTGACCTTCGAATGAGCAATATGGGTCAGGAACAACGTGCGAGAGCATTTGCAAAGGAACAAAACCGCGACATATCTGAAAAGGTTGCTTTGGGTCTGGCAAAGCCTACTATGAGCAAGGAGTCTATGACCGATGCAAGATTGTTCAACCGTGAAGCTCTGTCAAATACATTCGGCGACGAAGACTCTTACAATGTGTATGATAAACCCCTTTTCCAAGGATCTTCTGCTGCCGCCGCTATATATAATCGCCCCGGGCAGGGTGGTGCCGATGATATGTTTGGCGGTGGTACTGAATCTGGTATCAATGAGGAATTGAGCAATGATAGATTCGGCATGGGAAGGACTAAAGGCTTTTCTGGCTCCCAAAACCAACAGCCCAGATCAGGTCCTGTCGAATTTGAGAAAGACACAGAGGATCCTTTTGCTATCAATCAATTCCTGAACGAGGCCAAGCGAGGTACGAAACGCAGTGGTGAGGAAGATTTTGCGTAAGTAATAAATTATTCACATTTCAGATCCGATAAGCGCGTTAGGTAGTAAGTTTTGTAGGATTTATGCCATAACAATACTATATATCGAAAAGTATTCTAGGACTTTTTCGCGTCGTATTTCTGACCCCGCAGTGAGAGGCGCAAGTGCTGGTGCCACGTGGTTGATCCACGTTCTGCAGAGCCCCTTTGGAATGACTGCCGGCCGAATAAAAAATTGACTTCCCCTTTACTCGAAATTTCATATCTAGTCAGGGCCTTGCCTTTCCCCACCAGTTTTGTAACATTCTTTTTGACTATATATCAACACTAGTCCACTTATTGTGGCAACATGAAAGCCCTCAATCGATTTATTGACTCTTTTAAGCCAGCCATCGAAACGGAGGGAGAGACGGAATCTATTTTTTCTTCTCAAAAGCCTTCCCGAACAGGCCAGGATTCGTCCCAAGAAGATCATGAAAAGTCGTATGAGACACACTCCATCGGCCCCTCACCACCACAGAAGAAGCTTTTGAAAAAAAACCTTAAAAGCAGGCATCTCGCAGCTATTGCTCTTGGAGGTGGTATCGGCACTGGTCTCTTCGTTGGATCTGGATCTACTCTATATCAAGGCGGACCAGGAAGTATTATAATCAACTATACGATTATGGGACTTATGATTTTGATGGTACTGTTTGCTTTGGGTGAACTTGGATCTCTCTATCCTGTCCCTGGAGCCTTTTCGGACTACGCTTCCCGTTTCATTGATCCTGCGGTAGGTTTCGCCGTCGGTTATAACTATTCTATGAATTGGATCATTACTTTGCCTTTGGAGTTCACTGCATCTGCCATTGTGGTAAGCTTTTGGAACACACCTGAACACATGCCGAACGGAGTGATCATTACCATATATTTGCTTTTCATTATCTTCATTAACCTCTTTGGAGCAAGGGGTTATGCTGAGTTTGAATTTTTTGCAACATCTCTGAAGATGCTTACCCTAGTCGGTTTTATCATTTGTGGTGTCATTATTGACTGTGGTGGTGTTTCAGGTACTTCTTACATGGGTGCTCATACTTGGCATGAACCGGGCGCCTTTCACAACAGTTTTAAGGGATTTTGCAGTGTTTTGACTACCGCAGCATTTGCGTTTAGTGGTACTGAGATCGTGGCATTGGCTGCAGCTGAGTCTAGCGAGCCGCGCAAGCAGCTTCCCCGTGCTTGTAAACTCGTTGTTTACCGAGTGCTTATTTTCTACACGCTCTCCTTATTCATCGTGACATTGCTTGTTCCTTATGATAACCCATCTCTTCATGGCGATAACTCTTATGACCCGAAAACATCACCTTTCGTCATTGCAGTCCAAAGTGCTGGCATTCATGTTCTTCCTCATATCATAAATGCTATCATTGCAATTTCAGCTATCTCTGTCTCAAACTCTTCGGTTTATGCCAGCAGCCGTATGATCCATGCGCTTGCAGAGCAAGGAAAGGCTCCCAGCATCTTTAAGTATGTTGATCGTACCGGTCGTCCACTTATGGCCGTCTTGTTCGCTTTGCTCTTTGGCCTACTGGGCTTCCTTATTTATGTTAAAAATGAGGGTGAAGTTTTCAGCTGGCTTTTGAGTATTTCAGGTCTTTCCGTCGTGTTCACTTGGGCCGCAACTTGTCTTGGTCATATTCGCTTCCGCGCAGCTTGGGCTAAGCAAGGACGCCGTGTTGAAGAGCTTCCATGGACTTCACCCCTGGGTGTATATGGCAGCTACATTGGCTTTATTTTCAACGTTATGGTTATTGTCGCGCAGTTTTACGTGTCGGCCTTCCCTATTGGTGAGGGAGACATGACCTCTAATGACCGAGTTTACAATTTCTTCCTCGGTATGCTTTCTTTACCCATTTTCATGTGCTTGCTATTTGGTTACAAGATCATTAAGCGCACTAAAATTGTTCGTCTGGAAGACGTCGACTTGGTATCTGGCATGCGGTATCTTGAGCCTTTAGAGGTTCTGGAACAACAGCGTGCTGAGTCTCGTGCCTTACCTTTTCACAAAAAACTTCTGGCGTTCTTCTTTTAAAACGCTTTGCGACTTTATATACCCACCTCCTCTCAATATGATCATTTTGCGGCATTTATAGTGGCAACAAGGCTAGACTTAAATGATTTATTATTCCTCAATGCCTCTTGTTTGGCGACATACCCAGCTTGGGCTATGTTAGCTATGTGATATTCAATCATTTCAAGATGCCTTTTTTCTTTTTCTGTTTGCCTTCATGCGTTTTATCATTTGACAGTACTAAGGCTACATTGTCAATGTAGCGTTGACGAAGGATTCCTCCGTTGGATAGCATGTTGCTTTTCCAGGAATGACTGAGGTTGAGTTACAACCTTCATTGGTACAAAGAGTCAAAAGTCCTCCCTTCGCACTTTCATGAGCCCATATATAAAGACTGTACACATCCATAGTGTCGGACATATCGAGAGAACTTGGCACGTCACTGACATAGACATGTTTGTTAAAAGAGCTGTGAATGTGAACGTGTTGGCCATCACATATCCCTTGCCAGTAGCCTGTCAAAGCCCAGAGATAATTATCCACGTCCATACCATGAAAGCCACGTTCAGCTGATGCTTTATAGGCAAAAACAAATAAGAATCCAAGACAGATCAGCCACGTTGTAAGCATAGTTGCGACAAAGTACGGATCGATAGGCTCAATATAGAAAATGTTACTATCGCCTCCACGACATGAGAAAGTTATATAGAAGCTATTATTCACCCGCCAAATGACACACCAGTCAGCTTGCTGCACATATCGGCTAAACGTGCTAATGCAAAACTCCCGACACTTATCACTACAACGTGAAAAGAATGAATAGGTGCACAATAGGTAGTTTTCATAACTCTATTGCCTCGCAGCTGCACTAAAGGCTACCACCTGTATTCCTGCCAACAGCCTCTGTGTAGTTCTAAAAAAGCATCTTCATAACAGTGTTTTGTTCTTGTACAGCTATGGGAAAATATTTGCCTCCGAAGGAGCGGTACTCCTCTCCCCAAGTTTTGTGTCCCTAAGAGATTGTTGTCAGGTGATGAAATCCGCACGGGCGAATTTTTGTAGTTATCGACCCACAAACCCAGATCGGGTCGACTGCTCCATGCAAACAGTTATAACCAATTAAATGCTACATAATCCGGCGGAATTCAAAGGCGCGTGATAAGCAGAAAGATGGACTGTGAAACCGTCTACCTATCTATACCTTCATACTATTGTGCTTCAATGGGAGCCCTTCAAAATTGGCTCAATTCGTTTAAGCGAGCCGAGACTGGTGTTGGCAAGGAGCCAGCATTTGGCGGAGAGCCTTCTGATACAGGTAGTGAGAAAAAACAGCCTCTTGGAAAAGATGAATTTGCCAACACCACTGTGGCAGTAAAAACAGAGGATGGTGGGATCATTGCTGTACCCGAAGAAACTAGCCTGAAGAGAACTCTTAAGAGTCGCCATATTCAGTTCATCGCCCTTGGAGGAAGTATTGGTACTGGTCTCTTTGTCGGTTCTGGGTCAAATCTCAGCACTGGCGGTCCTGGCTCCATTATTGTGGCATATCTTATCGTGGCCGTTATGATTATACCTGTTATTTTTGCTATGGGGGAATTGTCAGCTGTTCTCCCTGTGACTGGAGCTTTCTCGACCTATGCTACACGGTTTATTGATCCTTCCTGGGGTTTTGCAATGGGATGGAATTATTTTCTTCAGTGGCTTGTGGCGTTCCCCTTGGAAGCTACAGCAGCGACTATCCTCATCAGCTTTTGGGATACAGAAGAAAAAGTCCCTAGAGGAGTGTGGATTGCTATTTTTTGGCTCATTATTGCCTTTATCAACCTTTTCGGCGTACGTGGATATGGCGAATTCGAATTTGTTGCGACAACCATCAAAGTGTTGGGTATCATTGGGTTCATCATTTGCGCAATTGTTATTGATTGTGGTGGTTCTCCTTCTGGTACCTATCTTGGTGCTCGAGGCTGGCATACCACGGATGCCTTTTTGTATGGCTTTAAAGGCTTTTGCTCGGTATTTATTACTGCTGCTTTTGCTTTTTCAGGTACAGAACTCGTTGGTTTGGCTGCTGCGGAGACATCCAACCCTCGAAGGGCAATTCCAAAAGCTAGCAAGCAGGTGCTTTTGCGTGTTTTGCTATTTTATATTTTGTCTCTGTTCATGATCACACTCATCGTTCCTGCCGATGACCCTCGGCTTCAAGGTTCAAGCAACGACGCTCGGGCTTCTCCTTTTGTGATTGCCATTGAGCTCGGCCAAATCCATGCGCTTCCCCAGATTTTTAATGCAGTTATCCTGCTATCTGCCTTGTCTGTCGGTAATGCTTCAGTATATGGAGGCAGTCGAACACTTCTCTCTCTTGCTGAGCAAGGTATGGCTCCAAAACTTTTCCGCTTCGTTGACCGAGCGGGCCGCCCACTACCATCTGTACTGCTTTGTCTTGCTTTTGGATTCCTGGGTTTCCTAATCTATGCTTCCAACAGTAACACCGTGTTTACATGGCTTTTGAGTATTTCGGGTCTCTCTGCGGTCTTTGCTTGGGGTTCAACTTGTTATGCACACATTCGGTTCCGCACTGCTTGGATTCGTCAAGGCAATTCTCTGAAAATGCTTCCGTGGGCTTCACCTTTGGGCGCTTGGGGTTCATGGATTGGCTTAATTCTAAACATTTTGGTAATTATGGCTGCATTCTATTCCTCTGCCTGGCCTATTGATGAAGCAACCATGAACGGAAGTGACCGTGTCAATACCTTTTTTGAAAACATGCTTTCACTCCCGGTTGTTTTGCTCTATTTCATCGGTCATAAAATTTGGACCCGTTCTCGCTATGTTCGCATCGATGAAATCGACGTTCAGACAGGTCGAAGGGATCCTGTCTCTGAAGAAGTGCTCGAGCAAGAACGTGCGGAATGGCGTGCCCTTCCGATGTGGAAGCGGTGTCTGTCGGCTATCTTCTGATGTAGTATACCACTTTGTGCTCTCCCTAGCTGCTTCACTGTCACGTGCCTGAAATACGAACTTCGGAATGAGACGGTTTTGGTACCCCGCAAATTGCGTCCATTAGGACGAGCGCCTTGCCTCCCACGTTGTGCGAAAAAGAACCACGGCATAGTTCATGCTCACTGGCTGCACGCTAAAAAACTATGTCTCATAAAAGTAGCCCTAGTCATGGCGTGAAACCCAGCTGCAGCCCTTCCAATTCAAGATCGAGGAGTCCATCCAGGTATGATGCAGAGAGCCATATTATTACCGGCTCTGAGCTAAACCAAGAGGGAGTACCTAGTGAAGATTTTAAACGCGAACTTGATTCGCGCCATTTGTCATTTCTTGCTCTAGGCAGTGGTATTGGCACAGGTCTCTTTATTGGCTCAGGAAACATTTTGGCTACAGGCGGTCCTGGTTCTCTTATGATCGACTTCATCATCCTTGCTTTCATGGTCGTGACTGTTATATTTGCTGTGGGTGAAATGTTAGCAGCATTTCCGCGAGCCGGAACTTATTCGAGCCTGATGACGCGGTTCGTGGATCCATCCCTTGGGTTTGCCGTGGGACTGAATTATCTGCTGACATGGTTGATTATTTTCCCTGTTGAGCTTACTGCTGCTACCATGGTGATTCAGTATTGGGATCCTAATGAACATGTACCGAAGGGTATTTGGGTTGCGATCATCATGGCATCCGTGTTTCTTATAAACTTGTTTGGTGTACGGTTTTTCGGCGAGGTTGAATTTTTCACTACTTCAATCAAAATGCTTGCAATTATTGGCTTTATCATCTGTGCTGTTGTGATTGATTGCGGTGGTACGCCTCGAAAGCACTACTTTGGCGCCGACACCTGGCATAATCCTGGAGCCTTTGCAAATGGGTTTAAAGGGTTCAGTAACGCCTTTGCGTTTGCTGCGCTTGCCTACGGTGGTTCAGAGATCGTTGGTATCACAGCGGGCGAAGCGCGGCATCCGCATAAGTATCTACCCCGAGCCTGTAAGTTTATTGTATACCGGGTCATTCTATTTTTTATACTGTCCTTGTTTATGGTAACGCTACTTGTCCCTTACGATGATCCGAGACTGCAAGGATCTAGCTCGAATCCGCGTGCTTCTCCATTTGTGATTGCCATCAAGCAAGGCAATATATACGCGCTTCCTAGTATATTCAATGGTGTCATCTTGATATCGGTTGTGTCTGTGGCAAATGCGGCGTTGTATTCAAGCAGTCGCCTGGTGCACAGCATGGCCAAGGATGGGTTTCTCCCGCACTTCCTCGTTTTTCAAGACAAAAAGGGACGTCCCTGGCTTGGCTACGTGGTAGTTCTCTTGTTTGGCTTGCTGGGGTTTTTGGTATATTCAGCTTCAGAAAATGAGGTATTTAATTGGCTGGGGAGTATTACAGGTCTTTCGGTGATCATCCTCTGGGCGGCGCTGTGCATGGGTCACATTCGTTTCCGGCAAGCCTGGCGATTACAAGGGCATTCGCTGAACGAACTTCCGTGGACCTCACCCCTGGGTGAACTAGGTTCTTATTTCGGCGTCTTGGTAAACCTTCTGGTTCTTGTGGCTACCTTTTATACCTCTGCCTTCCCCATTGGAGAAGGAGAAATGGACTCACGCGACAGAGGGAAGAATTTCTTCCAGAATTATCTTTCTGTAGTCATCATTCTGTTCTCCTTCTTTGTCCACAAACTGTTCACACGGTCTTCTGTTGTTAAGCTCCGAGATATCGACTTGGTTTCTGGCTTGCGACCGTCTGAGCCTGACGTGATACTCGAACAAGAGCGTCGGGCTCTCCAACAACGACCTCGTTGGAAAAAAATTGTCGATGCTCTGTTTTAGTTATTGTATCTTAGACACGTGAAGACTGTGTAAGGGGACGAGCGTCATCGTGTGTACTTGCGGAGACTTGGTTCAGCTTGCATAATTGCTCAGCATGGCTGGAATGTTCAACGATAGGCTGGAATGACAAGATAGTTTGCGAACAAATCGATAACGCTCAACGCGGCTGTGGAGAAACTGGCAACTGTGTATTGACCAATCAGACAGGTCATTTCGGTTATCAACTATTTGCCGAGATAAGGGAGCAAAGTGAGCCTAACTGCGCAAAATTACGCGCCCCATAAAGATGGGGAATCGAAGAATTTCCCCAGCTAGCAGGCTCTACCATGGGAATCTTTTCTAGCTGGGCCGATAGCTTCAAACGCGCAGATACCCAGTTCGGCGCTGATCCGGACTATGCGAGCGAATTCGTCAAAGAAGGAGGGGACAAAGCCGTGCTAGGCAACGAAGATTATGCGAATGCCACTAGCCTGGTTCATACCGACAATGGAGGTATTGCGGTTGTCCCCGAAAAGTCGGCACTGAAGCGGAACTTGCATAACCGCCATATTCAATTCATCGCTCTCGGTGGCGGTATCGGTACAGGTCTCTTTATTGGTTCCGGAAGTGAGCTGGCCACGGGTGGCCCAGGAAGTCTGATTATCAATTTCTTAATCGTCGGTGTGATGATTATGTGTGTGGTTTTCAGTCTGGGTGAGCTTGCATCAACGTTGCCTGTGTCTGGTGCATTTTCTGCCTATGCTTCGCGATTCGTTGACCCTGCGTGGGGCTTTGCGGTGGGCTGGAACTACTATCTGCAGTGGCTCATTGTCATGCCGCTTGAGTTCACAGCTGCAGCCATTGTCATTCAATTCTGGGATCCCGATCAAAAAGTACCACCTGGTATATGGATCATGATTTTCTTCCTTGTCATTACGGCGATCAATCTTTTTGGCGTTCGCGGATACGCGGAATTTGAGTTTTTCGCAACAGCCCTCAAAGTCATTACGGTACTGGGTCTCATTATCACACTTATATGTATCGATTGTGGCGGCACACCCAGCAATAAGTACTTGGGCACGGGCACATGGCACAATCCGGGGGCCTTCAATGCTGGGTTTAAAGGATTCTGTTCATCCTTCACGGGCGTGGCATTTGCGTTTGCGGGCACAGAACTGGTTGGATTGGCTTCGGCAGAAACGGCCGAGCCACGCAAAGTTCTGCCGAAAGCGTGCCAGCAGGTGGTCATCCGTATTGTGCTGTTTTACATTCTGTCACTGCTGCTGGTAACATTTGTCGTGCCTTACAATGATCCTCGTCTGACGAACGGCCACGGTCACTATGACCCTCATACCTCACCATTCGTGATTGCACTCAGGATTGGTCAGATCAAGGTCCTTCCTCACATTGTCAATGCCGTCATTATCGTGTCGACATTGTCGGTGGCTAATTCATCCGTCTATGCTTCAAGCCGCACGATGCTGTCGTTGGCCGAGCAGGGATTTGCACCCAGCCTGTTCAAGTACGTGGACCGTGCTGGCCGCCCCCTCCCGGCGGTCATTGTTTCCCTGGCCTTTGGCTTGCTCGCCTTCCTCATCTATGCCTCAAACGAAGGCACCATTTTCAGCTGGATGCTGAGTATCTCTGGTCTCTCCGCCATTTTTGCATGGGGCTCTATTTGCCTGTGTCACATTCGTTTCCGCGCCGCGTGGAAGTATCAGGGCCTGACCTTGCGACAGCTTTCATGGGCGTCGCCGCTCGGCACCATCGGCTCTTACATCGGTCTTTCCCTGTGTATTCTGGTCGTGATTGCCACCTTTTATGTGAGCGCATTCCCTATTGGCGAAGCTAGCATGAATGGGAATGATCGCGCGGAAAACTTTTTCAATGGCATGATCTCGCTAGTCATTGTCATCGTGTTTGGCTTGGTGTATAAGCTATTTGCGCGCACACGATTTGTTCGCCTGGGAGAGATGGATATTCATACGGGCCGACGCGAATCTGTGGGCGACGAAGTACTTGAGCAGGAGCAGGCCGAGAAGCGTGCGCAGCCAATGTGGAAGCGCGTGCTTGGCACAATATTTTAGGGTATATAGCAAGGGATCATGTGGAGAAAATGTGTGTATACGTCCCTAGAGCCACGGCGCGTGGATGGGGCCTGCTGACGAGGATGCGTTTCTGCATCAGCTTCTCAGCGAGCTCCCTAGTTCATGCTCGAAAGTGTCAAGACCACCTGCCGTGATACCGCAAATGCAAATACCAAGTTCCGCTAGAGCGACGACATCGGTGCGTCCAGTACCGCCCCATCTGCACCGTCGACACGACCGCCAGCCCGAGCGCTCGTCACTGCACCAGCGCGCGACCGATGCGAATGCAACACGAAGCTTTGTGCGAGCGACTATTTTGGCAGTGGAAGACGATGCATGCGCGAGTCTGCGAGGGTCCGGGCCTGAAAAGGTACTGGAACTTACGCTCACATCTGATCCGCTCGGTGCTCCTCCTATGCGTTGTCAGAGCCTGTATGCTGGAGCGGATGAGTCTCCAGTCCCTGGACGTGCGTACCTGCGTGACGAGTGGTATGGGTGTGCGGTGCAAGCGGGCGACGTGGTACATCTGATCGGCGCATGGGCATGGGTCGAGGGTGTGCGATCCATCACACTCGGTACGTTCGGCCCCGCATCCGCGCCTGAGCAGAGCCACCTGCTGATCCACCATCCTGATATAATCATCTCTGCTTCTCGACTCGCGGGTGTTACAAGCTGCATGCGCAAGCCCATGCTTCAGGAACGCGTTCGCTCACCCAGCGATGCTAGTTATGTGGCTGTCCTCGGCACAATGATCCACGGCCTTCTCCAGGCATGTTTACTAGCCGAGCAAGCCCCTACTAAGGAATTCAGCGAAGTGTCACCTCGAGCCGAGGCGCCCGCCGCGTGGGCGCACCTCGGCAACTTTACACACGCACTACTGACGGCTGAGGTGGAGCGCCAGCTGCGCCTGCAGCGCGCGGCACTTGTCCTAGTACAGGCCAGCACGGCCAAGGCTCGCGAGGATCTGTGGGCGGCGGTACCGAGCCTCGTCGCGTTTGGCCGCTCGTACCTGGCGACGCGCGATGCTGGCGACGCGTCTGGGCCATGGGGCCCGATCGAGGACCGACGCACGGAGTCTGTGGTGCACGCACAAATTGTCCGCATCCTCGGCGCAGAGAGTGATGTCGTGTCCCCCATGTACGGCCTCAAAGGCCGCGTGGATCTTGTTGTCGAGACTGTGTTCCGTACTGACACAGGCACGACGCGCGCGCTACTCCCTGTTGAGGTCAAGACTGGCCGGGTGTCGACCAGTATGGAGCACATGGCGCAGACGAGCCTCTATACCCTGCTGCTCGCAGATCAATACGGCTTGCCTGTCGACGCCGGCCTGCTCCTCTATGCCCAGGCGGGGGTGCTCCGCCGAATCCCACGCGCTACGAAAGAAGTGCGCAGCCTGATTCTGGCGCGCAACGAGATGGCCGCGTACCGCCGGACTATGCCGCCCCTCCCGCCACTTAATGCGCCTGATGTGCTACTCAACATAGCGTGCACTGCAGGGCCGACGCCAGTGCCTACCTCGCCCACTTCTGTCGACAGCTTTGACGAGTTTGACGACGTAGCGCTGGCTGCACTCGAGCCCCTGGAAGCGCCGGTGCCGTTTCTACCGCCCACCATTGACAGTGCGTACAAGTGCGAGCGGTGCTATGCGCGCGAAGCCTGCCTTCTGTACCGCTGCGCTGTCGAGAAAGTGTCTGATACCGACTCTCCGGTTGCGGAGCTGTACCGTGCATCGACACAGCATTTGACACACACTGATACGACCTTTTTTGCGCGATGGGACGCACTGCTCTCGCACGAGGAGCGCACGCTCCAGATGTACCAGCGCGAAATGTGGACGCTTGCCCCCGCTGAGCGCGTGCAGCGCGGTCGTTGCATACTGGACGCGCAGCTGGAGCACGCTGACGACGATTGCTGCGTCCTCGTCGTGCACAATGAGGCGGCACACCTCCGCACAGATGACATGGTCGCCCTGGCCCTGCATACACCGCAGCCTACGTTTCTCACGCGCGGGCGCATCGCGTGCGTATCCGCGGACCGCGTGCACATCCGCACCGAGGCGCCCCTGCCCCACATCCTCGCGCACATTCGCGCGTGGAACGGATGGTCCACATCGCAGCCGCTCACTTTCCGCCTTGATGCCGACGAGCTTATGACGATGATGAGCGTGCCGCGGTATAATCTGGCCTGTCTCTTTTACGCACAGGCGCCGCGACGTGTACAGCAGCTGCGCGAGCGCGTCGTGTCTTTGCGTGCGCCGACGTGGGTGCCACTGGGTGAACGTACGCGCCTGAGCCTCGAGCGTCACGCACACGCCTGTGATGCATTGCAGCGCGCCACTGTGGAGCGTGCGCTGACAGCCCAGGATTATGCGCTAGTGCTCGGCATGCCCGGCACTGGCAAGTCAACGACTATTGCCGTACTGGTACGCATTCTTCTGGAGCTTGGGCAGTCTGTGTTGCTATGCAGCCACACACATTCGGCTGTCGACACGATCGTGGCCAAGTTGCTCGACGTGCCCGTCGTGCGCATCGGCCCCGTCCACCGCATTCACCCGCGAGTCCAGGCGTGTGCGCTCGACCGTCAGGTGGCCGCGGACGCAAGCGCTGAGGAATTACAGGCGCATGTGGCCTCTGCGCCGCTCGTGGCTGCTACGTGCCTGGGTACGAGCGACGCTGCGCTCGCACACCGCTCGTTTGACGTGTGCATCGTGGATGAGGCAAGCCAGATTACGTTGCCAACGACCCTGGGGCCACTGCGCCTGTGTGAGCGGTTTGTGCTGGTGGGTGACTCGCACCAGCTGCCGCCGCTCGTGCGCGATCCTGATGCTCTGGCACATGGTCTGGCAACAAGTCTCTTTGAGCGTCTAAGCACGGCCCACCCCCAGGCTGTCACCGCGCTGTGTGCGCAGTACCGCATGAACGAGGCGATCATGTCGCTCAGTAATGGCCTCGTATACGACGGGCAACTTCAATGCGGAAACGACCGTGTCGCGCATGCCACGCTTGACCTGCGCAGTGCGGAGGCGCCTGCACCATGGCTCGCTGAGGCACTCGCGCCTGCGCACCCTGTCGTTTGGGTCAATACAGATGCGGCGGACGCTGCTGAGCGCCGCCAAGATGGTGCATTGGACAATGAGCGCGAAGCCGCATGCGTGAGTGCCTTGGTTCACGCACTTGTACAAGGCGGCATTGAGCTCTGTGATATGGGTGTGCTGACACCGTATCGACAGCAAGTTGCTTGTCTGCGTGCAGTGTGCGCCTGTGAGGTGCTCACGCTCGATCAGGCACAAGGCCGCGACTGGTCCGTCGTGCTCGTGTCGCTTGTGCGATCAAACGAGGCCGGTGTAGTGGGGGAGCTGCTGCGGGATCGGCGGCGCATTAATGTCATGCTGAGTCGCGCTAAAACGAAGCTGGTGCTGGTCGGCAGCCTGCGGACCATGTCGAGTACGGCGTCCTCTGCGCCGATGCGATACGTCGCGAGCGAGGTCCAAGCAAACCATACGGTCGTGGCCTGGGCACCCGGTGAGGAGCCGGCTCAGGTCGCAGTATGCCACCCTGCGAAGCGTGCGCGGCGTGCGACGCCCGTAGGGCTGGTGCGCGAGGTGTTGGAGGAGCACGGACATGCTGTGCCTTAGCGACGGGTATCTACATAGTCAAGTGCTCCAATTCGCTTCGAATCGCGCCACACTGCGCGCGCAGCTGTGCCGCTGCCGTACGACGGCGCTCGACCTGCGCCGCGAGCAGCTGCCGTAGCGCCTCGCGCGTATGAGCGGGACGCATTTGGTTGACCAAGTACTGAAAGTTGATCACCGTGGTCTCCATGTGCTTGAGACGGTCCTGAATATGGGATGATGGCTGCCATGTGCCCTGCGTTGGCGCCTCAGCGCTGTCAGGCGCAGGAACCCACACATCGTACGGCTGCACGGGCCGTAGCAAGTCGCCTATCAGCTCCCAGTACGTCTGGAGGAGTGTATGTAGGAGTGTATGCAGTGCATGGCGGTAATCACGAGAGCCTGCAGTATCCACGCCACACAGGTCCGGTAGGCCCAACTGGCTGAGCGACGGCGAGATGTCAGGAATAGGCCATCTTTGGCCAAAGAGCTGGAATCCGCCGTCCTCTTCGATCCACGCCACATTTGGCGGCGTCAGCTCCATCTCGAGATCCAGATCCGGTGGCACAAGCTCGGAGCCCTCACCGACGGCTTTCGCAAGGATCTCGGTCTGCGTGCGAAGGCGTGCAGTTGCATCTGCGTCGTCCGACGGGGCTCGCGTCGCCTTGGCTTCCTGGAGGAGCGCGAGCCACGCGAGGTTCCTTTCAGTAAAATGGCGATACACAGAGGGCGGTGGCGGAAACACAGAGGTGTGCCCAAGCGTATCAGGCGCCTCGGCACCGTCTAGCGCCGCGCCTGCGCCAGCGGCGTCCTCCGTCATGGCGGCGCGGCGGAGGGGGCCGCCGCCCGGCCGCCCCGTCACGTGTTCGTCACCGGCTCGCGGCGCTCGTCGCTGCCTGGTGCATTGACGCCCGCTCGCTAGCTGACGAGCCGTGTGCGTGTGCGCCATGCCCACAGACCGTGGCTTCTCGCTGAGTCACCAAAAGGTGGCGCTCGAGCTCAGTTTTCGCGGTGGCCTCGCCGGTTACACGGAGCTGGCCGTGACGCCGACCCATGCCGACCTGCGGCACATTTATTTGCACGCGCGAAGCATGGAAATTCAGCGCGTGCTGTGCAACGAAAAAGTGGCAAGCTTCACTCACACAGATGCGCATGCGACTCTCACGCCGCTGAAAGACGTTCATGGGCACGCGCAAGCTAAGCGTGCTACCTTCTCCGCCACTAGCCAAGCGGCTGAGGGCGAGCTGCAAATCACTCTGCCCGACGGCGTGCGCGCTGAGCGCGTGCCTGGCAGCACCGATGGCAGCGAAGACGAATATGCACCGATCACTGTGCGCATCGACTATATCCTCGCTGATGTGCAAGAGGCCATCCATGTCGTGGTGCCGACGGCCGAGGCGCCGTATCGCGTACCCCACCTGTATACCCGCCCTACCGGCCCAAACAGCGCGCGGTGCTGGGTGCCGTGCGTTGACTCGCTTTGGGACCGGTGCACATGGGAGCTTGAGTTTGTCGTGCCGCGGACGCTCGCCACGGACGCACCGGACGACGAGCCCGACATGCTCGTTATCGCCTCGGGCGAGCTGACGGAGCATGCCGTGCATCCCCACGATCCGACCAAATCCATCTTCTACTATACGCAGCCCGTCGCCACGTCTGTGCAGCATGTGGCCTTCTGTGCGGGCCCCTTTGTCCTCGCGCGCCTGTCGCCGGCCGGCACGGACGGGTGTGAGGCCCTTGCCTTCTGCTTGCCTGCGCACGAGCATGAGCTGCGCACGACGGCGCAGTTTACATGGCAGGCCATCGAGTTTATTAGCAGCGAGTATGGCTCATACCCGTTCGCCTCGTTCAAGCTTGTGTTTGTGGACGACACCCTTGTCGACTGTCACCCCGCATGTACGCTGGCCGTGTGCTCAAGCGACCTGCTGCACCCTCCATCGGTGATCGACCAGGCATTTGAGAACCGGCACATTCTCAGTCACGCCGTGGCGTTCCAGTGGGTCGGCATCAACATTGTGCAGAAGACATGGGCGGACACGTGGCTGATCCACGGCCTGAGCCAGCACCTGGCGTCCATGTTCCTGCGGCGTCTCCTTGGCAACAACGAATACCGCTTCCGCATGAAAAAGGACTGCGACCGCCTGTGCCTGTGGGATATTGGCATGCCACCGCTCTATCAGGTCGGCCGCGACGAGCCACTGGACGCACAGCTCCTGCCGTTTGTGAATCTCAAGGCACCGCTCGTGCTCTACCTGCTAGACCGCCGACTGTGTAAGATGGGCGCATCGCTGGGTCTGGGCCGTGTGATTCCCAAGCTGTTCCTCCAGGCCATTACCGGCGAGATGACGAACAATGCGCTGGGTACGCACAGCTTTCTGCGTACCTGCAAGAAGGTAAGCGGCGCTGACCTGCGCCTGTTTGTTGATCAGTGGATCAATGGCAGTGGCTGCCCTCGCTTTGTGTGCACGGCGACTTTCAACCGCAAAAAGTTGCTAATCGAGATGCATGTGCGCCAAGAGTCGCCTGCCGCACTATACGCGCAGGCGCGCCCGGAAGATGCACTACTCTCGAACCCTGTGTCACTCTGGGAGGGTCAGATGACCGTGCGTATCCACGAGGCGGACGGCACACCGTACGAGCATGTCCTCGACATCAAGAATGAGCACCAGCGCTACGACGTGCCATTTAACACCAAATACAAGCGCGTGCGCCGTAATACCAAGCGCTTCCAGGCGCGCCAAGCGGCGGCGGCCGCGGCCGCCGCCGGCGACGAAGACGCTGCCGAAGCAATCGGCATGATGGATCTGGGTTTTGGGCTCGGTATGTGGGAGGACGAGAACGAGCGTGAGCGCTGGAAAGTGGCCGATTGGACTGAGGAGGACGAGGCGATTATGGCCTCGGCGCCGTACGAGTGGATCCGCCTCGATGCCGACTTTGAGTGGATGGCACAGATCCAGTTCGAACAGCCGGACTACATGTGGGTATCGCAGCTGCAGCGTGATCGCGACGTTGTTGCACAGCTCGCCGCCGTTCACGCACTGAGCCAGATGCCCAGTCTGATCACAAGCAGTATGCTTACCCGTACAGTGCTGGTCACCAAGTACTTTTACCGCATTCGCGCCGAGGCTGCCTACGGTCTTGCCAACTGCGCACTCCCGCATCTTGACCTGCTCGGCCTCTTCCACCTCTTACTGCTCTTCCGCACAAGCTACTGCCTGGACGTGCCCGACGGGGGCGATCCCACCGCCCTCGATGCCCCGTGCATTCCGCGCCCCAATGACTTTAGTGATATGGCCGACTATTACGTCCGTCGCGCCCTCATCCATGCGATTTCGCGTGTGCGCGACCACCGTGGGCGCGCGCTGCCGATCGTGCAGCGTTTCCTAATCAATCTGCTGCGGTACAATGACAACTCGACGAACCGCTTCGTGGACGACTACTACTTGGCCAGCATCATCAATGCCCTCGCGAGCACCTTGATTCCCGTCGACACCACCGGTTATACGACGCATGCCGACGAAGTCTACACGGACGAGGAGCTTACTCTGCGCCAGCTCGCGACACAAGAGGTCGAACGGCTGCAGGTGCTGGACCGACTCGTGCCGTCGTTCCACAATGTCGTGACGCTCGCCGCGCTCGACTTCCAGCTGGCGCTCGTGCTAGCGAACTTGCGGCCCCTTGACCTGACGCACTTTGTCGAGTACACGCGTGAGGGTAACTGGACCGCGGTGCGCGTCGCCGCGTTCAACGCTTTGCTCCTCTTGCGAGGCTTGCAACATAAGGTGCTCACGCGCTACTACTTTGCGGTACTCAGCTCGGACGAGGACCCTGTAGTGCGTATGCAATTGGCACGCGGTCTATGTGACGCGCTCGCTGTCGCAATGGCCACTGGTGAGCTTGGCGTGGCGTGGCAGCGGCCGGAGATGCTGCAAGAAGGTGATCCGCGCGATAACGTAGCGGAGCAGGAGTCGCTGCTGGCCCAAGAGGCGGCACAAGTCGAGCAGGTCGTCAAAGTGCTGCGCCGCGAGATTGGGCGGTCAGCATCTGTACGCGATGGGTTCCTGGCCGCATTCCAGGCTAGTCGGGACCATGTCGACACGCACCTTGCACTGATGCGTCTCGCGGAACTCCTGTTCAAGGGCACCGAAGATACCAAGGCGGCGAGCGACCGCGCGGCAGTGGCTGCCAGCGACGAGCATACGGGTGTGATGCGGATTCGACTCCTAATCAAGAATGCGCCGCAGCAAGAAAAGCGGCCGGCCCACCCGCTCAAGGTTGTGCTACCCAAGGCACCCAAGCCAAAGAAGCCCAAGGCACCCGAGCCAGGGCAGGCGCTGGGCATGTCTGCTTCGGACCTGAGTGCTTGCCGCACCTGTATTCACAAGCTCATGGCTAACAAACACTGCGAGCCGTTTACGCGCCCTGTGGATCCGGTGCGAGATGAGGCGCCAGATTACTTCGACGTGATTAAAGAGCCAATGGATCTTAGCTCAGTATCGAACAAGCTCCAGTCGGGGCAGTACAAGGACCGCTTCCAGTTCAAGGAGGATGTGGAACTGATATTCCGCAATGCCAAGACATACACGCCTGATCCCAAGGCGTGGATCTATTACGAGGCGTCGCGGTCTGAGTCAGCATTCCGCCAGCTATGGAACCGGATTACCAAGACACTTGAGCAGGCGGCGGCGCGCGCTGAGAAGGCCCAAGTAGAGGATACACCCGAGGAGCCTGTGGCCCCGCCAGCCGACGAGGTGGAGGCGCCGCCTGTGAGTGCGCCAAGTACAGAATCAAGAACCAGTGCATCGCCAGCCCCTAAGAAAATCACCATCAAGCTCAACCGCAAGGGCGAGAAACGAGAGGCCAGTGAGGCGCCGGCGCGCCCTGTGCTCAAGATCAAGCGGGCGCGCACAAGCGAGGCGTCTTCTCCGTCCGGGGACGCAGTCGAGGCGCCATCTGACACGCCGAAAGTGCCCCACGCGGACCCTGGCCACCTGAGCGAGGACCCGGTGCTGCCGGGCGAGGCAGACATGCCCCTCCAACCGAAGAAGGCGCGCTCCGTGCTGCAGACGGTGTCCAAGACAAAAGAGGCGGTAATCTTCTTGCAGCCGATCGACCCTGTGCGTGACCAGGCGCCTACGTATTATGAGGAGATCAAGCACCCAATGGACCTGAGCACGATCGGTGCGAAGCTTAAGCAGGGGCAGTACAAGACAATGGGCGATTTTGCGTCAGATATGCGTCTCATGTTTGCCAACTGCCGCCAGTTTAACCCACCGGGTACGGTGCCCGCCCTGATGGAGCAGGCCGTCTCACGCGTTTGGCGACGCGAATGGAGTCGCGCCATGGTCCGCAAGCTCGAATACTCGCACAAGCGCTCGCTGCAAAGCATGATGGGGCGCCTGAAGCAGCTCCCGTCAGGTGCTTTGTTCCTATATGCAGTCGACCCTGTGGCGCTGGGCATCCCCACTTATTTCGACGTGATCCCGAAGGAAAACGCTCGCGACCTGACGCTCATTAGCCAAAAGCTGCGTGCCGACCAGTACGACAGCATCGATGCTCTCGATGCAGACATTCGGCTGATGCTGCACAACTGTTACACATTCAACGCGGGCGATGAGCGCATTTGCGACATTGCTCGTGCATTTGAAAAGGCGTACCAGCAAGAGATCCACGCGCTCCGCCAGGCGATGGAGGCGTAGGTAGACCTGTAGAGGATATAAGCGCAGGGGACGACGCGGTCGCCGCGTTCGGTGCTTGCTCCACCGACTTCCTGATGCGTGTAGGACTAGCTGTGCTGAGCTTTTTCGCCGTACTCGTAGCGCTAGTCCGTGCCGAAGCGCACGAAGATGCCCCTGAACTAAATGTACTTACGACTTTCCCTAACAATCCGTTCAACAGTGCGTATACGCTGCACTCACAGACAGTTGTGAAAAATGGCCAGGCTAACCGGGTTGTATTCTCCATCAAGACGCCGCAGTCGACGGATCGTGCGCTCACGATCGAGTCTCTTACTGGTGCCTTTCTGGATCCCTCGCGTGAAGATGGTCACAAGAAGCGCGTGCTCCGCAACATGACGACGACCCGTCTCAAGGACGCGCATCTGCTGACGCAGGGCCAGTCTCGCCAGGTGCCTTTTGACTTTTTCTCCGAGTTCAAGCCGCAAAAATTGGATATCGAGTTCCGTGCTTTGGTGGTGGATCAGTCGTCGTCGAATAAGTACAATGTGCCGCTCTACCGCGGCTCTGTCACGGTGGAAGAACCGCCGCAGAGCCTGTTCGACCTGCAGCTGTTGTCCGTCTACGCCACGGGTCTCGCCCTGGTGATACTCATCGGCTACATTCTCTTCGAGAAGTACGGTGCGTCCCTGAAGCGTAGCTGGAAAACCCCTGCGTCGAAGCACAAGGAGACTGCCAAGCCTTTGGCGCAGCCCCTCGGCAAAAATGGCAAGTCGTACGACGAAGACTGGATTGTACGTATTGTCACCTCACATTCAGCCGAAGCAGCCCACCCTGCGCCCTCGCAAGCCTCGTGGCCGCAAGTAGTGTTGACAGAAATACACACAATCTATTTTTCTATGGATACAATGTCTTAAGCAGCCCCGGTACTGCTCGCTTCTGCAGTCTTACTGGTTTAGCTGACCGAGGCCGACCTGGTTAGCATCAGAGTTGGTGGCAAAGTAGACGTTCTTCAAGAAGGCGGCACCCAGCAGCCAGCCGGCGTTATCCATCGTGGACCCGGTCGAGACAGCACTGACACACGTGCCCTGCAAATTGTTCGAGTCTTTCGGCGCAAAGAGCAGGTCGCGCGAGTCCATCGTGAACGACGTACCAGCAAACGTAAAGCTGAGGCGCGCCTTCGTGGTACATGGCAACGTGTATCCGCCATTTCCATCCGGCTTAGCACCATCGATGGCTTGGTGTATGGCATCGGCCGCATCCTGCGGCGCGATGATGAGGGACGTACCTGTATCGAGGATGGCAGATGAGCTCCCGCTCACCTTCTTACCACCCACAGACACACTATCCATCTTCACCTCCCAGTAGCCCTTGCTCGATTCATTATCCATCTGTGTTAGTGACCCAGAAATTTGGCTTTCGTCTATGCCTCCAAACGTGATTTGTCCACGGTTGTTACCTGACCCGTCGGCCGCCCGCCCGAGACGGTAGCCAACAATCGGTGCCTTGACTTTGTTCGCCTTCTTCAGTGCATCAATAAAGGTGTCCTTCTTAGTCACACTGAGACCGGAACCACCCAGGCCCAGCAGACCATCAAATGGAATTTTTGATGCACCGAAGTCGTTGGACTCTGAGCTTGCCATACCGAATGTGAATTTGTCCAGCTTTAAACCCGCGACTTCAAATGAGTCCGTGCCTAGCTGGACTGAAACATCGCCAGTGCCATACGAAATCTTGTATTGGTCGTTACTGGTCTGGAGCGAGTTGGAAGACGACTTGCCGAACTTGTTGCGGCTCGAGCCACCGCACTTGCAGTTCATGCCGGTAATCCAAGTGTCCGAAGACCCTGTGTCCACGAGCATTTTGTACTGGGTGTTGGACGTTCCGATCTTGACATTTACAAAGTAGCCCACATCGTTGGCTTCAATCGACAGACCGGCTGAGTCAGATGCGGAGACCTGCTGGGCGTTCGTCACAGAGTACTGGCTTTCCGCCTTAGCCTCGGTTGACGAATAACCATCTCGAGCTTGGAACTCGCCACGCAGCAACTCGTTGCCGCCGGAAGACCGGCGGTCCGAGGACGGGCGATACGTGCCCGAACCGAAGTGCCTCACACGCACAATCGACTCTGGCGCTTCATCCAGTACCTCACCTCTAGGCATCTGCTTCACACGAGGAGGGCGGAACTCGGGCAGCGAGTCACCTTGGGTGCGCAGCTCTTCTTCCACAATACTCTGTCGACGCTGTATAGCTTCTTGGAGCTCACCGTCACTAGGTTCCTCAATTTCCTTCATCTTGGCGAGGCGCCGCTTGCTGTGGTTGATATGCTGCTGAAGCTTCACCCATGGATGAACAAACTCTTCTGCCTCCTCTTCTTGACTTTCATCCAGAGGCATATGAAGGAGGCCATCAATCGGCGAGTCGGTCACATTGGCGGGGGGAGCCGACGCGGACGCCGACACAAATCCAGATGGGTTGGATAGGCCCTGCGCGTCACCCATCAGTTGGTGCATAAGGCAAGGTGCGGTAAGTAGAATGGTGAGAATTTGTAATAGGTGTGGTCGTAGTAGGACCATGACGAATCACTTTCCTGCTAAAGTTAGTAGAACGGTTAGTTATGGAACGAACGCAAGTATGCTTGAGTCAGGCCAAGCACAATGAATAGCGACTGAATATCTTAGTGCGGATAAGGTACCGCAGTTAAACACCCTAGAGCTGGGTAAGAAGGAAACGTTGACAAGAGTCTACGACAAAGTCTTTAAGAACAGCACAGCCTGTCAAATATTGGTGCCTGATCCGTGCGCACAGCCAAGCAGCGCGTCGCCCGCAAGGGCTTCTATGTCATTGTGCCAGTCATCGATCGGCGGGATCGCGTCGAGTATCTACTTGGCAGCTTAGAAGAGCCGCGCTCCAGTATAGGCACAGGGATTCAGTGTAGAGAACGTGCTTCAACATCTACAAATGACGAATGGGACCTCAACATGTGGAGATCCATGTAGGCAAAAGACCATATAGTAAAATGCACACACCTTGATTGGTAAAAATAAAACGGTCCAAGCGAGTGTGGCGTAGATCGATGTAGTACCGCCAGGCAAGCGTAGATCGACTTACGGAGGCCGTGTCTAGCGCCCTGGTACGATCATGGTGTCCTCCACATCAGTGTTGCATCGGCCGAGCTCTTCCAGGCGCTGGAGCGCATGAGCAGCTTGGCCAACACTTGCACCTAATTCACCATGGAGCAAGTGGCTCAGCAGGTACGTGCTCTTCGTTTCCATTCTCATGCCTTATAGTTCACGGACTTTTACTACTCCACCTTCGATGCCGATCGCTCCCAATTGGGCTCGCTTTACGTATGTGTCTTTCGCCGATCCTAGACCTAACAGAACAGCGCCCTCACTCGATGCTCACTTTTGAGGGCTCCCAAATACAAGGTGCTCAGGGCATCGTTGAGAAGCTTGTGGTATGTTTTGTTCATTCACAGTGTAGAGTCTGCCTTTCCAGAAGGTCCAGCACAAGGTTGACACGCGCGATGCTCAGCCGACGGGTGATGGTCAGAGCCTGGTTGTGCTTGTGACCGGCATGCTTCTTGTATGTGCGATGCACCTGGTGCGTACTAACTCCTAGGTCGACGATGGTCAAAATCCGCTCAAGTTCAGCCAGGTACGTTTGCACTAGGCAATTACATCTAACATTAGTCCTTCACTCTGGTTCCGGAGGGTGGCTCGTTTTACGTGTTCAATGACATCTTCCGGTACGTTTTATATGTCGAACTAATACGTCCCAGTCTCAACTATGGTTAAATGCTACATCTGTAGGATTTTCGACGTAGCGGCTCCTAAGGAGGATGGCCTGCGCGGCTTCCTGTTGACAAACCAGGTTCGGCCGGCGATGGCGCTATGGGGCGGGGATTCGTTCCATGTGGTTCCACTGATGGATTAAGTAAGAGTGACACGTCATGCACAGCGGGATGAGTGGCCATAAAAGCGTCCGTGTCTCTCGCACAAGCCATTCACTCGTACTCGACATGGGTGTGAACGTGGAACCTATTGCTCCTGGCGACGGCAAGACTTTCCCCAAGCCTGGAGACACTGTCGATATTCACTACGTTGGTACCCTCCAGTCCAACGGCAACAAGTTTGACTCTTCGCGGGACCGTGGCCAGCCTTTCCGCACACGCATCGGTGTTGGCCAAGTTATTCGCGGCTGGGATGAGGGTGTACAGCAGCTCTCGCTGGGCCAGAAGGCCCGCTTGGTTTGCTCGCCGGACTACGCTTACGGTCCCCGCGGTTTTCCCCCTGTAATCCCTCCGAACTCGACCCTGGTCTTCGAGGTCGAACTTCTTGCGATCAACGGCAAGAACTAAGTACATGTATCTACGCTTTGTAGTCTCTTATACAAGAGGGTGGACCCTTATCTCCGCGTCGAGGACACACGACGTGTACTACCCATGGGCTCAGGCAATGGCACAGGAGTCCCGCGCCCAGCACGCACACCTCGCTTAGCTTTGTTTTTGGCCTGCTGGGTGCGGCGCTCCAAACAAGCATCGCAGTACCATGTGCCTTGAGGCGGTTTCGATAGGCCCACACACCCTAGATGGAACCACTCACGCTCACAGTCGTCGTCATCACAGCCAATCATATCACCATAGCTAACATTGTTGCAGAAGCAATAACGTTGATCGTCCTGGTCATCCCGGCTTCTATTGGTGTGAGAGGTTTTGGCAACGCGGACGCGACCACCGCTGCGCGATCCGTCGTGATTATCGGTGTCATTCACATCCTCATTCACGCGACGACCGCTCCAAGTGGCACCGAAGCTGTCACTCTTTGCCGTCCGCTGTGTGCTTCGCCCGTTCTCCGGTGGCATGTCAAATTGGTCGTCGCTGCTGGCACCGTGATCCGAATCATCACGGTATCCATGACGACGTTTGTTGGACCCTGAGGACGTGTTGCGACTTGGATCAGTACGTGAGCGTTGGGACGATGTCGTGCCAGGGGGAATTTTGCGTTTTTTGCTATACCGTGATGCATCTTGAGAGTCACGCTCGCGCGCGCGAGCAGCGCTTACTGGTGCTTCTGGGTAATCACTCAATCGAACCTTGCTCGATCGGCGTCCACTAGCGCTTGGATCCACATCCATGCTGTTCCCGTTGTAACCGGGGCTGGCTAACGGCAAAGACAAGGTCTGCTCAGCATGTAAGGGGTACGAGCTGAGGTCACTCAGACGTTTGTACTGAGGCCGATACTCCCGAATATAAGGACCCAAGGAAGGGAGAGAAGTCAGTGACCGCAAAAGGGAGTCGATATAGTCTGTATGCGAGGTGATCTGCTGATAAGCGCAAAGGGCGTACCATTTCCGTTGTGTTGGAGGCCACCCGAATCTTATCCTCACCGCCCATTTTATAGGAACGTGCCTCTTCTGCGACATCCTTCAGAGCAAGAAGACGCTCTCCAGGCGTGGCATTGGGGTTTTCCAAGATTGAGGTAAGATGATATAGCCGGTGCGTGAGCGAGCCAAGATGAGCTGAGAAAGCGTGAGAAAGCCAGAAGAACTTACCGCCTAGCACAGCATCCAGTTCTCTTAGGTCTGAAAAGCTTCGTGTCGCTTCTAGCGGCAGTGCATCCAAGGCATCCGCGTATGTTACCAAAAGCATGAACAGAGAAATGTCATCTTCTGACAGGGGGGCCTCGGGCATGAGCGAATAAGGGAAGAAAGGATGAAGAGAAGCCAGCGATGCTGCTAATCCGGGATACATGCCCACACGGGCATCATAAAGGCCCGGGTAGTCGGGTGGTAGCATGACGGTGGCACGCGGCAGATCAGAGGAACTAGGCAAGTATACCTAACGCAGGCCCCATGCCTCCATATGTGGAGGACTGGCGGCCATGCGCCGCGGTGCCAGCACGTGTGTATGTGGTCAGGGATCGGCCGAGGCGTCTGCGGCTGCAAGAACGAAAAGCGTCCGCCTCGGCCCTGGTTGACTACCTATCTTTCGCTGCCATGTCTCTGCCTGACTTTTCGAACGCCGACAACCTGGCTAAGCTCAACGACTTTCTGAGCTCGAAGTCGTACATCGACGGGTATGTATTCTGAATGGCACCAGGGTCCAGGAGATGGCTAGCGAGGGCCTGTGCGCTGAGAGATGAACCGTGCTTTGGTCCGTGTTTCCGAGTCCAGCGGCTTAAGACACCGCGCCATTTGCATTGACGACACCCAATTCCAAGCTATCTGACTAGCGTACAACCCTGCTTGTCCAGACGGTGGCTGCCTGGTGCCATCCCGGGAGATCATTTACTAACATTCCAGTCACGAGGCCTCGCAGGCCGACGTGGCCGTTTACGAGACCATCAAGGGCCCCGTTGACGCGGCTAAGTACCCCAACGTGTCTCGTTGGCAGGAGCACATCAAGTCGTTCGAGGCTGAGCACGCTGGTCTCTCCGGCGACAAGGCCAAGGCGGCTGAGCTCCTCAACTTCGGCAACGCTGAGGAGGACGTTGACCTGTTCGGCTCGGACGACGAGGAGGAGGATGCTGAGGCGGCCCGCATTAAGGCTGAGCGTGTGAAGGAGTACGAGGCTCGCAAGGCGGCTAAGGGTCCTGGTCCCGTCGCCAAGAGCGTCGTCACCTTCGAGGTCAAGCCTTGGGACGACGAGACCAACATGGAAGAGCTCGAGAAGGAGGTCCGTGCCATTGAGATGGACGGTCTCGTCTGGGGTGCTAGCAAGCTCGTCCCCATTGGCTACGGTGTGAGCAAGCTGCAGATCACCATTGTGGTCGAGGACGACAAGGTGTCGATGGACGAGCTCCAGGAGCGTGTCCAGGAGATTGAGGACTACGTCCAGTCGTCGGACATTGCTGCGATGCAGAAGCTCTAAATAGTGAGTCGGAGTAGGTAGGACACATCCGGTCTCTAAATTTACAATTGACTAAGGAAGTCGGCCAACCCGCCCGACTTGGGCTTGGCCGCGGCCTGATCCTTCTGCTTCTTTTGTTGTAGTAGGGCACGCAGCCCAGCCTTGGTATCTTGAAGGGGCGCTAAGGGAGTGTGACTGGATTTGAGTGGTTGTTGCTCTGGTCGTGAAGTTGAGGGTGTGGTAGAGGTGGGAGAAGATATCGAGGGGAGGTTCTGGGCTGTAGACGTCGGTGTCCTGGACGATAACAGTTGCTTCAGAGGCGGTCTCTTTCGCACAGCTGGGAATTTAACGGCCGTGGAAGGCTTCTTCTTGCGATAAGGCTTGCGACAAGAAAGGCAAAGAGTGACTTGACTTGCATTGCGTGCTCGCCCTCTTGATCGTCGTGACCTCGGGATATACTGGGCGTTTATGCCAGGTATTAAAGGAATTGCACAAAAAGAGCACGTAGGATTAGTGAGGGCATATGATCCCGGTAAAAATGTCAGAGGATTAGACGCCCCACGCCCAGACACTGCTCGGCTGGTATCATGCCCCCACAGCACGTTGGCGGGCCGGCCATATGGTGCCTCGTTGGCCCAACGAACGACGCACGGCACCAAGTTGGAAAAAGATGATCCATGCTTCTGTGCCGCTGCAGGTGCATTACACGTAAGTGTACGTGAGGCCTCGTTGAGGTACAAGGCGTGGCGTACGGGTCCGGCGGGCTCCGCCGAAGACTTGGCCTCCATCGCGGTGGGCAAGGTGGTGGCCTCCACAAAGGGTTGGCCTGTTGCCGTCCAACGCAGACCTACACAGCTGTCTTCGCTACAAGTCACAAAACCTGGGTGAAAGGTTTTGTCTGTCACTGTGGCGATCTAGAGCGCAACAACAGACGTTGCAAAGCAAGTGTCCCATAGAACGGTAGCGACGAGGACGATTCTGTCACGTGACGAAAAGAAGAGGGCCACGCGGCAGCGATGACCTTCTCACTGCAACATGTGGGCAGCGCTGCGCCTCGCGGGCCGCGGCGTGTGGACTCCGCAGGTACGGAGCCCTATGATGAGGGTGTCAGAAATGATGCGGTATAATTTCATGCCACTCGCTCCTGTGCGCACGATTTCAACAACGCCGGCCTGGCAAGTAACGCTGCAACAAGCAATGCGCGGCGCCCGTCGGCCGCACCGGCCGCCCGTCAACCGCACGCCGGCGCTGGAGGGTTGTCCGTTTGTGAAGGGCGTCTGCATTAAAATATTTACGACCAAGCCCAAGAAGCCCAACTCGGCCATCCGTAAAATGGCGCGTGTGCGCCTGACGAATGGGCGTACGGTGACGGCATACATTCCGGGTGAGGGCCACAACTTGCAAGAGCACAGTGTGGTGCTTATGCGAGGAGGCCGTGTGCAGGATGTACCCGGTGTGCGCTACACACTCGTCCGCGGTGCCCTAGACTTTGGTGGTGTGGTGGGCCGCACGACTTCGCGCTCCAAGTATGGGGGTATGTACGATGTATGAACAGGCTGACATGTAGCGAAAAAGCCCAAGGATACTTCCTTGTAGTGCATGATAGAATCAATGGATGCGCCCAAATTGGCACAAGTTCGAGTCGCGAGCAGGGTCCGAGCGGACTACCTTTTCGATTTCATGGCCAATCATTCGCACCCACAGGTCACGCTCCAGTTGGGTGCGTGCGCGGAAGGTGATTTCGGACGATTCACGGCGAGTCAGGTAGGGTGTCTGAATGGCTTCAATCTTGGGGCGGCGCAGGCGTGCAGGGTCCCAGCCCCCACGGACTCGAAGCACAAAAGTACATTCGTCGCTCGACTCGGCGCTGCAGAGCCCGCCGTGGAAGAAGCGCGGAAGTTGCTCATGTAATTCCTCGGTGTGGTGTCCACCTGTGCGTTGATTC
This sequence comes from Malassezia sympodialis ATCC 42132, assembly GCF_000349305.1. Classification (NCBI taxonomy): domain Eukaryota; kingdom Fungi; phylum Basidiomycota; class Malasseziomycetes; order Malasseziales; family Malasseziaceae; genus Malassezia; species Malassezia sympodialis. The sequence goes on along the minus strand of NW_017387801.1, from coordinate 95,589 downwards.
GGCATGTCGTCGCCTTTGAGGTCAGAGAAGCGGTCGGAAATGTCGCCTTTGTACACGTACGCATCGCGTAACAGGATCGGCGCACCTTTGCGTCGGTGAAGAATGCCCTCGTTGTTGCGTGCCTTAGATGAGTGCGTGGACGATACGAGCTTAAAGGCAAGCAGCTGTCCATCACACAGAAGGAAGTAGCGGCGGTGAAAGGGTCTGTGCATATGTGTGCGCCAGAATAGGAAGCCGCTCAGGTTGATGGTGCGGCACCCACCGAAGCGGCACCAGTTCCAAATGAATGGCAGTGATAAGGATGCATGGTCCTCCGTCTGCCGCAAAGGGTGCGCTGAGGAATCGGTCGCTTGACTCGCATGCACCAGCATGCGTGTGTCCATCCCCTCCCGGCATTTCCAGTACACAATTAACATGAAAAGATGCACAATCCATTCTTTTGCCAGGGCCACACTCGCCACCTCAAAGACAATGCTGCGGCCATTTTCGAGGTAGAGTTTGAACTGCCGCAGGCTACGCTTGACGCTGTGGTGCGCCGACTCGGTCATCATTGCAGTATCAAACACGCGTAGCCGAGCATCGAGCGGTTGGCGCGTGCCATCGTAGTCAGACACCCATTGGAGCTGAGGCATCGAAGGTGAAATGACCGGCTCATGTCCCAAATGTACTCGGTGCCGCGACAGCTCTGTGGACAGGACGACAGGGAGGCCGACGCTTCCGATGGCACATACGTCCCGTAGAAGAAGGAAGCCATCGCTCTGCCGAATTTGGCGGAGCTGACGGTGGATTTCATTGGCAGCAAAGCGTGACACGTACGTGCGGACCCGGTCCTGACGTGTCTCACCGTTGACGCCAGTGATAGGCAGGCCCATGTAAGGGTCTGGTGCATAGGCATGCGACTCGCGCAAGAGGTAAAGCCCCGCATCGTGCGTCGTTAAATAAGTGCGGGTAGTTGTGCCAGAGATCGACCGCAGGCGGCCGACAAATCCTTCAACCGCAGGCGGCTCCCGCAGCGCGCAACCTTGGGGATGCATCACCTCGGTGGGATAGTGACTGTTTAGCAGCAGCTGCAGTTCAGGCGCCCTGCGTGCACTTGTGAGTAGGGCGCCCGCCAGCGCATCCCAATACCGAGGTGCTCCCTGGGGCGTGGTCGCATGGCTGACCCAGTGGTACGTCGAGCCGCTGCGCCACGCCAGCACCGGCTCCAGACCACGCGATCGCATGTCCTGGGTTAGTCGGGCCCACTGTGGCACAGCCTGAATCATGCTTTGTGTGTGATTCATGAGTGAGCGGGCAGTCATCTTCTCGTAAGACCGCTCGTACGGCAGAGTCGACGGCAGATCTAGCAGGACATCGTACTCGCGTGCCGTACCATGCGCACTAGGGAGCTCCGGCAGTGGCACACGCACGCGCATCGAGATGCCGGGTACATGTATGTGGATGTGGGACGGTGGCTGCCCGTCGAGTTCGCGCCACAGAAGCCACATCCAGTCGGCCGCGAGCGAAGAGGCGCGCGCATTCAAAAGCAGGATGGTTGTACTGTGACGGCGGAGCGGAAACGGTCCCCGTAGCCATTCGGAGCGTGGGACCGTGAGGCATAAGAGACGATCGACCTCCGAGTACAGCGAAAGTGACACCTCTTTCCTCCGCAGGGGGATCACGTATCGTAGCTTGAGGTGTTCTGCATCGCCCAGCAGACGACCGCGAATGCGCGCCTCGTTCCATAGCTCGACACGCCCGGGCCGCAAGAGGACAAGGTACTCTTCCCAATGGTAGGAGCGAATATGGTAGCGGCGTGCCTCGAGCTCGTCAAAGTCGCTCCCGATATCAACGCGGCCCACGAGTTGCACTTTGACCAGCATGCGGTCGCGCTTGAGTATTACATTGTTTTTTGTCTTGAGTGCCGCTGGGATGGGAATAGGCGCCTCCATAGGACGCGCTAGCACCTCTTCGGCAGGCCGGGGAAGTGCGTCACCTTGGCCGACCGAAATGTAGTCGTGCCGAGTGACTATCCCTCGGCCATTTTCCTCCTGTGTTATGTCTAGCAATGACTCTTCACCTGAGCGGTGCTGTGATGGATGTGAAGAATGAAAATGCGAGAACAAGGAAGTCAATGGTGACTCGGGCCCCTGCTGCGTGGGAGTTGGAGCCGGTAGCGGCGGCAGAGACACTTCGGCCGCTGCTTCGTCGCCCTGGATTGGCTCAGCAGGCAAGGAGGTGAGCGAATCAAGCGAGGTAGAAGAATCATATGATAGCCGACGCGATTCTGATGGTATCAGCGTATGCTCAGGCAAGCGCTGCACGTCCACAGGCGGTACGATGCGCAACGGAAAACGACGCGACGACGTCGCATCCAGCCATTCATCGGAGGGCGCATCTGGAGATATACGCGAATCGTATTCGACGTCTTGGGTGTGTGCCCGGTTAAGAGGTGTCTGCTGAGAAGGGGGCGTAGGAGCCTCGCCCAGCAGCTGGCGGCGGCGCTTTTGGCGCTCAGCCTCGAGCTCCTCCTCCAACGATAGCATGGCACGTGATGGGCGCCCTGTGCGAATCGACACAGTGCCTTGGTCGCGCAGTGTTTTCCGCGTCGCTTCCCAGCCTGTGTGGTCTTCTTCTGGATTATTCTCCGACGCTGGGAGCGAAAAGGCCACATGTGGGTGAGACATTTTGCGTGAGGCCTTGTGCTGTACCAGGCGCAAAATGGAGCTCGGTTGCCTTGGCGAGGAGGTGCGCGAGATCGGCGACGAGTTGGTGTATTGTTTGGGGGTGACTGGCGAATCCTGCACTGGATCAGGGGCGGAACTGGAGGGGGGTGAATCGAGGGGCGGTTCGATCGCCAGTACATGTTCGTAGAACTTCTTGCCCACCTCAAAAGACGAGCCGGCCATCTTTCGGTGACCGACAGAGGTACTCGCCCTTTCCATGATGACTTCGCGCTGTTCTTCTGTGAGATCAGATTGTCCCAGGATGGGAGAAATCGGTCGGTTGTCCCAGTCCCACTCGTCCCACACAATGGGCGACAATGGGTAACCCGCCGAAGGTTGGCGACGCACTGGGCCCAGCGGCCAGTGGAAAAGTTTGTGCTCCCGGCGCGGGGGAATAAAAGAATCCAGGTCATCGTAGGATTGGGACGTGGCATGAGCGAGGTTGTGGTCGGAGCGCGGCATATGGTGCAGGGACACAGAATGCCGCAGAGGGCGCGGCGACGAATCCATTAGTGATGGAGAGAGCTGTACAAAGGATCGAGAATGAGAAAGCGTCTTCAGGCGCTCTGTGTCAGGGGGAGAGACCGGTTCGGGTGATTCAGAAATGGCTTGCAAGCGTGGAGGGGTCTCAAAGAACGATTGAGCCCGACTCTTATGCTTGGTGGTGTGTCGCAGAGGTCGAATGAAACTCGTTTGCCGGAACTGGCCACTCCTATTCCAGTTCCTGTTTTTGAAGCGTGATTCGTTGCGATCGATGACAGATTGGTTGTCGCTTAGCATGTCATCCAAATAGACGCCCATGCGTTTGGCGTCGTCAACCAAAGCCTGGTTTGAAATGTAAACGCTGGGAACTGGGCCCAGCAGTATGCGTTTTGGCGGATTGTCAGAGTGCGGATGGTTGCAAATCTTATAGCAAGTACCCTGCGCATCAGAGATAGGGTCCATCGCTTCTTTGCCACGCCCAACGCCGGGCGCGGCCATGGCAAGAGGAAGGTGGAGGCTCCACACCTAGCGTGGCGGAGATACGTGCAGCCGACAGTCCACGGCCATGCCGCCAAGGAAGGTGCTGCGGGCCCCACGCGAGCCTGATTCGTTCGATGCATGCATGGATGCAGGTGTCGACCAAGAGGAGCGAGGTGAACGCTTTGCCTTCGGTGCCAAAGCCCAACGGTACGTGTCTGCCACTCATCTAGGCACTACGGTCAGGCCCTATTGTGGTACGAGCGGGCTGCAGATTTTGAGCCCGCCTCTGTGGATGCACGGTACAATGCAGCGCGCATTCACTACACACTTGGTACGCAATTTTTCATGCCGCCAGAGTCCCACGAGTCTCTTGTTCAAGCATGTCGTCTCTACATTCACGCGCTGGAGCTGGCACCGATACCAGACGGTGGGATACCCAGTGCCACTACTCTGGACGTACTTTCAAACGGTGGCTATGCCCTGTATGCACTGGCGGAACTGGTCGACAATTTTGGCTGTACAGATAGTTTTGAAGCCTGTCAAGCGCTAACAGCCCCTGTCGTTGATGCAGCCACGCTCTCTATGGCTATGCCGGTGCCGCTCTATGTGGCGGCCGCTCACTGGTTCGAGCAGGTCGCACTTGGACAGCGTATGGTTCTCGAAGCTTCCTCTATGCCAACGGCCATGCCTCCATCGCCGTCAAAGACAGGTGCCCAGCAAAGTGAATTTTCGTCGTCACTCGTGACTCCCGCATCGTTGGTCGAGACATGGAACGACCAAATCAAGTGCGGCCTCGACCTGCTACCCCATGCCTGCAATATCCCAACCCTGGATCGCTGGGTCGCTTCGCTGCAGTCCTTGATCGAGCTTGCGCAGAGTTATGTGCATGCACTTCCTAACGGATTTGGCGCATCGCAAAGTCTTCCACGCGCGTATGATCGGCAGGTGGCCTTGCTGCAGCAAGCCTACATCGAGGTTCAGCTGACCCAGGTTCAGCGTGCGACAGAATGGGACGTATGGCCCACAAACGAAGGATGGCAGGCACTCGAAGCGGCAGTCCTAGGACAGGCCCAAATGGCTCTTCAAACACCGCCAGCAGCCCAGTCTCTCACATCCGTACGCCTAGGCACCGATTCAGAGGCACGCGTCGAACAAGTTGAGGCGGCCGTGGAGGATCTGTGCGCGCTAGGAAACCACGCGCATGCGCTGGCACGCCTGCGCATCGACTACCTTCTCCGAGGTGACAGAGACTCGGCAGCGCGAGCATGGGAGCTAGGGACCTGTGCCGCCAAATGTATGCTCGCTGCCTTGGCGCCGTTCGAAGCGCCCGAGTCCCGATCGGCCCCCACGCTCGCACCTAAGAATTTATCAGCCTGGGTCGCTCCTCACACGCCTGCTCCCACTCCATTTAATGCTTCCACGCAGATTTCCAGGACGCGCGCCTCCATGTATGGAGAATTGTCGTCTATTTCTCTGACTCGAGCGCACAACGCCCTGGCGCAGGTCCTTGACGTGGTGCAGTCCAACCAAACGAAACTACTCGACAATGCCCGCATTTATGCCAGACGCGCTCTCGCTGACGACGGCCTTATGTGGGTCCATCAGGTGAGCGTATGCCCTGCCACAGATGACACGCTGGTATTCGGAAGGGCCCTCACGCATGCCATCCCAGACGGGGGTTGGGAAAGCTTACAACGAGATCTGACTCTACTTGTAGGCTGCGCGCGAGCAGTATGGCTTCGTGGCACATGTTGTGACGACCCTTCTGCTGAAGCTGAGCTCTACGCCCTTGCAGGTGCCTTTTGGTCGCTGCAGCACACGTCTACCCTCTACAGGAATGCAGCGACGAATGAAGCTCTGCGAGCGTGTCTGGCGGAGGATACATTTAGTGTACCTACGGAGGCACAATTTTGGACCGAAGTTTGGTGGCCGTCCGTGACAGCCGCGCGATTCGCTGGATTGTCAGTTTCGGTGGAAAGGCTCTAGTTCGTCAGGTCGATAAATCAACAATTTGAAGGCGAGGAACTTGTGATGACATAAGCTCTGGAATATTTCTGCAGGGTTCAAATGAACGTGTTGCCGCACGTCTTCTTCCGAGACGAGCAGTGCATCTACTTATTGCATTCATGAAAACAAGTTGACATCGCTTCTATGCAGAAGAACACAAGTGCTGATACGCAGGAAACTCCGTCCCCTGCCATCTTTAGCGCTCATCCATACAAAAGACCCCGTATCCTATTGCAGGAGAATGAAGACGAGCCCTTGCAACTGACCCGGCTATCAAATAGGCTAGGTCCTACGGCAGAGAAACGGTCGCTTCAGCGGAATCCACAGCAAGCCCCTCAGGAAGGGGGAGAGCGGCAAGCAAGGATCGGAGTCTACGACTTTCCTATCGGACATCGAGAAGTTCATGAAATTCACCCCTCTAGCCCTCATCTTACTATTGTTCAGCGACGTGGACACCCGGCTTCAGGAAGGGTACCCACTCTGCAACTATCAGAACATGAAGGAGACATAATCCCTGGGTTGGTAGCCGGAGAACCGTTGATCCAGAGTGCTCCCCCACAACAACATCAATTCACCCATGAAACACGACTTCCACCTCCTTCCCATTTACTTGTCCCTTCTGACAAAACCCACTATGATGCCCAGTCGTGGTGTACAAAACCCTCATACCTACCTCTGTCAACCCCCGAAATGCGCTATATGCCGACGTCGGATAGGGCATCTCGTGTATGTACGTCTCCAACCCTACCGCCGCGGTCACCGGCATACTCCTGCAATGTACCACTCCCTTATCATCGGTCAAGTGATGCGCCGAGACCAGTGGACACAAGCCACGGTACAGAAGCGCTTCATACCTCACCACCGAACAAAGGAAGCTTTTTGTCGCTCTTTTCCAGCTTCTATGATTCGCTGTCAGACAGCCGAGCTCTTTTGATGGCCTTGGAACACCAGATCAATGCAAGCAATACGATCCTGCAGACATTGCAAAGATCAAAACAGGTACTGGAAGAAATTGTAGAACAACGTCTTCTCGAACAAGCACATGCAAACGAGTCCCGGTTCGCTCGACTTGAATCGCGATTCTCGCAACTCGAGAAACGCCACGCTCGCCTAGAGGCACGTCTGAAACAGCCATTAGAAGAAAAATCGGATTTCTAATGTTCTATCTTGCGTGGGATGATTCGCGCTCCTTTCGTCCTGCTGAGAATCCATTGTGACTGGGGTTGATACTTTCATATGTTTCTATAGCTACGTTTCATCGCTGAAAATTAGATGACTACCTTTAAGCATTCATGTTTTAGTACTATACTACATATTCTCCTGTGCAGAGTCCGTGGTAGTCTCATGGGACTGAGACTTTTGCCGCCGATGAAATATGTTCCCTGACAGCCTCTGCGTATTCTTCTGCGGAGCTGTTTCAACCTCTTCAGTAGCGTCCACACCAATCTTGCGAAGCATGTCTGGATTCATACTACTGCGAGGTCCATGGTAATGACGGTGGGCATGGACCACGTACCAAAAAGTGGATATCAACAATACACCCGTCATGATGACCCACGAATAGTTGAAATCGTCGGCGGTCAAGGGAATCACTGTAGGTATGCTTAGAATTGTGCACTCGAACAATGTCCAGAGAATGGCAATTAGATTGACAATACGACCAAACCAGCCTTTGCCCAAAGTGAAGGGACCAGGCTCAAACATGACCTCCGGGTGATTTTGGAAAATCTGCCGGCACACAATCGGAATCAAGTACGACATATCCATACCCAATGCAGCCAGAGCAAAAATGGCGTTTACAGCAGTCTGATTCACAAAGCCAAGGCATCCAAGCAACATACAAAGAATAATGACAAGCCACACAGCATTCACTGTTGTGCCAGTGCGCTTCCAGATCTTCGAAAAGAGACCAAAGTCTGGCAAACCATGGTCACGGGAAAAGGCATAAAAGGAGCGAGCGTTCGCTTGAGTTGCAGTTGTAACGACGAAGAAGGCTACCAGGCACACAAAGGGCCAAATGACAAGGAAGCCGACTTTGCCAATCCGTGTCGCCATGATCTCAGCCATGGCAAGGCCACCAGGCCACGAACTACTGTCACGATCAGCGACATTGCCCGAACAAATCACCAGCACAATGTTCAGCAACCAGCCCACCATACCAGTGCCGGCAACAGCAACCAAGATAGCAACAGGCGCTGCGATGGCCGCGCGGTGCACTTCTTCAGAGATATGCGCCGTAGCATCATAGTCTGTCATAACAAACTGGACAGATAAAAGACCAAACAAGAAGGCCAATGCATTTCCGCCCTGGCCGCGCCAACCAGATGTATTGACCGTCTCAGTAAACGTGTACTCAGCGCCATGCATTTCATGAAGAGGCGTCCGAGCAAGCAGAGTAATGATAATCACAAAAGTAATCCCAATATTTACGATCACATAGGAGCTTGTCATCCGAGCAAGGGTCTTTGAGTCCAGGGAGTTGATGATGCCGTGAATGACCAGTAGAGCAAAGTACAAGCCTACTGTCTCGTACTTCGTGGCCACAAATTGACCATTTGATATGACAAATGCCCATGCATATATCATTTGAGCAAGACCCCATTCGGTACCTGCAATACCAGCAATTTGACCGGTAAGATTGAGCCAGCCTGTGGTCCAAGCCACAGAAGCACGGTACTTCTTGGGCACAAGAAGACCACTCGCTGAATAGAGACCACCAGCTGATGGATACGCCGAAACAAGTTCAGCAATAGCCGTCCCAAGTGTTAAGTTAAAGCATGAGCCCATGAACCAACACCACACCGTAGACGCAGGCCCTCCTAGTGTAAAAGGTGAGTTGAAAGTAGTGGCTATTGATGACACAAGTCCCATGATGGCAAAGGCAAAGGAGATCGTCGAAAAGCTTTTGAATTCGCGAGCAAATTCGGATCGATGGCCAAGGCGCTTGGCAAGAGCAAGATCGTCGTCATCCATATCTTGATCAATTGCGCTTACATGTTGATGCTCAACATGTAGACTGCCATCAAATCCATCAGATTTCTCCATCTTGTCTTGACTGGCCTTTGAACCCGACTTCGCCGCTAGAACACTGTTCATATTCGCCTCAGAGTCTTTCCATGCCTTCATGAAGCTAACGGGTACACTGTTACCTACAAATAAAATCTCTTTCAAATTGGATTTGGCTTATCGAAAAAGGGGGGAGTCGGTGTTTGATTGAGCGAATCAGGAGGTCCATCGCCTTGCACTGCATATGCAAGCTGTCGATGCACCAACCATGATAACCATGCTGCCAAGAGTCCGTCTGGTTGCAGATCCTTGTTCATGGTTGAGCATACAACGGCGGGTGAGTCGCAGAGGATTCCATTCGGACCCTTTATTTTGTAGGCAGGTTCCTCGGAGTCATGGTGAAGAATTTGCCGAGATACTTCGTGAAAGGATGCAAAAGCAATGGAAGGAACAAGGACTGCCTCGCGATCGTTGGCCGGGACTACCTAGTCAGCGCAGACCTGTGCGGTTACAAAAGTCCATGCGTATCGACGCAGATGTTGGCAACGGTCCTCAGTTACGTGGTATTCAATCTGGACATCATCCAAGACTGATTCTTTTACTTGTAGTTCTCGGTGGCGCTGGAGTATACTACATATTCCATCTCGAGCAGGTGCCCGCTACAGGACGCTGGCGCTTCATCGATATAACCGCACAGGAGGAGCGAAAAATGGGTGAGCAAGCATTCCAAAGCACCCTCCAGCAGTACCACGCACAAATCTTGCCATCCTCATCGCCTGCCGTGCATCAGGTGGAACGCGTAGCCAGACGCATTATTCGTGCCTGTGAAAAGCTCGATATGCAAAGAACACACGACGCACAGCCTACACAATGGACTATTCATGTGATTCAAGACCCGAATCAAAAGAATGCCTTCGTGCTGCCTGGAGGGCATATTTTTATCTTCACTGGTATTTTGCCTGTGTGCCAAAGTGATGCTGGCTTAGCCACCGTCATGTCTCATGAAATTTCTCATCAGCTAGCGAGACACTCAGCTGAAAAGGTAGCTGGGTCCAAAGTCCTCTTCGCCGCGGCATTTATTCTCGAAATGATGGGATTAGATATCGGACTAAGTCGGATCCTGTTAAATCTAGTGATGAACTTACCCAACTCACGCAAAATTGAAAGCGAAGCCGATGAATTAGGGCTTCGTATCATGTCACAAGCTTGCTATGACCCCCATGAAGCGGTCTATTTCTGGTATGTGGTAATTTCTTACAAATAGGCAACGGATGGATGCAGGCGAGAGAAGTGGATCGGGCATTGCAGAAACTGCTATGGCATTGTTGTCAACACATCCAGTTAATTCAAAACGGATATCAAAGATAAAGGAATGGGTACGTGAAGAACGCTCACGAGTAGCTTCCCGAAGCCTTAGACCAATTTCAAGCCAATGGGTGCAGCGAGTCAGAGCGTTTCATGAATCTTGTGCGCTCGGGATCTTGAACATAGACGAGCCGTGGCTTTTCACTCACACATTTAACTAATAGAAACACCACAGCCATTTTATGAATTCGCTAGAGATGCATATAGGTCGGCCGCAGTAGGACGCTGACTAGCGGAGAGGGACAAAATTCGAGGAAGCCATTCTTTAACAAAGACATACAAGCGTTGGGCAGGCGCCGATGTATCTTGTGCCAGTGCGTGCCAGTGTGGTAAGCGACCGAATAAAGGCTCTTTAGCAGACTGGTGAACAAATGGGAATTGGGCTAAGGGCGGCTGGAAAAAAGCTGCCTCAGGCCAGCAAGCTTCATCGCTCGGCAATCCAAGAACCTTAAACAAATCGCATGCAAGAGCAATATCACCACGCGAAGAGTCAAACAAGGTAGAGCGTTTATATGTGCGTGGTAGCCAATGCTCCAGGCATTCTTCGCTGAGGCGATCTGGGAATAGCTCACGTTCCCATGACGCAAAATTGGGACGACCAAGACATTCTTCGTTCTCGACTTCAATCAAGTCTGTAAAGAAAGATGCCATAACAGCACCCCAAGACCAGACATCCACCTTATATGCATCGTATCCGTGCTGAGGGGCAAACAAGAGCTCAGGAGCTCTGAAGGCTCCGGTTCCAACGTCGCTGATCTGTGCGCAATCGGACCGGCTCTGCTTCTCCTTGGAGACAAAAGGAGGCGCCTCTTGCACCCCGTCTTCCCACGCAACACCAAGATCAATTAGCTTGAGATGGCCACTCGTATCGAACAATATATTGGCCGGCTTGATATCGCGGTGAGCAACCCGTTCCTGGTGAAGATAAGCCATAGCACCAGCTAATTGCAATGCAAAGTAATGTACGAAAGAAGAAAAAGAGTGGGCCCCCAGGATACGTGTCCATCGAGAGTTTTTTGATTGAATGGAAAAATCTGTAACGCCGGGACACATCCATTCTTGATTAAGAAGTTCAGGGAGGGTATACGGATAGAGTGGCATTGCAATATGATATATCGTCGTGAAATGATCTGGTTCAGATGTGAAAGAAGCAAGCATTAGCACCAAATGATCGTGACGAAGACGCTGGAGTAGGGCAATTTCATGCTCGATATTGTGAGGGGCATTTTGCACATCCACATCTACTTGTTTGATACATAGCTGTCCGGGATCCCCACCAACCTTTTCGACAGATGTAGAAGCAAATGGTGCTTTGCATACGGTAGAACAAAGGCCATGGCCAATGGTAGTAAGAATCTTTTCATCAAAGTCATCATCAAGCCTGTCTATCCATGAATGACCCTCCATACGTACCACATATCACCACCAGACGATCTTTTCACGAAATACTCGTCCAGAAGAGCAAAAAAGGTTTGCTTGTCAGTGTCAGTGAAACGGGAAAATTGCAAGTGCAGTGGAGCCCCTGAGGAAGGAGGCGCCTGAGATGTAGGCACAGAAAAGCTCCCAGGTGCATATAAATTCTCATTAGATATGGGTTGTGGTGGCGGCGGAGGCACTGAACGATGGTATGTCTGTCCAAGGACGGCACCCTCTGCACCACCACCTGACCTCATACGAGCAAGACGCTCCTCATAGGTAGCGTTCTTTTTATGCAAAGGCTTTGAGTGATTTGGACGGAGGTTCAGTTTATCTTCACCCCAGCGGTCCATTTTGTCATTAAAGTCTTGACGCCAGGTTTCCCATGGAGAAGGCATGATGGTGGTAAACCAATGCGTCTGTGCCAAAGGAAGGGCCATATAGTATGGAGCCACGTGCAGTACGTGGAGGGCAAAATTTTGCCACGTCGTGATTCCATAGCACTGATCCTTGCACGTACGTGTCATGTCTATGGCCGATCCAAGGAACGAAGCAGGTGTTGAAGACGAAGAGGAGGAGAAACATGCTTCTACCTTCAAAGAACTTGGAGTGATTGATCCCCTTTGCGAAGCATGTGAAAAATTGAACTTTTCACACCCCACCCCCATCCAAGCCAAAGCTATACCTGAGGCTCTGCAGGGTCGTGATGTCATTGGCCTAGCGCAAACAGGATCCGGAAAAACGGCAGCTTTCAGTATACCTATTCTTCAAGCGCTTTGGGATAATCCCAAGCCGTACTTTGCTTGTATACTTGCCCCCACTCGGTAGGTGATTGCCCACTAATCTCAGTGAATTGTCGTATCAAATCTCTCAGCAAATTGAGGCCCTCGGTGCTACCATTGGTGCACGTTGTGCTACAATTGTTGGTGGTATGGATATGATGACCCAAGCCATTGCTCTTTCCAAACGCCCTCATGTGATTGTGGCTACACCCGGCCGCTTACAAGACCATCTGGAAAACACCAAGGGATTCAGTTTGCGTGGCCTCAAATACCTTGTCATGGACGAAGCAGACCGACTTTTAGATCTTGATTTTGGACCGATCATTGATAAACTTCTGCAAAACATGCCGAAGGAACGCCGCACGATGCTCTTCAGTGCTACCATGACGACAAAGGTGGCCAAGTTGCAGCGCGCTAGTTTGCGAAACCCAGTCCGAGTAGAGATTGGTACGAAGTATTCGACGGCATCGACATTGCACCAATACTATCTCTTCATGCCCTTTGCACATAAAGACACCTACCTTGTTCATTTGGCGAATGAGCAAGCAGGTCACTCCGTGATTGTTTTCACGCGGACAGTACATGATGCTCAGCGACTTGCTGTGCTCCTGCGTCTGTTAGGGTTTAGTGCGATTCCTCTTCATGGACAACTGTCACAAACAGCACGTTTGGGCGCATTGAACAAGTTCAAGTCAGGTGGACGCTCGATTATGGTATGCACAGATGTCGCAGCTCGAGGACTTGATATCCCAGCTGTTGACTTGGTCGTGAACTTTGATATCCCTACGCATTCGAAAGACTATATCCACCGCGTCGGACGTACGGCACGTGCCGGTCGCCAGGGCCGCAGTGTTACGCTAGTGACCCAGTATGACGTGGAGCTTCTTCAACGGATAGAAGCAGCGATTGGTAAGAAGTTGGAAGAATTTCCAGGTGCGAAGGATCGTGAAATGATCATGTTACTTTCTGAGCGAGTGGGCGAGGCGCAACGAGTTGCTCTCCGAGAAATTCAGGAGAAAGGACTCGGAGGTGCCAGTGGGGCAGGTCGCCGCAAGCGGAAACAGGCACAAAATCTTGAAGATGAGCGCGATCGTGATGATGACGTGGTCGAAGCGGGTGCCTATCGTAGCAAAGCAAGGTCGGGTATAAGTAAACGCCGAAAGTAGTCTACAGAAACATGCATCAACGTGATACAATACCGACTTCTTTGTTCGGGTAGGCGAACGGCTCGTCATCTTTGCGGCGCCAGTAACGTTTCTTTTTTCCATCGGCCGTTTGGCACCATACCTCAACGCAATACTTGGCCTTGAACTGACGGATGAATCGAGGGTCCCATAGCTCAGAAGCAATGCCGAGATCTTTGCAACATCGCATAAGTGCATTGGACTTGGCACCCTCGTTGGCGGTCGGGATACCAGTGGGGCGAAAGAATTCTTGTTCTCCGCGCGCAGTAGACACGAACCGCCCTAGGCAAATAAGTATCCACTCTCGGCTAAGGATGCTTTGAGATATCTCCGCCTCGCCCTGTGGAGCAAGACCCCATCCCCCCGGGCCAAATGCTCGGTTCAAGATGCGACGATATTTGATTTCGGGGAGATATAAAAGGCCGTCTGGTTTGATCTCAACATCCTCTTTGTCAATAGGTTCGCTTAAGACTCTTGCCACTTGTGCAGGAAAAGGCTTTACGCCTATGCCATCAAAACCGGCTTCCCAATTTCTCCCGCTCAGAGAATCATTCGATTTCTCATTCATCGGATTTGGCGCCTGTACTTCAGGCATTTCGTGCCTGGCAGAATTAGAAGAGGCTGTCGTGCGTGTCCCGTTAGAGGCATCAGAGCGTGCCGTGGCCAATTTTTCTGCCCATGATTGTGTGTTTTTTGTGATACCTTTGGCCTGGGATGTCAGAAAACGGCTCCTGATGGACTGGGTGGAAGAAAAGCGAAAGCTGCCTCGGACCAGTAGCATGGCAATGGAGCTCATTTACGCGCTCAAGATGCTACAGATGGACACAGGGTCACGTGGTATTAAGATAATGATAGGCGCTTAACATTACCGGCTCCGGCCACTCTAGAGGAGACTAACAGTGGACCCCCACCTCCATCTATTCATGACCTTATGAATGCTTCAGAACAAGTACAGACACCCCGAGTGATTATCGACGAGGTAGAAACTAGTCATGAGAGGAAAATCGGGGATGAAGAGGAGGCGCGTTGCGATAATGAATCAATAGACAGTCACACTTTATTTGCTAAAGAAGTGGGTGTGACCGTCGATTATGAGCGTCAAATTTCGTTAATGAACAAGGCCATCCATGAAGAAATTGGTTTCGGAATGTTTCAAGTTAAGCTGATCATTCTGGCTGGTTTTGGTTGGTTGGCAGACAATATTTGGTTCGAAATTTTAAGTATGTCGCTAACGCTTGTGAACAAAGAATGGAATCTTTCCAGCCAAAACACCGCCAAGTGGGCTACCTTTTCCCTATATGTTGGACTACTAATCGGCTCTTTGTTTTGGGGTTTTTTTTCAGATATCATCGGTCGACGACCCTCTTGGAATATTACTCTATTCATCTCTGCTGCTTTCGGTATTGCAGTGGGTGGATCAAATAATTTCACGACCTTTTGTGTTTTGCTGGGATGTCTAGGTCTAGGTTTGGGAGGAAACCTTCCCGTGGATGGAGCTATGCTCATCGAATACATTCCAGGTCCTCAGCAGTGGATCCTCACGTTCCTTTCCCTATTCTGGTGTTTGGGACAGCTGTATGCTGCGTTGATCGGCTGGGCATTCATCACGAATTTCCATTGTGAGGACGTTCTCTCTGAAAATGGGGCACCTTGTCCACGAGCCGACAATTGGGGATGGCGATACTCATGGTTCCTCTTGGGTGGATCAGTGATGGTCATGTGGATCATTCGATTTTTTGTGTACCCTATTCCTGAATCACCAAAATTCTTACTCGGAATAGGTCGAGAAGAACAAGCATATGAAGTTATCTTGTACATCGCAAAAGAAAACAAGCGAACCACAAGCCTTACCTTTGAACAATTAAAAAATGCGAAATATGGCCGTATCGAGAAGATCAATAATGACAACACAGAGCGGAGGAGCGAAGAGGTGGCCAAAAAAGAGCCTGAGGCTAGTGTTGAGGTTCGCGAGCCTCTTAGAATTAATCGGCTGGGAAATTGGAGCGACTCATTGTGGGTTCCCGGTCAATTCCGACAGTCCTGGAAGAAGGTAAAGATTGCTCCTATTGCAGCATTGTTCGCTTCTCGGAAGATGGCACTGAATACGATCTTGATTTCATTATGCTGGGGTTTGATTGGTCTAGGTTATCCTCTTTACAATTCCTTTATCGCAACTTATTTGAAAGATATTGGGAACACATCGGATGGTACTTCTTCCCTCTCAGAACAATATCAACAGCTGGTGGTCTTTGCTGTATGCGCTATTCCTGGAAGTTTCATTGCAGCTGGAACAGTTGAGCTCAAGTACATTGGACGTCGTCTAACAATGGCCTTTTTTACCTGCCTGACTGGCCTCTTCCTATTCTTGTTCACCACAGCTCGATCATCGGCTGCCGTGTGGGGTTGGAACTGTGCGACAAGCCTTACTGAGAATGCTATGTATGCTGTTTTGTATGCAATCACATATGAAGTATTCCCCGCTCCTCAACGTGGCACAGGAGATGGCTTCGCCATGAGCGTCCAACGAACTTTTGGTATTGTATCTACCTTGGTGGCAATTTATACGCCTGACGGTCAGTTCAAGCCTCCAATCTATGTATCGGCATCTACCTTCATTGTTGCGTCGTTCATCATGATATTCTTGCCCTATGAGCCTCGTGGCAAGGTAGCTATTTGACGACTACAAATTCAATGTTCATAGTTACAGGGATAATGCAATCACAGGGTTAGAATGGCGACATTAGAAGCACACCATACGAGTCACGTGAAGCGGGACAACATCAGCTCACATACAGTCGCTATTTAGGTTCTCCAGAACTGCGATCAAGATGCTTCTGCAAGCTATGAGAGCGGCAACATTGCCTAAAGCGACAGTGTCTAAGAGACTTTTCTCTTCTTCTTCTCGCTTTTTGAATGCTGCGCACAAAGTTGTTGTCATAGGCGGTGGCTCGGCTGGTTTGTCGGTATCCCATCAACTCTTGAAGTCTGGCAAATTCGCACAAGACGAAATTGCCATTGTCGAACCATCGTCATACCATCACTACCAGCCGGGCTGGACACTTGTTGGTGGTGGCCTCAAGTCGCGTGAGGAGCTCCGTCGGAATGAAAAGTCACTTATCAGCCCCAAGATCCAGCTCTACGAAGACTCTGTGACTACTCTGACACCGGATGAAAACCAGGTTTCAATGGCCTCTGGCGAAAAGCTTTCTTATGATCATCTGATCGTTGCTTCTGGCTATACTATAACATTGGATGGGATTTCAGGGCTTCGTGAGGCCCTCGAAGACGACAAGTCCAACGTTACGTCTATCTACTTGTATGAAACAGTCGACAAGGTGTTTCCCAAGATTGACCAATTCAAGGAAGGTCACGCAATTTTCACTCAACCAGGCTCTCCTATTAAATGTGCCGGTGCGCCGCAAAAAATTATGTGGCTGGCTCTCGACCACTGGGCAAAGAAAGGATTGTATAAAAAGCACGACTCCAACTCGCCTATCAAAATTGATTTTGCCACTGGTCTGCCTGTTATGTTCGGTGTGCCTACATACAGTCAGGTTTTGAACAAACTTCGTGAAGAACGAGGTGTTGGTGGCCTTTTCCAGCATAACTTGGTTGCACTGGAAGACCAAGGAAAGACTGCTGTATTTGCTCGCCCAGATGGTGAGAAAGTGCGTAAAACCTTCGATTTCTTGCATGTCACTCCAACTATGAGTCCTCCTGAGTTTTTGAAGAAGTCGATACTCGCCAACGAAGCTGGTTATGCCAATGTGGACAACGAAACCCTTCGTCACGTTAAGTACCAAAACGTTTGGTCATTAGGAGACTCTAGCTCTCTCCCGACTAGTAAGACGGCGGCAGCCATTACGGCTCAGGCGCCCGTTCTTGTTGCCAACCTCCTGGCAGGTCTGGATGGACGGGAACCTACTGCGAAGTATGACGGTTACACATCCTGTCCATTACTGACAGAATATGGCAAGGTTCTTCTTGCTGAATTCAAGTACGGCGGCGCATTGAAAGAAACATTCTCCAAGTTTGGTATTAATCAGTCCAAGCCGCAGCGTCCTTTCTACTATCTGAAAAAAGATTTCTTCCCTTGGGTTTACTACAACAATATGGTCAAAGGTACTTGGGCTGGTCCAAAGGGGTTTATCGGCGGCACACGTTCGTTCTCAACTAGTGCCCGATCTATGCGCAACACGCCGGTCCGTCATCCTCGCGATCCTTTGGACCAGAGTCCTTATGCTGCACGTTTTCCTCTGGCATCAGGTGAGACGCTCATCGCACGTACTCCTCCATCTCAAGCATCAAGTCGTACATCGGTGGAAGTTTCGGAAATCCTTTTTGGATCTGCGAACGAGAATGCAAATGTCGATACGGCCAGTATGCCCCCACAGCTTCCTCTGCGCCACCGTCAGGCACGCAATGCTACGAAAATTTTGAATGAAAAAGAGATCATGCAAATTCAGCATCTTCGTCAAAAGGATCCTTACACATACACCAGTGGTGTGCTTGCCAAACAATTTGGCTGCTCCCCGACATTTGTAAGCATTATCGCTCCAGCTCCGAAAGAAGTGCGTCAAGCGAGAGCGGCTGAAATCGAGTTGAAGAAGGCAACTTGGGGTATGAATAAGCGTATTTCGCGCGCACAGCGCCAGGAACGCCGAGGTCTTTGGTAGACGCTAGAGATAAATAACGACGACTCAATTGTTGTGGAATAAAAAAAAATAGAGGAAGGGTTGAATTCAGATTGTTATTCAATCAAGTAGTAGTCCGGTATAACCAAAGCCGAAGTTCAGGCCCAATAGTATAGTCGCATTATACTCCCTTCGGGACGTTGGAAGTTCTCTCAGGGGAGCCCTGAATTGGGAGAGGTCCCGGGTTCAATTCCCGGTTGGGCCCTTTTTTAATTCCAAAAAGTACAATCCAATATATAAGGTGTTAGTATTTTCGAGAGGACGGAGTCTTGGCCCAATAGTATAGTCGCATTATACTCCCTTCGGGACGTTGGAAATTCTCTCAGGGGAGCCCTGAATTTGGGAGAGGTCCCGGGTTCAATTCCCGGTTGGGCCCTTTTGTTCCAATGTGAAGTCGGTTTGCCAAGACAATCGGGTATAAGCTGCGTTACCATTTTATTTTGTCTATATGGAGAACGTAATAGAACCTTTTGTATACATACATTGGTATCGATTACTATTCGGTCGATCTCATGTTGTTAGATGCTCCATCACGACTCTCCCATTCATGAGCACATACAAGACTGTTTCTGTGCTGTCAAAAACTAAAAGAATAAAAAATGGTATATACGTATAGATATGCCAAGAAATGTGAAAAGAAACCGAAATGCATGAGCCACTCAAACTAAAGGCTTGGGGCTGTGGTTGTTTTTGATGTCCGTCATTTGGGCCCAACGATCCACTGATTCAATTCCTGTGGGGTTTTGCAATTGGATATCGCATGCAACGCAAGATCCACACGTAGACCCAGAGTTTTCTTTTGAAGCTTCTCTGGAAGACACAGCAGCCAAGCAACCACTGCACCGGCATTTTTCGCCACATTGGCATTCAAATGTAAAAGACTTGGACATGTCAGCAGCACGAACTAGTAAATCCATAGAACGCTCTGAAGCACCACGGTTAATGTCTGAGTCGGTTTTACAACAGCTGGTCTCTTTACTGAGTATTTCATCTTTGCATTGCTTAATGTTGTTGATGGAATGGGCTGTTTTTGTTGATGGGGTATAAGGAGATGGGGACTGGAGCCCAGTGGCGGGACTTCGGTTGAAAAAATGATCTAAATGAGATCGACAACATGTACAGGTAGATCCCTCCTTGCATTGGCAAGGATTTAGAATGAAATCAAATGATAATGGGCTTTCCCTCTTTGGAAGTTGAAAATCCTCGTTAGTAGGGCGGACGTTGCGTCTCTTTGCGGGCATTTCTGCAGGGGTATTTCTTGGGTTTTCGAGTGCATCCTTGGCTTTATCCCGAGAATTACAGTCACATCGAGCATGTCTTCCGGTTCTTAGTCGTTTTTCGCGACATTCTGCGCATTGCGAGGGAGGACGGCCCCTGCGCTTAACTACTACCAAGGGCCCCTTGGACCCATCTTGATGTTTGCAAGTAGAAGCACGGTGACCCTGAATGCAGGTGGCGCAAGCAAGCTTCAATGGAGCCTCACCTTCGGTAGGCATGAAGTAAGAGACTCAAACAACAACCAGACAAGATGGTGAAAGGATTACAAGTTGATATTACGATGATAGTCTCGGCAATTAGCAACTTTGCCGGGACAGGCTTTGCCAAGACAACCTACGCAATAATCCCTCGCAGATGCAAATCGGTTGGTCCAATGCTTCCAGTAAAATTGGAGGTAGAATATTACACGTGACAATGATGACAAAGTCAATGCTCATGGGGTCCGTCGTCGCACTCACGGCTTTGTGCAGCATGTCGGCAGAAGGACGTGCGCCGCGCATTAAAAATCGCGCACCAGCGCCTCTGCAAATTACTGCAGAGCAATTACTTCGTGAAGCACAAGAACGCCAGATTGCCCCAAAGCGAAAAACCCCCCGTTTGCGTATCGAGAGCTATGAAGAACTGGAGGATTATCGTGCCCGAAAGCGTACTGAATTTGAAGACGCAGTGCGTCGACTCCGAGGAAACGTACGTATATTTAACACTAACTTTAAAGATGGCCGCATGGATTAAGTATGCGACATGGGAGGCTACTCAAGGGCAGATGGAGAGGTGTCGGTCGGTGTTTGAACGGGCGTTAGACGTAGACCCCCATCATGTGCCACTCTGGCTGCGGTATACGGAACAAGAATTAAAAATGCGTAATATTAACCATGCTCGTAATCTTTTTGATCGTGCCGTTTCTATTCTGCCACGGATCGACCAACTTTGGTATAAATATGTTCACGTTGAAGAACTACTTGGAAACGTTAGTGGTACGCGTGAAATTTTTGAACGATGGATGAGCTGGGAACCGGATGAGCGCGCATGGAATGCTTATATCGCCTTCGAAGTAAGATACCATGAATATGAGAATGCAAGTGCCATTTGGGAGCGCGCAGTAACCTGTCATTCAGAGCCAAAGCAGTGGATCAAGTGGGCCAAGTACGAGGAAGAACGTGGGAGCCTTGAAAAGGCACGAAACGTCTTTCATATGGCTCTCGACTTCTTTGGAGAAGAGGAAGGAGCCCTTGAGCGAGCACAAACGATCTTTACCGCGTTTGCCAAGATGGAGACACGGCAAGGAGAGTATGAGCGCGCTCGTATGATCTACAAGTATGCGCTTGAGCGGATTCCGCGTGCTAAAAGTGAAGGAATTTATACCAGTTATACCCGTTTTGAGAAGCAGTTTGGAAGTATTAAAGGAGTTGAAGATACTGTGACGCAAAAGCGCCGATTACAGTATGAAGAGGAAATTGAGGCAGCCGATGGGGTCACTGGGAACTATGATATATGGTTTGACTATTCGCGCCTAGAAGAAGAATCTTTTCGCTCTCTCGTCGATGAAGGTGCCCCTGAAACAATGCTGGAACTTTCTCGAGCGAAAGTACGCGATGTATACGAAAGGGCCATTTCTAATGTCCCGCCTACAACTGAGAAGCGTCTTTGGCGACGCTATGTGTACTTGTGGCTAAGATATGCCCTGTTTGAAGAACTAGATGCGCAAGACTTAGACCGTGCTAAGAAGATCTACGCAGCAGCCGTCTCTGTTGTCCCTCATCGCGAGTTTACGTTCGCAAAATTGTGGCTGAGTTATGCTCAATTCGAGGTGCGACGACTAGATTTGACACTCGCACGCAAGATTCTGGGAACTGCCATTGGCCTTGCGCCGAAACCAAAACTTTTCAAGGGCTATATCGAGCTGGAATTGGCACTTAAAGAATTTGACCGTGTGCGGAAACTGTATGAAAAGTTCCTTAAGTGGGACCCAAGCAGCTCGGCAACTTGGGTCAAATTTGCGGAGCTAGAGCAAAATTTGTTCGATGTTGACAGAGCACGTGGAATCTACGAACTTGGTATTCATCAGGCAGAATCAGATCATGGTGGATTGGATATGCCAGAAGTTCTTTGGAAGTCGTACATTGACTTTGAGTTCGGCGAACGCGAATTTGAGCGTGTTGATGCATTGTATGAACGTTTGCTAGAGAAGACGGGCCATGTAAAGGTCTGGATCAGTTACGCCTTAAACAAGATGGCTTCTATAATTGCACTCGAAGAAGATGAAGATGCGGAGGCCCAAGAAAACGGTGAGGAAGTGGTTCTCTCGGCAGAGCGACAGGCTCAGCGGACGACTGCACATGTTCAAGCCGCCCAAGAGACGCGTTCTGTATTTCAGCGTGGCCTTGAAAGTTTGCGAAATGAAGGATTGAAGGAAGAGCGAGTCGTTTTACTCGAAGCATGGAAAGCATTCGAAGCCGAACATGGCGACAAGACATCCATGGACATTGTCCAGAGCAAGATGCCACGTGTAACCAAAAAGCGTCGCGAAGTGCCGGGAGGCGATGGTGCCATGGAGGAGTACTATGATTTAGTCTTCCCAGAGGAAGAGGAGCAAAACAAGCCTGCTTTGAAACTTCTAAAGATGGCCCATGCTTGGCGCGCCCAACAGCAACAGCAATCGTCAACTTGAGATTTAGTGGTATATTAGAGAATATTTTTGAAGCACAGTGCGTGGGCCACATTTGTGACACGATCGCGCACAATCGACAACGAATGAGTGCAAGTTCGAGTGCAGCTTCAGTGCCAAGCAATGCATTTGAACCAGAGTTCTCATGTTACTCCGTAGGTGACTGCGAACCATGTCCGGCCGACCACGTGAGTAATGCCCGAGCTTACTCGCAAAGCTTGCCTATCCCTACTGTCGTCCGTACAATAATCGGCAAGCAGTTACTTGCTCGGATAGGGAGATAAGCCGCGAACTTCATGGCTGGAGTGCGTGCGGAAAGTTTGTCCATGCGGAAGTGCGTGTATATTCAGAATTTGTGGTATGTTTAAAATGGCCCGTGCTTATGGATCAGTTCGTCAATGTTGCCATCGTGATAATGGCTCTTGCTATATATATATGGCGCCAACTACATCAATCTCGAAAATATCATGGAATGCTATACCAGCGTGTACATGGAGGTCCTCAGAGTCGAAGAAATCGCACGCGTTGAAAACAGAGTTAAAATTAACTTTAGAGTATAGCATTAATGTACTGTAGTAGATCATACATTGGAACTTTGATCAGGCGGTGGACATCAAGCCCCAAACCCACAAGACCATCCAAATTAGAAATGAGCTAAGGATGGGGATGGAAATGTTGTCATCGAGACCACCCATCTCAAGCGCCTCAGTGACACCTGCAATGAGACCACATGTGATATACATGGCAAGAGGGGGGATGGCAGGAGCCTGAGACTGAAACAAAGTCTTTATGCTGAGGCCCACGTCGGGGTCCGCTGAAGCAAAGCCGCGAGAAAATCCACGCCATCCAGTACGAAAATCGTCTGGCATGAGGGATGTGCCAAATCGAGCGTGTCCCTTGGGTGTCCAAGATAGACCCGACGAGCGTTCACCATGCTGAGCAATGCTTGTGCCCCAGAAAAGATAAGCAACAAATGTTCCCATGATAGTAGCGGCAATAAATCCAGCCAACGACTTGCGACGTGCAAAGAGAGGCGAGGGCAGTGAGGGAGTGCGTTTACCAAACAACCGACCAAATGTGGATGCACATGGATCACACCATGACAAGATCATGATTGACACGGATGCAATGTCTTCGGGGAAAAGGCGCAGACTCACCATAACGCCAATAAGATACCAAATAACACCGTTGACGCGCTCCTGACAAGTTAGTTACGGTTCTCTGACTTACTTTCTCTCCATCACGCATGAAAACACCAAGTACTGATTCGTAACAGTGCTCAAATCCGATGAAATTGAGCCGCAATAAATCGGCAGTTGATATGAAAAGGAACATATAAAACAAGACTTGAACGATCTTATCCAGGTCGGTCCGGCTCCAGTAAAGCCACAAAACAACAAATCCGGGTGTCGCATGGAATAACTTTCGGGGGATTTCCCATTTGACCACGAGGAGATGGTAGATGGAACTATTGTCGGCTTGGGCATTAAGATCTAACGGCGGCACGGGCTGGATCTCGTCAAGATGATGCAGATTTTCATTGTAGTGAGGAGAACGCGCAAGAGCTCTCAGCACAGCTCCTCCTGCATCAAGAGAGTTGGAACGCGAAGGACTCGTAGCCGGCATCGGCTTCGTCGCCATCGTTCCACTCATAAATTTGGCTCAATGCAGCGACGGGAGGCTGCGCGCACAGAAATTACGTACGGCATGGCACGATATGCGCTTAGCTACACGCATTGTTTCGGCCGAATATGGCTTCCGCCCTAGAGAGACCGGCTTCCCAGTCGCATTGCAAAGACCGCAACGGCGACAAGGCAGCTTCTCTTATGGCCGGATCAACTGATTCTAGTACTTTCTCGATAGTGTTAATAGCTTTCGTGATATTTTCCTTCATTTCATGTTGCACTTTGCGGGAGTGACCATGCAGGGCCGTGTATTTTGCATTATGTGCCGCATGGAGCTGTGGTTAGCCAAAATATATCGTACTTTCTCCATGAAAGACTGTTTCTTATGAGACAACTGCAACGTACATAGTCAGATTCAATAGTATATCCAAGATCCACGGCTACTTTGGCAAGCGACTCGGTTGTCGGCGTATAGGCTTTTGATACAAGATCCTGGAGTAAGGTCGTATCGCGTACAGTAATCTTTGCCTGCATATCTGCAATCGCAACTGCATTTTCAGCTAGTATAGTTGATTTTTCCTCTAACGCTCGGTCGCGACCCTCCAACTGCATCTCCAGCGTACGAACACGTTCCTTTTGAATTGTAAGATCAGATTGGCACCGTTCACAGCTCTCCTGTAATTGCAATAGTTCGGAATCCTTCTCTAGATCTTTGGTTGCAGACATTTGCACAATCTGCTCTGCAAAAGATTGATGACTTTCAGCAAGTGCTTGTTGCATTTCCTGAAGTTCACTTTCTAAGGCATTTATTTGTTCCTTCAGCGACTCCATTTCCATTTCATTCGAATGTGGTGCATTAAATAGCTCAGGGTGATTTGCAGAGTGCGCATTGCCAGTCTCAGGCTCTGGCTCATTGTCTGAAGACGCAGAGTGGGTATCATTTGACATACGAAAGTTAGCGTCATCCGATGCCGACAGTATCACATGATGGTTTGAATCTTGACCCTTTCCTTTAGTATTAGTTTTCTCTGGGTCTAGTAATTCAGAGGAGTTCTGCTCCAACTTTGATAGATCGACCTTGCTTTCTTCATTAATCTTGACTGTTTGCGATTCATGATCGGTAGGGCCACTTGGTATCACATTTTTCTCTTCTTTTTCATTTTTCTTGGACAAGTTTTTTGCTTTCTGGGCGCGCCGCGCCGCGCCACTCGAACCTTTTCCCATGGCCTTCGCGGTGGATCGGACAAGCAGGCGCTCAGACCATCTTAGTACTGACCACGTGTTTACCACGTGGAGTGAAAACGGTGGATCGCGTTCCGCTGTCCCTCGTTACACCTTGCACGATAGGTCTTCGGCCCCACATACGTGAAGCAGGGAGCGGTTGACGATGTCCTGGAGAACTAATGCCCAGAGGACGGGCATGAATGCACAGCCATTGGGAAATACGCGCCGCTGGGGCTCGGGCGTGAGTGACCCAGCGGAACGTGACTACCCTAAGCGACAATATGACGACGGAGTGTCGCGCGGATCGCCTCAAGACATACCCAGAAAGAGACGCTCACGCTGGGGCAGTGAGTCTGACCGGAAAGAACTGTCTTCTGCTGCTATTTCAGGGAATGTTTCGGGTCAGGAATTGGATCGCTACGCTATTCAAGTGCGTTTGGACGAGATCAATCGCAAACTCCGTACCGGGGATGTCATTCCGCCAGAGCGGGAGCGATCTCCGTCGCCACCGCCAACTTATGATAGTCAGGGATTCCGGAACAACACACGTGAGATTCGGTACCGCCACAAGCTCGAGGAAGAGCGCACACGCCTGTTGGATCGTCAATCTCGGCTGGATCCGTCTTTCCGCCCACCACCTGAATTTCAGGGGACACGCCGCACAGGTAGACCTACTGAAAAAATTTACTTACCTGTGCGCGAATTTCCAGAGATCAATTTCTTCGGTCTTCTAGTAGGTCCTCGTGGAAATACTTTGAAAAAGATGGAGAGTCAAAGCGGCGCCAAGATTCATATTCGTGGCCGTGGCAGCGTTAAACATGGCAAAGGTTCTTTGGAAAACGAAGAGGAAGATATGCACTGTATTGTCACGGCTGATAATGAGCGGTCTTTGAAGCACTGTATTAAACTAATCAATGAAGTTGTGGCTACAGCTGCCTCGACGCCGGAGACCCAGAATGACCATAAACGCAGCCAGCTGCGTGAACTAGCGGTTTTGAACGGCACATTGCGCGATGATGAAAATCAGATATGCCAAAACTGTGGTGAAAAGGGACATCGTAAATTTGAATGCCCATACGACCGCAATTGGACTACGCATATTGTTTGCCATCGCTGCGGCCAAAGTGGTCATGTGGCTCGTGATTGTTTCTCACAATCGCATGGTTTTAGTGGTGATATGGGTGATGGTGTCACACAAGTGGACACGGAGTACGCCGCTCTCATGGCTGAACTGGGAGAAATGCCAGGAGGTTATGGGCATGGTGGGTACCTTGGTGTTCCTGGCTACGAGGGACCCCCGACCAACGAGAAGGGTGAAAAGATTCCACCTTGGCGCGATCCCGCTATCTGGAATGCTCCAGGGCCTGGTCGCAGTGGTCGCGAATCTGGGCAAGACACTACCTACACGGACCCCGGATGGGATGCGACGACCTATGCTGGTTACAGCTGGGGTGCGGATACTCAAAGTGCTGCGGGCGATGGTCAGCGCGATTACACGGCAGAATGGGCTGCCTATTACGCTGCCCAAGCGGCCGCGCAACAGCAACAGCAGGGATCTACGAATGAAAATGGAGAGCCTGTACGGGACTATTCGAAGGAATGGGAAGAATACTATCGGCAGCAGGCTCTGGCGCAGCAACAGCAACAGCAGGCTTCGTAACAGTGTACAAAGATAATGCATCGGAAATTACAGTTACGAGGTAGTAACCAGCAAGGGTATCTATGTCCCGACGTAGCACTCAGACAGTGGAGCCAGTCCGCTTCATGCTTGCCAGGATGCGGTTGGCTTCCCAATTTAGATATTCGTCACGGCCTTTCTCCCACTCGCGACGATTGTCCAATGCTGTATCATCCGAGTCATGATCAGGACCTTGTGGGCACGAAAGAGCGACGCGGAGTGGATCGGACCCACGAAGGGAGTCCAGTGCTTCCATTACGCTGTACACATTGGATGACACTTCATCGGCCATATTTATCAGAGCAGAAGATGGAGCCTCGCTTCCAACAGTCAATCTCCTAGCGCCATTCAGGATAAAAGCGTAAGCTTTAGCGACTGCTTGGGCTCGCTCCAAAAGCACTTTAGATGCAGCTTCTGCCTGGGCAAGACGATGCTGCGTTGCTCGAGCGCAAGCGATTCGACGACGCAATTGATCCTCAGCATCGGAAATTGTGTTCCCTGATCTTTCTTCTGGAATATGGTCGTCTGTTATTTTGTGCGAGTTAGCTTCTGGTCGCAGGTCCAAGCCACGGTGGTGCGACATAGTCACCCAACGAGACTGCTCAGGCGTCACAACAAAAATAGAGCGTAGGCAGTAGAGCTCAAAAGTATCCATGGTGTGGTCAATGGCATGTTCCAGCAGTGTCGTAATAGCATGCACGCCCTGCTCCGCATCTCGATCCGCCTCCGCAGAGTCGCCTAGATGCTCGCGCACGTGCTGTTCCAGTTGAGAGCCCAGAAGGTATAGATGCTCGTTGGCTGATATGACCAAGGAGTCGACAAGTGCACGGGGATGTATACCAAAAAACTCGGTTAGGAACAAATGTTTGCGGGCAACCTCCCTATCATCGTCAGCGTCCGAGGTGGACATGGCACGATTCGAGGGGTGGAGGTACAATAGGCGCGGCACCAACGCGATGCCGTGGCGCGAAGCGCGATGGTCACGTGAAAGGGAGCGTCGTCATCCACAGCGTACGTAGGCGACAAGGTTGCTTCGCCACCATGGAGTGCCTGTTTGGTATTACAGGCAAGGGTTTTGCTATCATTGCTTCTGATGGCAATGCAGCAAGATCCATCGTGAAGATGAAGACCGACGAGGACAAGCAGCGGGTCCTGTCTCAGAGCCTAGTGATGGCCTTCTCAGGCGAGTCAGGTGCGTTGCGTGTGCATGAGCCGTATGGACTCCGCCAGTGGTGTTCAGACGCTCATTTTCCTAGCATGTGTAAAGGGCTTTCGACTAACAAATGCAGGTGATACAGTACAGTTCGCCGAATTTGTGGAACGAAATATGCGACTTTACTCTATCCGGTATGTGCGTTTAATCGCTCATGACTAGCAATAATATCGACCTGCGACCCAAGGCTGCTGCATCATGGATTCGCACCCAACTGGCAGAGTCCATCCGCTCGCGCAGTCCATACCAGGTAAATCTCCTGCTCGGCGGCTACGATGCCCCCACGGCCGAGCCAGCATTATATTGGGTTGACTATCTCGGCACAATGGCCCCGGTACCATTTGCTGCACATGGTTATGCAAGCTACTTAACTTTGTCGACTATGGATCGATACCACCGACCCGACATGACACTTGACGAGGCGATGGACCTGTTACGGAAGTGCATTAACGAGATGCGGACACGTTTCGTCATAGATGTAGGCAACTTCCATGTGCGCGTCATCGATGTGGATGGCGTGCGCGAGGTTGCCCTGTAAGATCCCTGCTCGATAACCATCTTTCTATAGCTCTCTCTATGACACAA
This sequence comes from Malassezia sympodialis ATCC 42132, assembly GCF_000349305.1. NCBI lineage: Eukaryota > Fungi > Basidiomycota > Malasseziomycetes > Malasseziales > Malasseziaceae > Malassezia > Malassezia sympodialis. The sequence goes on along the minus strand of NW_017387801.1, from coordinate 67,199 downwards.
GTATCTCCGCGTCATGATGCACTCTTCGTCCGGGTCCTTGCGTGGCATTGGTATCACGTGATCCTCGGGCGACACTCGCCGCGCCAACGGAGCGACACCCCACCGACCCGAGCGTACACGGCACCACACGCGTCATGGTATGTGCGAGTAATGCACTGTTAGCTAACGTGACTAGGTCCTTCTTGCCGCTTCCATTGCAACACGCGGGGGAAAGCGTACGTAAAGTAGAAGAATTAACGTTCAGCGGTCATTTCACGCCAATTCCGGGAAATGGCAGGCTCGCGGGTCGAGGCACTACTTGCCTCCTTCCCGAAGCTGATTCATTCTGGGTCTCAGCATACATTTGTGGAAACAGAGTTTGTTCGTTACGTGTACCAGCCACTGGAAGACCTCTATATGATCCTCATTACGACGAAAAATTCCAATATTCTCCAGGACATTGAATCATTACAGCTGTTTGCTCGAGCCGTTAGTGACCAGTGTCACTCGTTGGATGAGAATGACATCCTTATGTCGTGCTTTGAGATCTTAGAGGCTTTTGATGAGATCGTATCCCTCGGCTACCGAGAAAAAGTCACGCTCTCGCAGGTCCGCACGATGCTGGAAATGGACAGTCACGAAGAGCGCATTCATGAAATCATTGAGCGCAACAAGGAGCTTGAGGCCAAAGAAGAGCTTAAGCGCCGCGCGCGCCAGCTCGAGATGCAGCGGCGCGACGCAGCTCGTCGTGGTCAGTCTGGCTTTGGCAGCGACATGCCCCGCACGTACGATTCAACTCCTACAGCGGCACCAGTGCACAGTATGCCCGAGGATACGTCGGCGCCTGTACAGGCGGCTCCTTTCAAGAACAAGGGTATGCAGCTTGGAAAAAAACCAAAGGGTTCTGCGCTGTTGGGGGCCGTGTCCAAGGCGCCATCCTCTAAGCCCCTGGCCGCTGTCCCCGTCCCATCGGTCAAGCCAGCGCCGAAGCCTCTCTCGAAACCTGTGTCCATATCCGGCCCCTCTCCTGTGCCCAAGCCCGCGGCAGTTGTACCACCAGCAAAGGTGCCTATGAGCGAGACTGGACCGGTGTCGAAAGGATTCGATGCCTCTGAGCGCGATGTCAGCCCCGAACATAATGCTCCATCTACCGCATCTGTTCAAGATTTGGTCGACGTGACGGATCCTTGGTCAGAGACCCAGGCTGCATCTACGGATCAGGGGAAAAACAGTGTCCCGTCTCAGAATGTGCCTGTGCCAGAAGACACTCGGCCCGCTTCATCCTGGAAGGAGGAGCCTGGCCTCACTGATGTTCAGCCTGCTGGAAATGACTATCTTGCGCAAAAGGAATATTCAGCTGAGGAAGCATATCCTGTCGAAGAAGCATATCCCACCGAGCATGCCTACCCCACCGAGCATGCCTACCCCACCGAGCATGCCTACCCCGCCGAGGATGCCTATCCTGCCGAGGATGCCTATCCTGCCGAGGATGCCTATCCTACCGAAGAAGCGTATCCCGCCGAGGGTGCCTACCCCGCCGAGGGTGCCTACCCCGCCGAGGATNCCTGCCGAAGAAGCATATCCCGTCGATGAAGCCTATCCTACCGAAGAAGCTTATCCTGCCGAAGAAGCATATCCCGTCGATGAAGCCTATCCTGCCGAAGATGCCTACCCTGTCGAGAGCCATGCCACTGCCGCCGAGACTGCCGAGGACCCTTATCACGCTGGCGCAGCGGATGTTTTTGCCACAGATTCTTATCGTGACAGAGCTGCTCCCCCTCTGCAGGGACCATCGGTTGGCAGCGCATCCCAGAGTGCCTTGGACCAGGCTCAGGCACCTTCTACGATGTCTCCGTCGCTCACCGAGCTGGGCCAGGCGGCACATGGGTCTAGTCTTCAGGGTGCCCCCGTGCCAGAACCTGCAGTGCCGGCTAATGAAACGCCTGCTGCACAGAGCATTCACCTCTTACTCAAAGAGCGTGTGTCTGCCACGGGCAATCGTGACGGTGGCCTTGACTCGCTTGAGATTAAGGGTGATTTGCTGTTGAAAATCACTGACCCTGCCTCAACGCGTCTGCGCATCCACTTGAAGGCTGATGAGCGGTTTGGTGGTGCAGAGGTCCAGTACCGTACTCACCCGCATGTTGACAAGCAGCCATGGGCAGCTGATCGCACCATTGCGCTGCGCGATCCTAAGCGCGAGTTTCCCCAGAACCAGCAGGTGGGTGTGCTCCGCTGGCGTGCGGTTTCCAAGGAGGATTCGACCTTGCCCCTTTCCATCACAGTTTGGGTTAGTCCCTCGGGTGATGGTGCATGCGAAGCCAATATCGAATACCAGTTGGAGAATCCTTCACTCACACTCACCGATGTGGTAATTAGTGTGCCGGTGCCAGCAGGATCTACACCGGATATCTCCGGCCCCGAAGAAGGTGATTGCGAGTTTGACGTGGCCAACAGTCGCATCACCTGGCGTATTCCCAGCGTTTCAGCTAACAACGCATCGGCTAGTATGGACATGTCGGTCTCCAGTGGAGCTGACACTGCCGACGTTTTCTTCCCGGTGTCAGTGGACTTTTCTGCGGCACAGCCTCTCCTGAACATCGGCATTGACAGTATTGTCGATGCTTCGTCAGGTGCACCGCGGCCCTTCTCGAACGAAGCGGTGCTAGTAGCCGACAACTACCTAGTGCACTAGGCTGTCTAGGAAATATGGTTTTGTGGAAATATGTAGTGCGCCCGGACGATGTTGTCAGCCGTCGCTGCGTGACGGTACGAACCATGTCGGCGACAAAAGCGCATGCGAATACAGAGGCAGAGACGACCCCTGTACCGGTGCCACGCGATATTCGACTCGTGTCTCTCATTCTTGCCAGCATGGGCATTGAGGATGTAGAGCCTGCGGTACTTGTGCAACTTTTGGAATTCGCCCACCGTACGTGTATCGGTCGACTTACATGCGCAGGCTACACAACACAAGTACTCCAGGATGCACTAGTTTATGCTGACCATGCATCCTCGCGTCAGGGCGGAAGCAGCATTTCTATCGATGATGTCCAATTGGCCATTCAAAGCCGAGTCAACTACAGCTTCACGCAGCCACCCCCCAAAGAGGTGTGTATGGGCTCGATGCTCACAGTAGATGCTTCTTTCTCTTGCGACATCTCTTAACAGTGTTCCGCTTCCGCCCGTGTCGAACCGCTCGGGTATCCGCCTGCCGCCCCCCGAATTCTGTCTCACCAACGTGAACTTTGCCATTGTGCCGGACCCACCGCCAGAGACTCGTTTTGGTGACACGATTGTCCAGCCCGCTACAGACGGCCGTCCTACAGAGACAAAGGAGAACGAAACGACGGAGGACATGTCTATGGTCGATGTCGATGGCCAGGGAGTAGGAACAAATGAAACGCACGGTGCTAAACGTGCGCTTGAAGAAGACGAAGAATACGACTAACTTTCTTCGAACGATGGCGGATAGTGGAACATGTGTGATGGCGCCGGCTGGGCTTTGTGCATCCTCCTGGCCAGCTGGCTTTATCGTATACCCTTAGCCCATGTACTTCATAATTGGCCCTTTTAGCGCGTGTGGAGCAACGTCAGTGACCGCACGCACGTTGTCGAGTTATCATGTGGATTCTTGGATGGCGCGCAGCGCGAACCGCGCGCCTGGGACTCGCCGTGCGAACCCAGCTTCTCCCGCACCACGCAGCACGCGTAGCTCTGTGCCAGCCCTCGCTTCCAGCCGCACGACCCCTGTCCACCTCTTGCGTGCTGGCCAAGAAGAAGGGCGGTAAGCACACAGAAAAGACGTCTCACGCAGCGGCACCAGCAGATGTCGAGCCACAGCTTGATCTGGATGAAACTGCAAAGCATATGCTGAACTCGGTGGCCCGTTGCAAGGAAATCGTGCAAGCCCTCGTCGGCTCCCTCGGCCGTGTAGATCCAAGTACGTATGCAAGCGTATTGACCCCAGCTCTATTAGATGACATTCGTGTTGTTGCGGGCAAGGGAGCCAAGCCGGCACCATTACACAATTATGCCACGGTAGGCGTGAGGGACAGTGTGCTCTTGATCACCGCCTATGAACCAAGCGTACGTCCTCTAATACTCACGCTAGACTCTGAAGCACATAGAAAAGGCGGTCTACGCTGCTAACAAGGACTTGACCCCAGAGCCAGCCCCTGAGGAAGGCGAAGGCGTTCTCTATGTACATGTGCCCAAGGCCACAGGCGAAACGCGCAAGGCACTTGTCCAGAAATGCGTGAACGAATGCGAGCACGCCAAAGCCGCTGTGCGCTCGGCGCGCCAGGCAGCTCAGAAGCGCCTCAAGCATGACACTGACGCCAAGGTTCTCAGCAAGAACGAGTCCCAGAAGGAGGCCAAAAAAGTATGTTTACGAAAGGCGACTGACTTGAAGCTGGAGGATATCACGAAGAAGCACACATCGCAAATTGATCAGGTGTCAGCAGACGCGCACAAGCGCCTTCTTCACTGAAATTATGTTCCCAAGGATGTAGAATGCGCTTCTTTGCCGGCTTCCCCCGTACAATACGAGCGTGGCAAGGTGTTGTGACAACACGCATAGCCCCAAACGCCTCGGGCCATGTCGTACCAGGAACCCCACACACTAGTGTGGTTGTTTTCGTACACTGTCATTAGTGACCACGCACATACCATCTTCTTCGTAGCGCGAGCGCACCCTTGGGCGCTCTGGCCCACGGATCACCTCGCCTGTGCGACTGTACTCCACATAGGCCTCTGTCTGACCCGCTCGGAGCTCGCGCGGCAGGGTATCAAGGTGTTCAGCCCCACCATACCGCTCGAGAATGCTGGATCTTGCTTCGCTGGCTTCCCTCTCTTTCTTCAGGCTCGCTTCTTTGTACTGCCGCTCGTGGACAGTGGGGTTTGCCTGCATATTCATTATGGCATCACCCCGCTGTTCCGCCTGCCAAGCGAAGAGTTGCATCTTTTGCATATTCACATGGTCGCCTTGGCTGTGTTCGAACGTCTCATTCTCCAGGTCTAGGTCCAGGGGATTGCCCGGATTCGGTGCCTCACGCATAGAGCGCGTCTTCGGGTCGTAATGCGCGGACTCAGTGTTCAGGTTGTAGAGATACTTGGCGCGATCCTCGCGTATGCGTAAATTGCGAATCGTGATGCGTTTGTCCGAATCCATCTTCTGGCCTACCATGCTGGCCTTATCTGCGTATTTCTCGTCGTCGTCATCGTCATCACTGTCGCTGCTGTCAAAGTCGTCATCGCGCTGTACGCGTTTCTCTTTCTTGGCCGCTTGCGCCGCGCTTGTATCAGATCGAGCCCTTGCATCTTCCTCTTCTCGAATCTTGCGGCGCTCCTCCTCCACGGCCTCGTAGCGCTCCATTAGGGCGAGATGACTGTACGGATCGTACCCGTTCCACCGGTCACGCTTTGCATCGTAATTGTATTCTAGATCGTCGAGGCTCTGAACCACTTCGTCTGGTCGAATATCTTTGCCGGTCCACTTTGCGCCCCTCTTGCGTGGCCGCTCCATACAGTCTCTCGTTTTGTGAGACATGGCTCCGCAGTTCTCACAGGCACCCTTTCGAAACCGCTTAGCAGCTGGACCCACCACAGCGCCTCGCTGATACCAGTCATCGATACTAGCAGATGCCTTGGCCGAGGGCGGTTTCCGCTGGTGCTCTAGCGACGCATTGCCCCCTGTGTTCAGGTACCATGGCGTCTGTGCCATGTACATCGGTACATTGGGGTTCACTTCCTCTTGCGGCACCTTAGGCTTACTCTTTGTATCTGTCTCGCGCGGTCGAAATGCATCGCGGAAACGATCGTCCGACATGCTCCGCACGCGCAAGTGCCGTGGGGCGAGTGCTCTGGTGCACGACGCAGGATCGACTCACCTCGCTTACATAACCAACACCGACCCCGAGAGTATCGGCCGCTCCGTGGGTTCTCGTCCGCTGATGCCGCGCGACGAGTGGGAGAGGCGGCCGGACATGCGTGTGTCGCGCCCATACGATGCATCGCCACCCCGCGGGTCTAGTGAACGAACACGCTCACGATCGCCCCCTGCACGTGGCTCGTCCGGCTACAGGCCGTCGTCCAGTCGTCGCTCTCCAAGTCGTTCTCCGCCGGGACCTCCGCGCTCGTCCTACCGAAGCCGCGAGCCACCTCGGAGACGTCCCGATGACTGGGTAGAAAGGTCCCGTGATGAACGGGGCTCTCGTATGCGTGACTATGGCAGCGATCGACCCCCATACCAACGCCGTGAGTATGCGTACGAACGTCCTCGACCTGCGCCCTACCACCTTGACGATGCTCGGGATTCCCGAAGGGACAACTGGGAGAGGCGCGGAGACTATTCTAGGTCACGCGAAGACTTTAGAAGCTACCGCTATGATGATCGCGACCGCCGTGAGCCCCGACGTGACGTGCAGCCTCTCCGCCTGGAGCTGCCCGCCAAGCGAGACCCGCCCACCCGGCCACAGCTATCTGTCCCCGTCAAAGTGCGCAAAGGCCCGCGACCTGGTACACTGGCCCGGCGTGCGCGTGAGAAACCGGCACCGTTGTCTGAGCGTCAATTCCACGGATGCAGTAATATCGATGCGTACGACCTCACTGTGAAGTTGGGTCAGGGCACCTTTGGTGAAGTGAAGCAAGGCATACAAAAGGCCACAGGCCGGAGTGTCGCTCTGAAGAAGGTCACTATCTATGAGGTGAAAGACGGCCTTCCCATCACGGCACTGCGAGAGATCAAGCTCCTAAAGATGCTTCATCACCCTTATATTGTGCCTGTGATTGACATGGCATACCGTGCATCCACCGAGCGCGGTAAAATGGGCGATGTATACATGGTCGAGCCCTATATGGACCATGACTTGAACGGCTTGTTGGACAACCCGTCCGTGCAGCTGCCCATGAACCAAATCAAACTATACATGCGCGAGCTTCTCGAGGGTATGCTATACTTGCACAAGAATCATATCATGCATCGTGACATGAAGGCAGCCAACCTGCTGATTGACAACCATGGCCAGCTTCAGATTGCTGACTTTGGTCTCGCGCGCCCCTTCCATGACCGGGACGAAGCTTGGCGCAATCGCGGATGGAAAAGCACACACAACTACACGGAAATGGTCGTGACCCGCTGGTATCGTCCTCCTGAGCTACTTGCTGGGCTGCGGTCCTATGGTCCTGCCATCGACATGTGGGGGGTTGGGTGCATCCTCGCCGAAATGATCACACGCAAGCCGATCTTTAAGGGGACGTCCGAAATTAATCAGCTGGAGCTGATTGCAGCTCTTTGTGGCTCACCCAATGACGACAACTTTCCCGGGTGGTCGACCCTGCCTGGTGTAAAAAATGCGACGTCATCGGGTCGACCAGACCCCAATCCGAATGTTCGTGGCCGTCATGATTTTGGTCGTTATCCCCGCAACGTGCGGCATCATTTCACTACGGTAGTGGACTGTGGCCGTGAATGTGCCGATCTGATCGACAAGCTTCTTGTACTGGATCCTGCCAAGCGCATGACAGCCGCAGAGGCCTTGGAGCACGAGTGGTTCTGGACCAAGCCGTATCCGGCGGATCCTGCGTCCCTACCCAAATATCTGCCATCCAAGGAAATTGACCGCAATCGCCGCGACCGCAAGGCTCCTGCAGCCGTACCGGCAGGTCACCCCGGCATGCCGCCTCACCCAGGTATGCCGCCTCACCCAGGTATGCCGCCGCAAACGATGCGGCCTGTACGGCCACCCGTCGTAATGCCTCCCGGAATGGTGATGCCACCAGGCATACCGCCAGGCACGGCTCCTATGGCAGGTGCACCCACGTCCAAGAGTGCCTATCCACCCATGCCACGTCTCCCGAGTGCCTCTGGTGTGGGGGGACAGGGCTATGGCCGGTCCAAGGACTATGGATGGTATAATCCTAGTGCACCGCGAGGGCCTGGCACGCGGCCGGAGTAAACCGCACCGATAGTTTCACACCAAGTGCTTTATTCAAGAACATGTCAGTGCATGATATCCTTTTGATTGCTGGCGAGACAGTGCTATACAACCAAGCGGCATGGCGAGGTGGCTATGGCACCAGCAGGTACATAGGCCCGTATACATGGCACTTAGAACACCAGAGCAGCACCCTTCGTCTTCTTGTCACCACCAAGCTCGAAGTGCTTGCAGCGCTTAAGCGCGAGATGGTGGCGGTACTTGCACACCGTGCACTCGAGACGCAGCACAACCTTCTTGGTTGCTGACGGGTTAGCAACACGACTTATTTAGTACGTACTCTTGGCCTTCTTCTGGAAGACAGGCTTGGTTTGACCACCGTAACCCTTCTGCTTGCGAACGTAACGGCGCTTACCCTGGGCGAACTCGGAAGCCTTACCGGCCTTGTACTGAGTCACCTTGTGGGGACTGGTCTGTCAGTTCCGTTCCGTGGCGAGGCGCAACGTACGTGTGCTTCCGGCACTGCTTTCCCTTGCAGTAGGTCCTGCGGGTCTTCGGGATGTTGACCATCTGTTACGGTTAATTCGAATTGCACTCAGCGTACATACTCTTGACGATCGAGGCGAGACGAAGCCTTGCCAGGAGAGCGGCGTTCGTGGCGCTAGGCGCTGGTACAGAAACACGTGACCATTATAGTTCTACCTGCCCTAGCACCTCTCTGTCTTACGTGGTCGCTTACTCGGATGCAGGCAGCCACGTGCGCATATATGCGTGCGCGTGGTGCGTGTCTGTCGTGCAGGCACCCGCATTCAGGTTGCCCGGACGGACGTCTATATCCATCATGTCTACCCAGCAAGTTGATACTCTTGTTATTGGCGCTGGTACGTTGAGGGCTTCACACGCTATGGACGAGTGCTTGTTGAAGGGAGGACACTAAGGTCTACCTTTTTGCCGCATTGTTTTATAGACGTGTGTGCCTGAATGCAGAATGGACCGACTAACCTGCAGGCCCCACAGGTCTGGGCGCTGCCAAGCGTCTCAATCAGCTGGTATGTGTCAGAGGATGTGAAATTTACGTCTAGAGTCTCGGAAGCTGGACTCTTGTGGATGCGAATTCTGAGGCTGGTGGTCTTGCTTCCACGGACGTGACCAATGAAGGTTTCTTGTTCGATGTGGGAGGCCATGTCATCTTTTCTCACTATGCTTACTTTGACGATGTACTGGCTGAGGCTTTGCCCAGGCCAGAGGACTGGTACGAGCACCAGCGTATCTCGTATGTGCGCAGTCGTGACGTATGGGTGCCTTGTATGTTATTTGCATGGCTCACGCACAGACCCCTACCAAAACAACATCTCTATGCTTCCTACGGAGGACCAGGTGAAAGCAATTGAGGGCATGATTGACGCGACTGAGCTGCGTATCCGCGCAAAGGATGCCCCTAAGACTTTTGATGAGTGGATTGTGCGCATGATGGGTGAGGGCATTGCCGATCTATTCATGCGCCCTTACAACTTCAAGGTGTGGGCTGTCCCTACCACCATGATGCAGTGCAAGTGGCTCGGTGAGCGTGTCGCTGCGCCAAATCTGAAACTGGTGGTTTCGAACACGCTCAACAAGAAAGTGGCTGGCAACTGGGGTCCAAATGCCACGTTCAAATTCCCTGCGCGTGACGGCACTGGTGGCATCTGGAAGGCGGTCGCCAAGACGCTGCCGCAGGACAAGCTCCAATTCAACAAGAAGGTCACCAAGGTGGATGCTGCGGCGCACACAGTGCACCTGTCGGATGGCTCGTCGATCCAGTACAAGCACCTTGTGTCGACCATGGGTCTTGATTACCTAGTGAACACGATGGAGGGTGTTGAAGGCACTCTAAAGGCCCAGATGCAAAAGACGGTCAGCGACAAGCTGGTCTACTCGTCAACCCATGTCATTGGCATTGGTATCCGTGGCGAGCTGCCTAACCGGATCGGTGACAAGTGCTGGCTCTACTTCCCCGAAGACGACTGCCCCTTCTACCGCGCCACCATCTTCTCTAACTACAGCCCCTACAACTGCCCGCAGAAGGATGCTAAGCTACCCACACTTCAGTACGCTGACCCTACGCATGGCACGCCTTCGTCGGAGCCGCAGGACGGCCCTTACTGGTCGCTGATGATGGAGGTGTCCGAGTCGCACCTCAAGCCGGTTGACAATGACAAAGTGCTGGAAGACACGATCCGTGGCTGTGTGAACACGAAGTTATTGCTTCCTGACAGCGAGATTGTCAGCACATACCACCGCAAGTTCACTCCCGGTTACCCGACGCCCAGTCTGGATCGTGACGCAGCACTCCAGGAGATTCTTCCTACGCTGCGGGACCAGTTCAACATTCTCAGCCGCGGCCGCTTCGGCTCGTGGAAGTACGAGGTGGGTAATCAGGATCACTCGTTCATGCTGGGTGTGGAAGCCGTGGACCGCGCTCTCTTTGGCAGCCCCGAGATGACGCTCGAGTCGCCCGACTTTGTCAACGGTCGCCGCAATTCGGAACGCCGTCTGTAATTGGACAAAAGTTCGGCCGAGTACACTATCTGGCACGAGGAGCCAGCTGGGGTTACCCGCACGGTCCACACACGTAGTTGTCTCGCTCCTTCACAATGTCTGCGGAGAGCCTTGATAATGTACGCATGCGTGACTTTATAGAGTGATGCTAATACTTTAGGTGCGCGAGTTTACTCGCGAGAGCATGTGCTTCGACACGCCTGCAACCAAGAACGACGTGCTGGAGCAACAGCTGAAACATTTTGAAGATGTTTTCACTGTCTCCGGCGATTATTTGCGCGAAATCACGGATAATTTTGTTGGCGTCTTGAGGCAAGGTCTTGAGAAGGAGGATCAGGTAGTTCCTATGCTCCCGACCTTCGTTTTCGGCTGGCCCGAAGGAAAGGAAGAGGGCCATTTCTTATCTCTGGACATGGGCGGCACGAACATCCGCGTATGTCTCGTTGAGCTGAAAGGCAACCGCAAGTTCGATCTGACGCAGGTCAAATTCCGCATTACTGATGAGCAGAAGCATGAAGATGGCTCGAAGTTGTTCGATTTCTGCGCGAAGTGCGTCAAAGACTTTATCACGAAACACTTTGGCTCCTGCGAAAAGGTGTCGAATCCGCTTTCTCTCGGTTTCACATTCAGCTACCCGACTGTTCAGCGCGCGATTGACCATGGTGAGCTGATCCGCTGGACGAAGGGCTTTAGCAATCCTCACACAGAGGGCCACGACTGTGCCGATATGCTGCGCCAAAGTTTGAAGAAACTCGACGTGCCGGTCGAGCTTAGCTCTATTATCAACGACACGACCGGTACGCTGATTGCATCGAACTATGTGGATCCGTCCACCAAGATTGCTGTGATTCTGGGCACCGGCTGTAATGCTGCATACATGGAGCATATCGGCGAGGTGCCGAAGATCGCATCGCTCAACCTCCCGAGTGATGAGATGATGGCAATCAACTGTGAATACGGTGCCTTTGACTCTTTTGATCACAAGCACCTGGCACGCGTGCGTAACCGCTACGACGAGCATATTGATCTATCGTCGAACAAGCCTCACGAGCAAGCCTTTGAGAAGATGATCGCGGGACTGTACCTTGGCGAAATCTTCCGTTTGATCGTGTGCGACCTCGTGTATCAAAACGGTCTGTTCCTGGGTCAAGAGACGTACAAGCTAGAGAAGCCCTATTCGTTCGACACAACTTTCTTGTCGCTCATTGAGACGGACCCTACAGAGGAACTTTTGACAGTCATGGGTCTATTTAAGTACTTCTTCTCTATCGAGACGGAGCTAGAGGAGCGCCAATTCTTCCGCCGTCTTGCCCAGTTGATCGGTACGCGCTCGGCGCGCCTAAGCGCCTGTGGCATTGCAGCGATTGTCAAGAAGAAGGACTTACTGGCTGACGGCGGCTGCACTGTGGGTATCGACGGCAGTCTGTACTCAAAGTATCCAAACTTTGCGGACCGCCTGCATGATGCACTGATCGAGATTCTGGGGCCGGAGGGCAAGTCGATTCAGACTCGCCAGGCTGAAGATGGCTCTGGTGCAGGTTCCGCCGTGATTGCTGCGATGACCAAGGCTCGTAAGGATGCAGGCATCTACTCGCATGTCTAAGGACACTGTTTCATGCTGCTGGGAGTGAGAGGGCTTGCAATTTGCCTTTTTGGCTCCTATCGTTGAAGATGTTACATAGGCCCTATATCACATGATGATCGTCCGTCGGGTTGAACTCGGACAAAAGTACAGGGGTGGATCCATGCGAAGGTCGGCATTGTGCAGTGCATGCCTAGTTGGACGAGTAATCCTCGACCGAGCCACACTCGCACACAAGGTTGCGGTCACCGTAAGCATCGTCCACACGCGCGACAGGGGGCCAGAACTTGTTCTGGCGCAGCGAGGGCACGGGGTATGCTGCACGCTCACGGGTGTAGGGGCGGTCCCATGTCTCAGCGGTAAGGGCCTCGACAGTGTGGGGCGCGCGCTTCAACATGTTGTTGTCCTTGGGGAGATTTCCATCCTTGATCTCCTGCATCTCGTCGGCAATGCCCAGCAAAGCCTCGCACAGGCGCTCAATCTCTTCAAATGGCTCGCTCTCGGTGATCTCAATGAGGATGCCAGTTGAAATAGGCCACGAGCAGGTCGGAGGGTGGAAGCCATAGTCAATCAGGCGCTTCGCGATGTCCATGACCTGGATTCCAAGTGGCTGGAACTCAGCCATATCCACAAGGAGTTCGTGCGCCACATTGCCATGCTTTCCGACGTATTTGACCTTGTACTTGTGCTGAATGCGTGCCTTAACATAGTTGGCATTCAGCAAAGAGGTAATCGTGGACGTGCGGATACCCGACCAACCAAGCATCTTGATGTATGCCCACGCAATCGTCAAAATCGACGCCGAGCCCCATGGCGCTGCCGACACGGGCTCAATCGCATTCTCACCACCAGTCTGCACAAGCGGGTGGCCAGGGAGGTACTTGGCAAGATGCGCCTTGACTCCGATCGGACCCACACCGGGGCCACCACCACCGTGAGGAATGCTAAACGTCTTGTGCAAATTCAAGTGCGTCACATCGGCGCCCATCACGACGGGATTTGTCACACCAACCTGAGCCTGCAGATTGGCGCCGTCTAGATAGACCTGCCCGCCAAACTCGTGCACAATGTCAATGGCCTCCTTGATCTTGGCAAAATAGATACCAGTGGTACCTGGCTCCGTGATCATCGTCGCAGCCAGCACGTCCTTGTGCTTCTCCGCCTTGGCACGCAGGTCCGCGAGGTCAATCGTGCCATCCGGCAGCGTCTGCACAGACACCACCTTCATGCCTGCCATTACCGCCGATGCCGGGTTTGTGCCATGGGCACTAGTGGGAATCAAGCATACGTTGCGGTAATGTTCGCCCTGCGCCTTCTGGTACGCGCGGATGACCGAGAGACCGGCAAACTCACCCTGTGCACCTGAGTTGGGCTGCAGCGACACAGCCGCAAAGCCCGTCAGCCTGGCCAGATCGGCCTCCAGCTCGCGGATCAAGACCTGGTAGCCCTCGGCTTGTTCCACGGGAGCAAACGGATGCAGCGCATGGAACTCGGGGAATGACAGCATCTTCATACTCGAGACACTGTTCAGCTTCATCGTGCACGATCCCAAGGGGATCATTGCATGCACGAGCGACAGGTCCTTGCCTTGAAGGCCATGGATATAGCGCAACAAGGCCGTCTCAGAATGGTGCGTATTGAACACGGACTGCGTCAAGTACGAGCTCGTGCGGTGGAAGGCGCTCACCTGGAGCGAGTCGAGCGACTGGGCAGATAGATTAAGCTCCAAAGCGCTCTTGCGCAATTGCTCTGCCGACACGTTCGGTTTCGACAGTGCCTCGGCAAACGAGCTCACAATGTCGGCCAGGTCCTCTACTGCCACCGTCTCATCGAGCGTCACACCGACCTGTTCGTCCGACACACGACGTAGGTTGATCTCCTTTGCATGCGCCGCCTCGATCACCCTGTCCGCGGGAGCCTTAACAGTGAGCGTATCGAAGAAAGCGCCATCAGTGTTCAGCACGCTCACGCCCAAATACTCCAGCTCGCGCTTTAGAATACGCGTGAGCGCGTGCACCTTGGCAGCAATGCGGCGCAACCCCTTCGGTCCATGATACACAGCGTACATGGCGTTCATGTTAGCCAGCAAAGCCTGGGCCGTGCAGATATTCGAGGTGGCCTTCTCACGGCGAATGTGCTGCTCGCGCGTTTGCAGAGACAAACGATATGCCATACGACCGTCTGCATCGCGACTCACACCGATCAGACGGCCAGGCATTCGGCGCTTCAGTGCATCGGTCGCAGCAAAGAAGCCGGCATGGGGACCACCGTAGCCGGGTGGCACACCGAAGCGCGCTGCATTACCGACAGCAATATCTGCCCCCCACTCCGCCGGCGGCCTCACCATGGTGAGAGCGAGCAGGTCTGTGGCGGCGACCACGAGACCACCGACCTCCTTGACCTGCTTCGCCAAGGGTGCCCAGTCAACCAGCACACCATTCACGTCAGGGTACTGCACCAATACACCCATGACTCGCTCCTTCAGGTCCGCCGGCAGCTCTCGCACCTGGCCGTTCTCTTGGAGCGGCTGCTGCACAATCTCGACCCCGAATCCCTTTGCACGTCCGCGGAGCACAGCGAGGGTCTGAGGCAGAACCTTGTCGTCGACCAGGAACACCTTGCGCTTCTTGTCCTTGACAGTACCCAGAGCAAGGATCATGGCCTCAGCCGCCGCTGTGCCCTCGTCGAGAAGCGAGGCATTCGAAATGTCGAGGCCTGTGAGTGACTTGACCATGGTCTGGTAGTTCAGTAGCGACTCGAGGCGGCCCTGCGAAATCTCTGGCTGATACGGCGTGTAGCTTGTGTACCACCCCGGGTTCTCCAAGATATTGCGCATAATCACAGGAGGGACACTTGTGTTTTGATAGCCCAGTCCAATGTAGGAGCGGTACACCTTGTTCATGCGCGCCAGCTCTTCGCTGCGCCTCGCCAGCTCACTCTCAGCGAGGGCGGGCATGGAGTTCTCATCCACAGCACCTTCCGGGAGTAGCACTTCTTCGGGCACCGTCTTCGCGACAAATTCTTCGATGCTCGAGTAGCCCAGCGTCTTGAGGATGTGTTGGATCTGCTCGGGGCGCGGACCAATGTGACGCCGCAGAAACGTGTCCTGGGCAGCAAAGACAGTGTCCGAGTCCCGCGGTGTCTCCATATGGAACGGGTCCTGGGACGCGGTCGCAAGCTGGCGACTGTAAACAAAAGCCACAGGCTGAGAGAGCACGTTACCCGTGCGTTGGATCCGCACGCAGCGCCCTAAGCGGCTGGTGCGAAGCGCAGCCTGTCGGGACAGCGCAAACATGAAGGGAGGACGGAGAGTTCGTGATAGGAACCGCGAATTACTATATACTGCAACTGCTGCACGGTGGCCCCAGGACGTTGTCGTAAGGACAGTTTCCTGCAACCCCCGCCAATCACGTGCGACAGCGATAGAGCAGGCGCGCTGATAATTGGCTCCCCCGTCCGTCTAGTGCACTATGTCTTTTACAGGAATCGGGTGGGGATTAGAGTGCGTTCTCGTTGGCTTCATAGCGGCGATAGGTGTAGCCTAAGAAGGCCAGGTCTTTGGCACCCACGTCGGTTTCGGCACCGGGAGGCACGTCGGGCACATCTTGGTATTCTTCCGTGGGGAAATAGCTCGTGTCGGTCACGCTCGTCAGATGGGGCACAAAAGGTGCGTCGATTCGGCGAATCGTGGTCCAGTCCACACCCGCGAAAAAGGGATGATCCTTAATCTCTTGTGCTCCATTGCGCCCTAGGCGCTCTTCCGGTGCAGTCACAAGTCGATGGATCATATCCTCTGCCTCGGGGCTGAGGTGGATGTCGTCGGGGAAGCGGAGCGTCTCGCGCCACGCCAAAATCTTGCGGTAGGTATCGTGGGGATTGTCCGAGCAGAACGGCGGGTACCCACACAAGCACTCAAACATAATCGCCCCCAGGCTCCACCAGTCGCATTCTTGCCCGTAACCCTGCTGCAAGAATATTTCGGGGGCAATGTAGTCGGGCGTTCCCACCGTCGAATAGGCCAACTTGCGACGGTTGGCCTTCCACGTCGCGATTTGGTCCTTGTTACTCAGCGTGAGGGTAATACTGTTCACTGCGACTGAGTTTCGATTGTTCTGGTTATTGTGCGCCTGCTGCCGTGGGTCCTCTAGGAGCTTCTGGTAGTAGGCACTGTCGTGCTGCTTATGAAATCCCGTTGAGAGACCAAAGTCTGACAGCTTAATGTGCCCTTTACTGTCAATCAATATGTTATCGGGCTTGATATCGCGGTGGATAAAGCCTAACTGGTGGATACCTTCTAATGCCAACACACACTCGGCAATATAAAAGCGCGTCACATCCTCGGAAAACGTGTCGTACTTGATCAGCATCGTCATGAGGTCACCTCCTGGTAAAAATTCCATCAGCAGGTACAGGTAGGCTGCATCTTGAAATGAATAGTACAGTTGCACGACCCAGAGAGAATTGGATTCTGCAAGTACGTCGCGCTCAGCACGGACATGCGCGAGCTGGTCCTTCTTGAACATCTCTGCTTTTCGCAGCGTCTTCATAGCATAGATTTTGCCAGTATCGACCTTTTGTACAACGCGTACCTCGCCGAAGGAGCCCTTGCCAATCACCTTGACTGTACGGAAGTCGCTCAGGCCCAGTCGTGTGCGACGCAGCCTCAAGAAACTGGTCTCACGTCGACCGAGCTGTGCCAACTGCCTTGCTTTCCGTTCCACTGACACAGGGACGCCATCTGGCGGATTCACTAACTTCTTTTCCAGGTCAATGCGTCGCTGGTTGCGCTCCACTGCCTGGCTCACAGCCATTCGATATGAATGTTCCAAGCGCAATTTGGCGCTGCGGGCCGCATCGAGCGTCGTCTTGCTGATATGACTCGTATCCCTTTGGAAAAATACATAATCCTTTTCATTTTCCAGCGAGGAAGGCACCGGTAACGCATTGGCATCTCCTGTAGGCATCGCTGGTTCCTCAGCGGCCGCCACTGGAGCGGCAGATTCTACACGTGCATCTAAAGTAAGAGATCTTGCCACATACTAGGATATTGAAATGTATCATAAGATTGTGTAGTCATGGACTCATTTCCATATGGTGTGTCCATACTGTCTAGAACACGACCACAAGATTGGGGTCGGATTCCGCCTGTAGTGGACAGCGAGCGTGGCGGTACGCGCTCCCAGGTGTATCGCTGACGTAAGACTTCTCCACACTGCACTGTCCATTTTTCGTTGGGCTTCGCACATTGGGTCACCATGAGCGAGGCGGAGCCGTGCACGGCCTCGGCCCTCGAGCCAGAACAGCCTTTGTCTGGCACAGGTACAGCTCCTCCTGTCACTATAGTACACCCTATCACGGGAGAGACAGTCACGATGACCAAATCGGCTGCGAAGAAATTAACGCGGCGCGTGATGCGTGAGCAAAAGAGAGAAGCTACGAAACATGAGCGCAGGGCACGGGAACGTGCACGCCGGAAAGAGCGTCGAAAACAATCAAAAGAGAAGGATAAGAATGACCCATCTGCGGTAGCCCTCGTACGGTCACCCAAGAAGAAGCCTGAGCCGTTTGATGCACGTGTCGTAGTGGACTTGGGCTTCGACGACTTGATGACTCCAGACGAGGCCACCTCGCTGGCCGCACAACTTGGCTACCTGTATGGCGTCAATCGAAGCAGCTCTCATCCTTTCCGTCAAGTAATTTTCGCAGGGGCTGGCAGTCTCTCAGGTCAAGCCCTCGGGTTTGAACCACCGCCCAGCGGTGCCTTTTCGTACCCAGAAGCCAGCACCAGTGAGACGTCCCTCTTCCAGGACCGCGTGGGTCAGCACATGGAAGGGAAAAGCCGAGGTATGTGGCGCCGTTGGAAGAACGTCTGCCTTTTGGAATATGGCGGGCTCGAATCGCTGTGGGATACATCCGCAACCTCAAACCTGGAGCCGTGTGCAAAGGAAGATGTCATCTACCTTACCGCTGATACGGACGATACCATTGAGTGTTTGGAGCCAGGCAAGACCTATGTAATTGGTGGCATCGTGGATCGAAACCGATACAAGCACCTGTGTGCCAAAAAAGCCGAGGCACTCGGCCTCAGAATGGCTAGACTACCCATTGACCCGTCATTTCTGGACGGGCAGCACATGCAGGCCCGCAAAGTCCTGACAGTGAACCAAGTATTTTCGATTTTGGTAGGCTGGTCCGAGACGCACAACTGGACCGATGCGCTAAAGCGGGGGTTGCCCGCTCGGAAATTCAACGCAAGTGCCGAGGAGCCGGACGTGCCCGACGCTGACGAGGAAGCGACAAAATCCGTGACTTCCGACAAGGAAGAAACTGTATAGGAGGGACTAGCTTAGGTATACACTTGCGATGGGTGGAAAGCCTTTGTGCGGTCCGCGCTGCAGCACCACGACGCCCTTCGAGTGCAATATATACGCCTTCATCAATCCCTGTCGCGTGAGAGGTCGTCTCGTACTTACTTGCTCCACCAGATTTGCCACCATGCACTCTACGTCGTCTTCTGCCAACGTGGTATCGTTCCATGCCAACTGGGCAGGTCGCACAAGATTCGTGATATGCAGCGTAGGAGGCCTGTTGGATATCGACATGTCATTCTGAGCCTGGTAACGAATGCAGCGCTGGAACAGGTTACGCCATAGACTTAGCACGAGCTTTTCACACAGAAGCATGTAGATTCCTCGGGGACGGAGCCAATCGCGATGCTTTTCGAGTTCCTGCATAACTCCATACGCATTACCCGTCTTTAGGTATTGCAGCATGTTCCCATACACGAACTGAAGATCAAATCGATTCAGGAGTGTAGAGGAGGCATATCGCCCCAGAATCGCATAGACTGCTACCAGGGGAATAAGAATGGTGCGCTTGTTGTGAAAGTGTGCCGTCGTGCAATGGTCGAAGGCCCACCGGAGATGATAGGCCGCTAACTGTACGCGGTGTTGGAAAAGCCGAATTTTGCCCAGGTAGTAGTGGTAAGTCACGCGCTCTGCCATGGTGTATGGATTTTCACCACTATCACTTTCCTCTGCAAAACGGCGATTCATGAGCAAGGCGTTGTTTACCGACCCCAAAACAGTCTCACACAAGCGTGTATTGTTCAGGCAAAAGTAGGCACGGAAACTCGCGTTGGCTAGGGATAAAACAGCAATGCGCTTAGTCTGCTGTGCAGGGGCCGCAGTACGGTCGTTGGCGGCTAGGCCTGCACTCTTGGATAGGCGACCTGCGGCGTCAATAGTTTTGGTATATAATCGGCTGGGGGCCACACAGTCAGTTCGAATCGCTAGCGAGACCAGTTGCCTGGTTATGAACTTGAACGCAGGTGTTATCCATACTGTATCAGGTAGTGAGAAGACTGCATTGGCGCTGGTATAAACTTTAACCCACGCATCGTACGCGCCAGGCGGGGGTGGATTTGAGTGCGGCGGCGGGTATGACTGGATGTAGGACAGCAACTCAAATACCATGGATGTAAGTCGTTTGCTCTGTGCGGCATGACTGGGGGACAAGTCCAGACCTGCACATGCTTGGTCGATGGCCTGTGTCAGCGGTGGGTAGCAGCGTACCTGGCAGCCCAGTGCCTCTTGCAGGTCTTTATAGCCCTCTGGGGGCAGAGCCACGCTCTGTAGTAGAGAGAATGCATTGCAAGAGTTGCATGCCGCTTCTACTTGCGACAAGTAGCGGGCGACAAGGTCTAGGTCCTCCATGCTCACCCTCGTACATACATGAGCCGTAGCGCAGGAAAGGGCGTGTGGATGCCCAGTGACCATCCCACGTGGCCAATTCCTTCACCCACGTCTCCCACGAGGGGCGAGCTTAGCCAACATGTCGTCCGCGCATCGCCCCACATGGGAACCGGCCAAAGCAAAGTCGGATTTGTCGCACATGTCTCAAGCTTTCTCCAAGCATGCACTACCAGCTCACACCAAGCTCAAGTTCCGTCGTCCTGGAGATACACAGAAGCGCTCACTCGACGAGATGAAGGCGGAGCTAGCTGTAGGAGAACAGCGCGCCTACGCTGAGCGCCATCCTGGCCAAGAATTCGAGGCAGAAAAGGATGAAAAGCGCGTGAGATTGACTCAAGAATCTACAGAGGACCCCGCGCCGGCAATTGCCCCGTCTGGCCTCGACGATGACGACGATGTTGTCAGTGATGAGGAGGATGAAGTTGACGACGACGACGAAGACACAGATGCTCTCATGCGTGAGCTTGAGAAAATTAAACAGGAGCGCCACGAAGAACAAGAGCGTCGCAAGCAAGCAGAGACGGCTAAGGAGCAGCTCTCTCGCGAAGAGGAAATCGCGCGGGGCAACCCGCTGCTGAACTTGGAGCATGCGCTGCACGGCGATGTGAAGCCTCAGGCCGCCTCTCTCCCCGTGCAGCAGCGTTGGGACGATGATCTAATTTTCCGGAACCAGGCAGCCCATGCCGAAAACAACTTGAGTCAGCGGGGCTTTGTCAACGATCTCACCCGTACGTATTGGTCACTTATTTTGCAGGAACGGAATTCCATAAGAAATTCATGAGCGTATGTATGGACGCCAGGCTCACAGGCAGCGTTATATTAAGTAGGCTCTTCCCTGTATAGTAGCTCCAACCCTTGGCCTCCGCGTCTCTGGTAGGTCGATAATCCGTCTACACAGTGTGGAGGAGACGCTCCCACACTACGACGGCATGGGCCGCTATGCTGTCCTGGTGACAGGTATGTGCAAGAAGGCTCATTTTAGGGCCTGCAGGAGCTGGAAAATCCACCTTTTGCTCATCGCTGGTCACACATGCGCACAGTCTGGGGCGTAGTATCCATCTTTTCAATTTGGACCCCGCGGCCGAGTACTTTGAGTACGAGCCTTCCATTGATATCCGCGAGTTGATTACCTTGGAAGATGTAATGGAGGAGATGGACCTGGGTCCAAACGGTGGCCTTATATACTGCTTCGAGTACGTATCCTTTTGCTTACCATAGCTATTTGCTAAACAATCTAGACTGGCTCGAGAACGAATTGGGCAACTATGACAACGACTATCTAGTCATTGATTGCCCTGGCCAGATCGAATTGTACACACACTTTCCCGTGATTGCTCGGTTTGTGTCGCTCATGCAACAGCAATTCAATTTCCGGGTTTGCGCTACGTATTTGCTGGACTCGCACTTCATGGACGACAAGGCAAAGTACTTTGCTGGTGTGCTCAGTGCAATGAGTGCCATGATCAACTTGGACATTCCCCACCTCAACATCATGACGAAAATGGATTTGGTCTATCAACACGACAAGGAGGGACCCGCATCCTATGCGCGTCGTAAAGATATGGAACGATACATGGATCCAGACCCTCTGTTGCTAGCCGACGAAGTTCATGCTGTAACGAATGCCAAGTTTTTCGAATTGAACCGAGCTATTGTTCATTTGGTATGTATCTTCCTACTGACACGCAGGTTGAAGATTTCAGCATGGTGTCTTTCCTTCCCTTGGATCTCACGAACGAGGATAGCATTGAGCTGATTCTATCTTGCATTGATAATATCGTACAATTTGGCGAGGACGAGGAGCCGGTGGAACCCAAAGATCTAGAGCAGGAGCAGGTAGACACATAGTCTCTTATGCGGACAACGGTGTGTCGAGCCACGTCAGTAACTCTGGCGTAAAGTACGTGAGAATCAGAGAGGCTCCAGCGCGGAGAAAGGACACCATCGTCTCTTCCACTAGCCGGCGCAAATCGCCCACCCCAGCATTCGCAGCAGCGTGCAGCATGGCATACTCACCACTGATTTGGTAGCAAGCCAGCGGATAGTCCGAAGCAAGCTCACGCGCATCAGCGAGAATGTCTAGGTAAGGCAGTGCAGGCTTCACCATAATAATGTCAGCACCTTCTTGCACATCGCGCACAATGGCACGACGTGCCAAGCCGCGTGCATTTGCAGGAAGCTGATAACAGCGACGATCACCAAAGGAAGGGGCCGAGGCAACTGCTTCGCTGATTGTCAATACATTCAGGCGACAACATACCGGAAAGGGCCATACATACTGGAGGCAAACTTGGCACTGTAGGCCATGACTGTGGTTCTACTAGCCAAGCCATGGTTAAACAGGCCCTGACGGATGGAAGCAATACGTCCATCCATCATATCACTGGGGGCCACACAATGTGCACCGGCCTTCGCATAGGCAACCGCGACGTCGGCCAAGCGTTCAATTGACTTTAGGTTGTCGACGCTGCCATCTTCCAGAAGCACACCACAGTGCCCATGCGATGTGTACTCACACAGGCATACATCAGCAGCCACATACAGGGAAGGAAAAAGCTCGCGAATCTTTTTGATGGCTTGGATAACGGGACCATCGACATCATCGGCCAGTGTTCCAACCTCGTCCTTCTCCTTGAGCACGGGAACACCAAAAAGAATGACCGACGCCAAGCCACGCTCGACAAGAGGCCCCAGGAACTCTTCCAGACGGTTGATGCCCCATCGGTACTGGTTCGGCATGGCGCCCAGTGGCACCTTGCTGTCCGGCTCGTCCGTAATAAAAACTCATGTCAGCAAGTATGTCACATACTTGGGTACATCAGTGCTGACTTGGTGAGATTCCGTCCTTGCGCCTGTAGCTGACGCCCTAGTGGCGTGCGAATACTGGAATGCAGCAGCCTTCTGCTAGTTAGGATATCATTGCACATACTCTCGATGACTCATGGTGGAGGGGTACGCGGAAGGCCGAGTGCAATGGATTCTCCACTTAGTGACATAGCGACTGGATAATGTCACGTGTTGGCGGGCCAGGGCGGAACCTACGAGAGACAAAGCGCGGACGGAGGCCGCGAATGCAAATTCGGCACGCGGCGGACCGCGACTCGCCACCCCAAAATTGTCAGTCTAGCACGAAACTCTGTGCTCCTTGGCATTGCGTTGCTACAGTGTCTGCATCTGTATTATTAGGTCGACTCTGCTAAGTGCTTTCTGTACACATGGCAGGTACGAATGCCAAGGACGGCAGCGCACCCGCCCGTTTTCCCCTGGAAACGCTGAATGTGGCTAGTGCCAACAAGGACACGTCGTCTATACCACCACCCTCTCCAGCACGCTCTGAGTCCCTGATCAGCGCCCGCCCTCCTCTTTTGAGTCATAACACCAACCCAAACATGAGTGCCTTAGAGGCAGAAAAGGCCAAAGAGAGCAGCGGGCGTCGCATCCTGCGTCGAATGCTGCCGGGCGGAGTCGCAGCTGACAAGGAGGCACCGCCGCCACTCACGGATCCAATGAGTGCCTCTCTTCCCCATGATACGACATTTTCGCCGTTTAAACATGGCCCTCTCTCGCCTCTCTCGCCTCGCATGGACCCACGCGAAAATGGTCCCGGCAGCGAGGTCGACGAGGTCGAGCTAGCCGAGTCCTTTGAGAACCTACATATGCGGTCTGGCGCACAGGGTGCCTGGCCGTTGGCCTCGCAGTCTGTGCCCACGCGTGAACGGAACAACTCTCTTTCGACGGACAGCACGGCAGACAATCGTTTGACTGCATCGGCTCTTCAGGATCATGAAAGGCGTGGTCGTTCCAATTCGATTGTGTCCGACAAGAGCAAGAGCAACAGTACTGGTTCGGCCCTACGCGATATGATCATGAACAGCCCCATGATCGCGCGCCGTGGATCGTCAGCTTCTCATCGCTCCGATGGCAGTGCATCTAGCAAAAGCACGAAAGAGAAAAAGCGTATGGGCAATATGATCGGCGGAGGGACTAGCACTGGCGAGGTGGCTAGTTTGATGAAAAAGTATGGCACATGCGAGCGTGTGGCAATTGGCAAAGGTGCTAGTGCGGTGGTCCGAATTGCGCACAAGCGCGACAAAAGCGAGGACAAAGTGTATGCGGTGAAAGAGTTCCGCAAGCGCCGCAAGAATGAGTCCGAAAAAGACTATGTTAAAAAGCTCACGTCGGAGTTCTGCATTTCATCGACTCTGCACCATGTCAACGTGGTGGAAACTGTGGATCTCGTACAGGACGAGAATCAACACTGGTGTGAGGTGATGGAGTATTGTCCGGGTGGTGACTTGTATGCCGCCATCAAGAAAGGAGGCATGAAGCATACTGAGATGGATTCGTACTTCAAGCAGACTATCCTTGGTATTCACTACTTGCACTCTATGGGCGTGGCCCATCGGGATATCAAGCCCGAGAACTTGTTGCTTGATGGCAAAGGTCATATCAAGATCACCGACTTTGGTGTGAGCGACGTGTTCCGCATGTGTTGGGAAAAATCGACACACTACAGCAAGGGCTTATGCGGGTCTGAGCCGTATATTGCCCCGGAACAGTTTGAACAGAAGGAGTATGACGCGCGTCTTGTGGACATTTGGGCAGCTGCGATTGTCTTCTACTGCATGCAGTGCCAGGAACTGCCGTGGCGTGTCGCAAAAATGTCGGACCCAACATTCCAGGACTTTGTTCATTCATATCTCGCTACCACGACACCTAGCCCACTGCCCAACCTGTCTCCCCGAGAATGCCGTCCGTTGCTGAAGAAGATGCTGTGTCCCGACCCAAAAATTCGCATTATGACGGACGACATTCTGAAGGACGCGTGGCTCGCCCAAGTCCCGAACTCTGTCCCACAGTAATTGTACTATAGTAATTCGAGACTAAGCCTCTATCCTGTGTACGTATCCAACAAGTGCGTGTACTACCCGCATTACACAAGGGCGCGCTTGCCGCGCTTCTTTTCGCTGTCCTTGTGACTCTGGAATTCGACCTCGGACGAGAAACCGCCACCGACCTTGGCATCCAGCGGGTATCCGAGCACCTCTGTCTTGAAGAACCGACCAAGTTCTACCAGGCGGCGCCCTACGGCCACAGACTCAGGTACCGGCTCGCCCTCCGGCACCTGCACATCCCAATCGTCGGCACGGCGGGTCCACACAGAAATGCGATAATAGTTAGAGCGCGCCTGCAGAATGACACCGGTGACAAGCTCCTCTTCTCGCGAGGTTGGCAGCTTCGATTCGGGCGATGGCGTCTCAAGCATCTCACCAATCGCAGAAAGCATGGTATAGAGCCATAGCTTGTCAATCTGGCTGCGGTGCTTTTCACGAGGAAGTTGAATACTCCATTTTCCGCCGTTGCCATTGGCAGGGTCCTCCCATGCCGGCTGGATGCCATCCTTGAAAAGGTAGTAGTTTGCACTCTGCGGAAGGGTTGAGGGGGGAACAATATTGTTGTACAGGCCCCAGAACTCCTCTACGCTCGTAATGTCCACGACACGGTGCAGATTTGCACCCCAGCTTTCCCTACGCTCCTTGGCGCTAGAGGAGCCCTTGTGGCCGGGGTTATCAAACCAGAGCGTCCATTTGTTGTAGAGAGGATGCTTTACGTTAAATGAGACGGGGTCCTGGAATACCGTCCGAAGTTCCTGGCCTTCGTTGACCAGGTCTGACGAGGAGCCAATGTCGTTTTCTTTCAGCGCTGCAGTCAAAGCAGCCTGCGAGGCGGCCTCTGGCTCAGGTGCCAAGGCACTCTTCTGTGGGGGCACCTGCGTGCTTTCACCCTCACTGACGCGAGGAGCGTCACTCTCTGCAGACATTTCAAACGGGGTGGTAGAGGCGGGGACTCGTTCCGAGTCGTGTAAATCCGCCTTGGATAACTGAAAAACCGCGACCAAGGTTCTCGGCCTCATGTCGTTGCATAAAATCCGGCCCTGTAGGTATATGACTAAACACACATATCACACGCTCAGCTATGTTGCAGCGCACCCCGCCTTGGCTACGTATGGGTGCCCGACGAGCCATGCTGAGAGCCGCTCGGGTATTGATGGACCGTACGAGGGAAGGACCGAGGAGGTGGTAGCTGCGACGATGTAGGGAAGGTCCAGTGGCCCGACTTGGGTGGTGGAGACACCGCTGCATAGGTAAGCGGAGCATAGAACATACCTCGAGGAGGTGGGGCCGAAGGAGCAGGCTCACTACGCACAGGTAGAGAGGCAACGAATGAAGAACTTGGTGCCGATTGTACTGGAGGAGCTCTTGCGGGTTCTGCAGATAGGCCAAGTCCAGCTCCCGCAATCGCAGGAGGTGGCTGTGTGGTTGTTGTCATAGGTGGTGGGGCTGGAGCTCGGGGCGGACGAGGCGCGGTCACCGTAGATGCTAGAGCAGCAGAAGGAGCAGGGGGTGCGGATGAAGGGGGGCGCGGCGGCGCTGCGCGTGTAGGGGCAGCAGGCGGCGGCGGAGGACGGGAACGAGGTGGCGGTGGAGCTGCCGAACTTGCCGCAGACGCCGGCTGAGGCGAAGGTGCTGGGGAAGACGGTGTCGAAGAAGGTACAAGCGTGCGTGGTGGCGCTGGAGGACGAGGTTTGGAGCTGAGAAAGGCGGGCTTACTGGGCGGCGGCGCCGGTGGCGGCGGCTTGGCGACCTTCACGCCTGGTGTTGGTGCAGGAGCCGGCGGACGTGGCACTGATGGGCGCGGAGGAGGCGGTCTAGGTGGCTGGGGAGCACGGAATGCGGGTTTGGTCGAGGTTACACTGGGTGGGGGTGGCGGCGGCGGCCGACTTTGGGGAGCTAGGTTAGTGATAAGGTCAACGTACCTGAAGGGGTTGTGCTTGTGTTGCCAGAGACGGAACGGAGTTTCGGACGACCCGCTGCAAATATATCACCGATACCTGAAGGTGGTCCACTAGGTATAGGGGGCGCTGTAGGTATGCGCGGCGCCGACATCCCAACAGATGGGGCACTGACACCTGCACCAGGAGCCGCATTTCCCGCTACCGCCGGCGCAGATCGATCATTTGTTTGCACCTCTGCATGTAAGTCAGATTAGCCTACACACTTTTTAGGGTCTTTCCCTTCTTGATGGCATCTTGCAGAGCGGCATCCATGCTACCGCTAAGATGGTTCGTGCAGGGAAGCCAGGCGCTCGGACTGGCCGTCTCTTGTCATCACGTGAATACTACGGAGACTAGAAGAGGGTTGGAAAGAGTGCCGTCTTGGCATCAGCGGGGGTGTGCCATTTGCGTATAGGATACATCAGCGTCATTATCGTCTTCATAGGCCTGGATGATCCAGTTGGGCGATCCATGCGTCACGCAAGGCTGCGACAAGTCTGTCTGGCGGAGGCTCGCCGCTTCTGCCGACCCCTTGCTGTCCAACGAAAACGTGGACGCATAGTCCGAAAACACACTATTGCGCTGCGACTTGCTCACAGGGTGCGATTTGTATGCCGGATAGATGGATTCGTCCATAAAGTCAGTGCCCACTTGGAATGGCGTTGGCGAGTTCGACAGGAGGTTGAACCGGGCAGACGACCCGCGTGCGACACTGGAGGCAACAGGCCGAGGTAGAGTTAGAGAGGGGTGTTCTTGGCTTGGTACATCGAATTTTTCAGCCATAGTACGTGCTGATAGCGTTTCCGTGTCCTTGGCGAAACGCGGCTTTTTCATCAGCCAGCGAATATAGAGACACAAGGCGACAAGCAGGATAAGCGCAGTGGCTGTCACAACCACCACCATGACAGGGAAGAAGCTGTTTTTCGGCGAGAAAACAGAGTCTCCATCGTCGCTCTTCGAAGCGGATCGCTGGGACTCTGTCGACGATGTAGATCCGTTAGGGGCTCGTGCATGCAAATGGTGCATATAAGACCGGTGAACCATCATGGGCGAGCAAGTGCCACGGGCGATTAGTAGGGATAGCGTCAGGAAACTGATAGAGCCCAAAGAGACTCTCCGACCGGCGGAGGAAAGCGTCCAAACAGACATTACAGAGTCGCGTAATGGGGAGAAAAGAGAGTAGATTGACGAGGAGAGGGGGAAGGGGAACACAAGACCTGCTTGTGTTGTGAGGGAGGGTGGTGGGGTTGGGAAGACGTTCGTGTGGCTGCTGGGCCTGGCGACAGCACCCATGCAGTCCCAAATCGCGTCGTAGAAGTTCGAGGCCCGCTTACATAAACAGGCACCAGGGCCGTGCACGCCCCACGCTAGCGGAGGGCAACAACGATTGTTGGCAGACCTGCCTACTCTACCTACGCAAATATCTGGGCAATTATACCTTCCAATTCCTGTACCGACAAGCGGGGAGGGCGGTCTGTTCAGGTCAGAGAGTGCACTCCACCTACGTTTGTCGTTCTTTTGCTTAGCCATTGTTACCGAATACAAGGGCCCCACCAAGCTTTAATTAACACCAAGTGTACATACCGAATAACATCATCTCGGAGGGAGTCGGCGAGCCCCATGTCTCGGTGGACTCTATGCTCACGATGGATCTGACTCATATTTTGAATATGCTCAAAGAAGCGTCTGCACGTGTTAATATACATAACGTACGACAGTGGGTCCACGCGCGGCGTACGGTCACCTAGGGCGCCCAACTTGCTCATGGCACTAGGCCGAGGGGTCGAGCCACCGTCCACCAGGGATTGCACCACGGGGTTCCACGTCTCCAGGTACGAGGTACGCGCAGAACGCACAGCCTGAGCCAGCCACTGTTCACTCAGTTGGACAGCCATGGGCTGCATAGCCGACGCCAGTCCGCGCAGTTCCTGTTGCAAGTAAACCAAGTTGCTGTATGAGTCATAGATACGCACTTTAGCAAGAAAATGGAGGCGATCGTTGGCTCAGGGGCAGCGGCCACAGATCCTGAAGTTAGATTGCTTCACATACGTTCGAGGGAGGACGCAATGGTTCCTACAAGGTCCCTGCAGTACTCGGACCATAAGTGCTCTGGATATGTGGTGGCGGAGGCATCGGGCGTATTCCATCCATTCTCGATCCAGTTTTTGGACCCCATATCCCGTAGCACACATAGAATCACATCCTGGAAGGGTAACATGCCCCGTAATAATTTCATGCCTAGCTGCGATAGGTCGCTGACGCCCACGTGAAGGACGTCTTGATCTCCCTGAACGGGAATGACCTTAATGTCGCGCAAAAATTCGGGAAAAAACAACTGCGCATCCCGTCGTGAGCTAGTATATGCATCCACCAGCGCTCTTGCATCACACACACTGGGCTGAAGGTATTCGGCCCACATGTGCACATCTTCGCCAAGGACGGCCTGGCACGCTCCCACAAAGTCCAGTACAAGAAAGCGATGTGCATTGAGTCCATGCTGAAGCCTGGGCAGTATTATGGGGAGCGCATGGTTCATGGATGTTATGAGCGGCTGCAACACTTTGGTCAGGGTGCTGCTGCGTAAATGATCCCACTTCATGCCGTCAAAGAGCGTGGCAATTGCTTGTTGCTCTTGTTGGATCATGCGGGTCGTGGCAAGCAGCCATTCCTGCAGGGCCGCAGCACCCCGCTGGTACTCGACGTAGGCTTCGCGACATGCGCGCACAGATGTGTTTTGCATTTGTGCTGCTACTTGCAGCACATGCTCTTGCAAGCCTTGCAAGGTGGAGGTGAGGTACACGGAGCGCACAGCCGAGAAGGCCTGCAGTGCCACGCTGAGGCCACTCGCGGATCCCATGGCGGCATCGGGCAGCGTGGATAAGAACTGGAGTAGCGCCTTGACGGATGTTAGGCACTCTTTGGAGGGCATTGGCGCAGTGGTGCCAGTTCCCACAAATGCCATCGGGTCAGTAGGCCTGGATTCCGCTGCCGTATACTCGCGCACAAGCTCTGTGATTTTGCGCGTACCCTGCTCAATGAGCATGTCCATCTTGCTCTTTACGCGCTCCTGCGTTCCCTGCGTTACCTTTTTTGTTGCGGCGTCTTTGGACAAACGCTGGATGAGCTCCAGGTACGGCCATGGGTTCCGGGGATCAGGACCGCGCAGTATTGCAGGTTCGTCGTCCACAACCACACCATAATGGCGCAAACTCACTTCAAGGTTTTTTTGAACAGCTTCCACGTTGTGGTCAATGCGCGAGAGTGTCTGGGTGCTCTTGTGGATTGGCAGGATGCTGCTTTCCAACTTCACAAGTCGCCGATCAAACCCGTTTAGGATCGTTGTCATTCGGCCCGTCAGGCTGGCCAGACGCCTCTGGTTCTGCTCCAAGAGCTCCATCTCAGTGATGGCAACCTCACTCTCCGGTACGCTGTTGTGGGATGCGCTGGCTACACGTGCCGGCCACACCATGGTTTTGGAGAGCGGATGCGTCGTCCGAGCGCGTCGGCCTCCACCTTTGTTCTGCGATGTCAAGCGCCGACGCGAAGCTGTGCCAGGAGGCGCAACAGGCTCTAGCACGCTTAAATGCGATTGATGCCGAGCGAGTGGGGGATCCCAATTTTTCCACAACACAGTTTGATAAGTACCCGGCTAGCAATCGATATGTCAATGTGTATCCATGTACGTTTGCCAACTGACTCAAGACGACTATGCTCTGCTTCCAGGGCCCTACATCAACGCGTCCTTGATACCTCCCTTGCCCAGTTCAGATGGTGGAACTGGATGCATTGCGTCGCAAGCACCTATACCTAGCACTTTTGCTACCTTTTTCGAGCACTTAGTGGCGCAGAACTCGGGTGTACTGGTGAATCTTACGCCTCTTGTCGAGCATGGAATCTCGAAGAGCGATCAGTATTGGCCTCTGAGCACGTCTGAGCCATTCGTCGTTTCTAACCTGTGGAAGGTTTCGTTGCTATCAGAAAAAGAAGGTCGCGACGTCTTTGATGCCGAGTCAACCCCTCTTGCCCACAACGTGCCTAGCCTGCGGGTACGGCGCTTGCGCATTGAGTCATTGGTGGACGAGCGCCTGCATGAACTGACACAGTTGCATTTTGAGGGATGGCCTGACCATGGTATCCTTAATCCCCAGGTACTCATGGGCCTTGTGGAAGGGGTCCTTGCCTCCCAGCCTCGCAGCGAGTCGCAGGGTCCCGTTTGGGTTCACTGCTCTGCCGGTCTTGGGCGCTCAGGTACCTTGATCGGGGCCTATCTGCTGCAGCAGCAGAGTGACTCACAACTTGCTTCGCAGGAGGCGCTATTAATGGCAGTGCACGTCACAGCACACATGCGCAAATACCGTACGGGCTCTGTCCAGACACCAGGACAGCTTGTTATTCTTGTTCACACCACGGAAAAGATGCAATCCATGCGTCAATCAATATATTGCTAATTGGCCTTTCGACGGAAGCTGGGCAGTTTGCGACGAGGCGGCTCGGGAGGCACATTTTGCGCCGCATCGGAGATCCATTGCTTGGCCGTGGAGCTGGCAGACCGAGCCATGTCTTGTAGCTGGGAGGGCAGCGGCTTGCTAAGGCTCCCTGCGGCACTTTTTCTTTTCGAATGCAGTTCATCGGTGCCGTGCGCCTCGGTGGACTCTGTTCCTTCTGCCGGTACCTGTGTGTCTTGGCCGGCTAAGAACTCGGAACGCACAATATTGGTGATGACAGTGATGGTAGTGCTCAGTACTGACAGGGCCTTTGCTCGTCCTGCTTCGAGTATGTCCTCCAAATCTCCTTCGTGTTCGCTCATAAATGGTTCCACATACAATTTATACAGCACTGAAGCGCCCTGCTGTTAGGTCCAGCACATACGCGTGTTTGTGGCAGTGCGAGCCAACAAGCAAACAGGAACTTGGCATGCGAATACAACGTCACCCTGTCTGTGAGAAACGCACACGCACCAGCGGAATGTCCAGCCGAGCCAAGTATCTATGGCCCAGAAGAGGGAAACGACGCACCAGTACATCGTCCACGTCTCCAGCTCACTTAGCTCAGTGGGCTTTTCGACTGGACCTTCATTCTGAGCAGCTGGGATAGCCATATGTGCTGTGCCCACCAACGCCTTGTATGTCGCGTAGAGTGGATACACATAGGCCACAGCCGTAGTCCCAAGAGCCAAGGTTAGGGACGACATCGCAGTGGTTACTGCAGCACGCCTAAATATATGCAAGTTATCAACATGTATTTGGATAAACAACACGTGAGTCGACTACCCAGACAGACTATGGTTCACCTTCGTATTGCCTAGAGAATTGATCGCTCTCTGACTTAAAAGTTCAGGATGCTGTTGTCAAGCTTGTACAAGGGGTAGTCGCTGCGGCCGCCATGCGCGCCGTTGTCGAAGAAGGCGCTCACAGCGTAGAGACCTTGCTCGGAGCCTTGGTAGTAGTCGGCGACGGCAGTAAAGCCACTGTTCTGCAGCTCCGAACGCTTGGTCTTCTTGATGTTGGCCGACTTCCAGTTGTCCCACGAACGGAACGAAATGGCGTAGGGGGCGCGAGCACCCACCAGCACACTCTCATTGCCTACCGGGACCGTAACAATCTTCTCGGTACCCGAAAGCGTGCCAAAGTCGCCGTTAATCTTAACAGGCTCCGGCCATGCATAAGGCTTGCTCACATCGAAGGCAGTCAGGGCGCGAGGGCCACCAAACGCGATCAGCTTGTTCGAGTGAGGGTCGAACGTGATACCTGAGTACCCGGGACGCTGACCTCCATTGCCCGATTCCCAGGCAAAGGTGCTCACCGTCTTTCCATCAGCACTCACACGGGCAATGGCCGGCATACCCAGTGCAAAGGCCACGTAAGAGTTGCCATCACGGTCCTGAGCCGACTGCACCACACCGAAGGGGCGCTTGCCAGCCTTCTTTTCAAACTCGTCCTGGACCTTCTCGAAGTTTACAGACCAGACAGGCTTGCTGTTCTCCGAGAGAGGGAGGTTGAAGCTGTGGAACGAGCTTGCACCATGGCTCGACTGGTCGGCAAAGTTGAACGACTTCGCATTCTTCATAACAGCGAACAAACGCTTCGAGTTGTCGTGGGTCAGGAGAGACAGTCCCGACATCTGCTGCTCACCATCGCCATTGGACGAGGCACCGTCAATGACCACATTAAAGTGTGACTGGGTCTTTGGGTTGTAGACCTCAATGCGGCCTTTGTACAGATTCGATTGGTAGAACACCTGGCGAGTACGGTCATAGATTGTGTCCTCCGGCGTCAAGTTCTTGACCTTGACATCAATCTGATCAGGGAGAGCTGCCAAGACACTAACTGCCGAAGTGCCGAGCAGAGCCAGCGCTGCCAAGACGGTGCTGTATCGCATGCTAGTTCGTCGTAAAAGGCTCGGGGACTGGAGGCGCGTTACGCCCGTCTCTTTGGAGTTTATTATCCATTGCGTTGGGTCAGCTGATGCGCCACATGTGCATGACTGCGATCCAGTCACGGATTTGCGGGGTCGCCAGCGTTACGGGCCAGTCACACGTTGGAAGATGCACGGGGCTGCAGCTGCTGGATATTTTTGTGATTATGGAGGATCGTATTTGGCATTACCCAAGCAGGGAATTTTATTGGAGAAAAATGTTGTTGTTTATTTACGTCTTTGACCTATCTGTCTGATCGTAACGTGTTAGATTCATTTTTGGGTCTAAAACATACGATCGGGCCAACAAGAAAGTACAACCCGCGGAAAAGTAGCCGCCTAGACCGCGTCGTCGGAAATCCATGGGGGCAATTTCGGTAATATACTTGCGAAGCCGACATTGGAAGGTTTATATCAAGCTCACCTTCGTCCTTATAATAGAGCCATTCGTCTTCGATTAAGGTATCCCCCACTTCAATATGGTTGCCCTCAAGTTTGCTGCTGTTCTGAGCGTTGTTGCTGCTGCCGTGATGGCCGCCCCCTCTAGCATGGATCGCCGTGCTTCGCCAGACAACCAGGTGTGGGTTACGAGCGCCTCGGACTACTGCCTAATCCTTCCTCGTCACCGCGAGAGCATTGGCGACAGCGAGTCGCCGGGTCGTATGCGCTCTTTCTGTTCTAAGCCGTATGACTCGTCGCAGGGTCAGATTAACCCTGGCTTCTGGAAGGAAGTGCACTTCAAGAAGACCAAGAACTATGTTCAGCTTACTGGCTGCATCAACCCGCGTGTCCAGAGTACCCTTCTGTCCCACGATGATGGTGGTCAGTACGACTCCAATGGCAACGGTGGTGTTGGTAACCCTGAGGGTTCTGTCTGCCTTGGCTACTCCTCGTACGTGGAACTCGTGGAGCCCTCAGACGGCAAGGCCTGCATCCGCTGCTGTGTTAACGACAAGTACTGCGATGTTGGTCACGATGAGGACGGCTGTGAGGCCGTCATCCCTGGCCAATACTGCTAAAGTGTAACGTCAGACTATTTTCCCATCAACTTATATCACTAATTCGTTGTGCCTCCTGCAATGTTTTCAAGTTGACCCACATTTTATCTAAGACATTTTCATTTGTATATTTGTGGTCCTCTAGCTCTATATTGGCGCCCTGTCTATTGTTGTAAGATTCTTTCTTCCTCTTCACATAGTTGTCGACTATTTTTACTCTTATTGATTACCCGGATAAAGGAAATCTATCCCCGGATTTCACTTTATGATGTCGCTTGGGTTTGTATGCCTCCTCGGTCCATGTAAGCGACGTTATGCGGTTATGGACGTATGAGATTGTGGTGCGGTCCTGCCCAAATACACATTGATGCGCAAAGGAAAGGACACTGACAGCTACAATTACTCCAAGTTGAATGCCTACATGTCTTACGTCGTGTCGAACGCTGCGACACAATCCTTCGTGTGATGCATGCGGTGTGCGTGTGACTTCCCTGCAGATGAGATCCACTGGTGCGTATGAACGACGTCGGTCGAGTGACCTTCTGCAGAGGCAACCAATGATTGGTCAGATTTGTCCACATTCTTTCATCCTACATGTTCCATGCGCTGGCAATCCCCTTCCAGCGTGCACGTGGATGCTACGAAGTCGTTGGGCGCCCCTCCCGTTCTACAGCTTTCTTCTTACCATTCGGATTCCCTTTCGAACGGCTCTCGTTCGCAGTAACAGAACCCGTTCTACTCATACAATCATGGCGTACGTACTTGGATTATAGAATGTGACTTTCTAACAGCACAGTACTTCTGCCGTTCTTGGCTTTCCCCGCATTGGTCCCCAGCGTGAGGTGAAGAAGGCCCTCGAGGCGTACTGGGGCGACAAGATTTCCGCTGAGGAGCTCCTGAAGGTGGCCAAGGAGCAGCGTCTCAACACCTACGCTACTATCAAGGAGCAAGGCGTTGACTTTGTTCCTACTGGTACCTTCTCGCTCTACGATCACGTTCTTGACGCGTCGAACACTTTCGGTGTTGTGCCGGAGGCGTACGCCAAGTCGGGTCTCTCGCCTCTCGACACCTACTTCGCCATGGCCCGTGGTCACCAGAAGGGCGGCGTGGATCTGCCTGCCACCGAGATGAAGAAGTGGTTCGACTCGAACTACCACTACCTTGTGCCTGAGTTCTCAGAGAAGTCCGAGTTCAAGCTCAACAACACTAAGCCTGTGGATGAGTTTGTTGAGGCCAAGGAGGCCGGATACAATGCTCGCCCCGTTGTTGTGGGTCCCATTACACTGCTCTGGCTCGGTAAGGTGTCCAAGGATGCTCAGGACCCTAACTTCAACCGCTTCTCTCTTCTCCCGAAGCTGACGGAGACCTACGCTGAACTCTTCAAGCAACTTCATGCCGCTGGTGCCCCCTGGGTGCAGGTAGATGAGCCTATTCTTGTGATGGACACCGCTAAGGAGCTTGCTGGCGAGTTCAAGAGCACCTATGAGTCTTTGCACAAGGCCGTACCTGAGCTTAACATTCTGATTGCCACTTACTTTGGTCGTCTGGAGGACAACGTTGACTTCGTGAAGGATCTTCCTATCGCCGGTCTTCACATTGACCTCGACCGTGCCCCTGAGCAACTTGACGCTGTGCTGAAGGCTGTCGCCTCAACCAAGATTGGCTTGTCTCTGGGTCTTGTTTCGGGCCGTAACATCTGGAAGACGGACCTTTCTAAGGCTGTTGAACTCGCCAAGAAGGCAGTCGAAACCATTGGTGCCGATCGTGTGCAGGTTGCGTCGTCGTCGTCGCTGCTGCACACCCCTATTTCCCTTGCCAACGAGAAGAAGCTCTCGGAGGAAGTGAAAGACTGGTTCTCGTTCGCTACCGAGAAGTGCGGTGAGGTTGCCACAATTGGCCTGGCCTTGCAGAACTCTGAGGCTGCTCAAGAGAAGCTCGCTGCGAATGCCAAGAGCATTGCTGCTCGTCGCGACTTTGAGAAGAACTCGGACCCTGCCGTGCGTGAGCGCGTGGCCAACATCAAGCCCGAGGACTTTAGCCGGAAGTCGCCATTCCCTCACCGCCGTGAGGTCCAGCGCCAGTTCCTGAAGCTGCCACCCTTCCCCACTACCACCATTGGTTCATTCCCTCAGACCAAGGAGATTCGTCAGTACCGTGCTCGCTTCACCAAGGGCGAGATTTCTGAGGAGGAGTACGAGAAGTTCCTTGAGGATGAGATTAAGTCGGTCGTGCAAAAGCAGGAGGCTCTTGGCCTTGATGTGCTCGTCCACGGTGAGCCCGAGCGTAACGACATGGTGCAGTACTTTGGTGAGCAACTCGATGGATTTGTGTTCACCCAGAATGCGTGGGTTCAGAGCTTTGGTTCTCGCTACGTGCGCCCGCCGATCGTGGTTTCGGACGTGTCGCGCCCCAAGGCGATGACTGTCCGCTGGTCGTCGTACGCCCAGAGCCTGACCCAGAAGGTCATGAAGGGTATGCTCACGGGTCCTGTCACTATCCTGAACTGGTCGTTCCCCCGTGTTGATATTGGCAAGGACGTCCAGGCCTTCCAGATTGCCCTGGCGCTGCGTGACGAGGTGGTTGACCTTGAGCAGGCAGGCATTCGTGCCGTGCAGGTGGATGAGCCCGCCATTCGTGAGGGTCTGCCGCTGCGCCGCAAGGAGTGGGATGCGTATCTCAAGTGGGCTGTTGACTCATTCCGTCTCTCGGTGAGCGGTGCCTCGGACGCCATGAACACGGCGAGCC
Source organism: Malassezia sympodialis ATCC 42132 (assembly GCF_000349305.1). Taxonomy (NCBI): domain Eukaryota; kingdom Fungi; phylum Basidiomycota; class Malasseziomycetes; order Malasseziales; family Malasseziaceae; genus Malassezia; species Malassezia sympodialis. Next base: position 30,417 of record NW_017387801.1, on the reverse strand, counting down.
ACTTCTGCTACTCAGACTTTAACGACATCATGGACTCGGTAATTGCCCTTGACGCCGACATGATCTCGATTGAGAACTCTAAGAGTGACGCTAAGCTGCTTAAGATCTTCCAGAGCACTAAGTACCCTAATGAGATTGGTCCGGGTGTGTTTGACATCCACTCGCCTCGTGTACCCTCGGTCGAGGAGATGACGCAGCGCATTAAGGACATGAGTCAATTCATTGATCCTAAGCTGCTCTGGGTCAACCCTGACTGTGGTCTTAAGACTCGCACGTGGGACGAGTGCACTGCGCAGCTGAAGGCCATGGTCGCCGCCGCCGAGGAGGCGCGTAAGATGTTCGCCTGATGGATTCCTCCCCTTGTGGGCCCAATGTGACAGCAAGCGCCCATTGCAGGTCGCCATTGGTCCACTTCTATACTCAACTATGGATGAGGAACCCGCGAACCTGTATTATTTAAAGTCATTCAAAAACCCTGTATGTCGCTGGATATGATGAACGACATGTCATCGTGATACGACTCCCTCCTGGTTTTCGTACGCAGTCATGTTTGCCCTATCGTGTTTTATAGCCCCCAATGCATGTTTCAACAGCTGCAAATTTCTAGATCTTACCGAGGTCGAAAGGTGTGCTTTTAGCGTCTGTCTGGGCAAGTGTATCGTAGGTTAGCTCGATGGTGGGACGTGCGTCATGTGGAGGAACTTCGACCTATGTCGCCGTCATGGATCCGACCTTAATATCCGGTGAACCGCGACCAAAGTTTCCGGATATGTACATAAAAGATGTCTCTAATCTCGAGAAAAGTGGTTTAGTTACTGCTGTCGAGTATCTTCGACTCCAACTGAAATCGTACCAACGTTTATGTGATCGTGAGTTTTCCTATTATGAAAGTGTCTTAGAAGCTTTGGAGCGGTCCCAACCTAACGTTGATTATGAGCAATCTATTAAATCGATTTCATTTCGCTTAAAGTCACTGCGTGATACGATCTTTTCTATTGAGGCTGAGAAAAGCGACCTTGTCACACGCATTGAACATCGAGTAGCACACGTACACTCTCTGGGATCTTTCCAAGACACACCGTCTTTGTCGGCTTGGTGCGATATTAGAATGAAAAGGCTCCTAGTGGACTATATGATTCGCTATGGATATACCGATGTGGCACGCGATATAACGTTACATCATGGCCTAGATGTACGTCGTCCAATCTCACACAGACTCTAGTGGACCTTGGCCTATTTCAACGTTTGCTCCAAATTGAGGATTCTTTACACTTTCGCGAGGGTGATGCCTTGCCAAATTCTTGTGATGTTGCCCTGGAATGGTGTTCTGAGAATAGGGCTGTGCTTCGGAAGATCAATAGCAGCTTGGAGCTGGAGCTCAGGCTTCAAGAATTCATTGAATTAGTGCGGCCTGGAACTATGGAGGGCCGTCGGAAGGCTGTAATGTATGCGCGTAAACACTTTCCTTCTTATATGGGATATTCAGGAAACTCGAATGTGGTTCCCGAATACCGTGATCGTATCCAGCGAGCCATGGGGATACTTGCTGTCAGAAAATCTAGTGGTTTCTATGCTGACTTGTACGACCTAAAGCGCTGGCATACCCTAAGAAAGTCATTTTGGAGGACAGCTCTAAAGGCATATCATTTGCCGCCCATGCCACTCATTCATATTGCTTTGAGTGCAGGCCTGTCAACCCTAAAAACTTTAACGTGCACCCCTATGGCGACTTCTAGCCACGATTCGGTTGACCAGCACCCTGAGAATTTCGTGTTAAAATCACAAAGAGACTGCCCTACATGTGAATATAGCCGGCTCGGATCACTCGCCGCAAAGGTTCCAAGAAATCGTCGCGAAAATTCTACGCTCATATGTCGAGTGACGGAAAAGGTCATGGATGATCAAAACCCGCCCATGTGTCTGCCAAATGGGATGGTATATTCTCAAGAGGTACGTCATATGGTCTAATTTTAGGGTATTTCACAGCTCGCATCCCAAAGTCCGGATCATTGCTACATTACTTGCCCACGCACAGGCCAGGTGTACGCATTGTCAGATTGCCGGAAGCTTTTCGTTTCATAGACCGGCTATCATCACGTGATAGCGTTGGCGCTCGGCGTCACGATCTTGGTTTAGGGCCCGCATTCCGGATTGAGATTGTTCTGTATTTTTCACGAGCACGATCTACTATTCCGTGAATTTTGAACTAGAGCATTTCTTGTTCCAGTCCGCTTGATTTTAACTTTATTGTACGATTGAAGAGTTATATCTTCTCTACTATACTTAATTATACCCGGTCGTTTCTAAAGTACCACTCAATTCTTCTAACCCTAAATAGTCCCTGCACCAGGGATGACGACAGATACGTTTTCTTTGGATAATTCTGCTTCTGAAATACCAATATCTTCAAACGATAGTTCAAGAATCAACATTGTTGAGGATGCAGTGCTAATAAAGGAACCACCTTCTGTGGTCGAAGAAACCCTCGATACCTTCGCGGGAAAGCTCAGTTCATCTCCTCAGACGATTTCATATCATGATTTTTCTGATTCCGAAAAAGGAGGCGGTAAAATACGTGGTTACCAGTGGTCTTACAATGGTAGCACACCATCAGAAACGACTGACATGGACACGAATGCTGTGTCCACTTACAACCTACGACAAAGCCAAAGTCAACTTTCTGACTATTTACCAGTAGCCTACAGCTTTCTTGGTTCTGAGGAAGCAGTACGTGAACGTCTTTTATCGAACTTGCATGTGGATTCGTCTAGAGTACATGAAGACTCATTGAATGAATCACAAGCAGTCAGTACTTGGTCAAGCAAGGGAACTCGAACTCACAGGGTTGGCGACCCATTTCACAAGACTCGTGTCAGCTCTTTTAAATCTTCATCGAGAGATTTTCCTAAACGTTCCATGTCTACTGATTCTTCTCAAGCATTACCCCAAACAGGAAAACAAGATAACTATCACTTGACAGAAAATTTGAACACCGGATCTCCTATGTCGACGTCCAGCAGAGCGCGACCAGCAAATACACAAACAGGATCACGACCTAATCGCCAACACAGTCCAGTGCCTGTCCGACCGTCCCCTGGACCTTCAAGGTCTTCAGGGAATATTAGTGCCTTTTCGGACCTTTCCAACGGTGGCTCTGCTCACTTTGGTCCCGGACTCCGAGCCAAGCTAAATACCGTTCTTCCACTGCTTTTGAATACGGTGCCAATTGGCCCCTCTCGGACAGTCATGATTGCCGAATACGGCTGTATGAATTCTCGTGCTATTCATCTACTCCGGACCGTTTTGGAGCAGCTTTCCACTATTGCCTTTTCTGTTAAACCAGAATCTATGTCCATCGCAGATTCACAAGACAGCGCGGCACATATACCATCTCATCGTGCATCTATGGCTGGCTTGGCCCAAGAAACAGCTGATGTCATTAATTTTGTGGTACTGCACGAAGACGTGGCTCAGTCAGATTTTCGCTGGTTCCAACAAGTTCTAGACACTCACTCTGAGTCTTATCTTGATCCTCTGTGGCAATCATCACAAAACCCACCACTTCAGAATGCCATTTTTAGCGCCTGCGTGGCGCGCCCATTTGGGTCCAGAATTGCCCCCCCTGATTCCTTAAACTTGGGATTCAGCCTCATGGACCTGCACTGGACACATTCTCCTGCGACGGATATTTCTCTTCACACCATTGCTCATGCCGAGCTTACTATGTGTTTAAACGCCCGAGCTCGTGAGTTCCGGCGTGGCGGTATCTTTGTACTGGCTTATATCGCTCGTACTGAAGATTCTTTCCGTGAATCTGATGTCGGACGTCCACACACGCGTACAAATTCTCTTCAAGGTGAATCACAACAAGCGGATGTCTCTCGTTCGGTGATGTCTCCTGCGGCCATATCTGAGCAAGACGCACCTGTTCAGTCTGGAGATGCATTACCCAGCGTAAAGAAACTTAATCGCGATATATGGACAGTCATGTCGGATATGATTGTACCATGTTTGCAGCGTCTTGTGTCCTGTGGCATGATGAAGATTGATGTGGCACGATATATGCTTACCCTACCGATGCATCCACGAACAGCCAGTCAGACCTTGCGTGTTCTAGAAAAGTTCTCTGAAATTTGGTCGCTGGATTGGAGCTGCGGACTAGGGCGCAGTGAACGTCGCGAAGTCACTACAGATTTTGGTGAGGTTGTGGTTCTCCAAAGCGAGCCTGACACACTCCGTCTGCCTCAGCCGGCAAGAATGGCTCTCAAATCTGGAAAGATTTCCCCGAAGGCCTATAATGACCATGTTATCAACATGTTCAAAAACTTGTATGAAACTCACTTCCGTCAAGTTTTGCGGGATCGAGGAAAATTAAATAAGGGCGCTGTCGAGTTTATTTTGGACTCCCTTTGGGACGTGCTTCGGTCTCGTATGGGAGATCCGAGTACTTGCCCGTTGGCTGATTGTGAACTTGAAGTGCAGCTTTTTGCTCTCCGGCGCTTATGATCAAAAATTGTACATTGAAAGCTATGAGAAGGGGGTCTGTTAAGCCATGTTCATTCATAGAATACATTTGCGAAAGTCGTCCTCGCTGTTTTGACTTCCTCCACTTGAGTGCGACAACATCGAGACGGGTCGTGTCGTGTTCTATGACATCTGCGCCTGGGCCCCAGGCCAGTGTCGAGACTGTAGAACGAGAATCTGCACACAGCCCCGCAAAGCTGTCTTACATTCCCTATCAGCGGAAGAAAACACCTACGCGTGCAGTGACACAGAACACTGCGCGGACCATATCCAACCCATCCCCTACCAAACCTAAAGAGTTATTTGGCACCCCTTCTCAGGGCTTTCGGTCTAGCTCGGGTCAGATTATCAAACAAGGTATATCTCCTCTCATCACTATCGCGTCTTCACCCACAAATTCTGATTCATCAGTCAATACATCACCGTCCAAAGCGAATGAAAAGTCCTTACTTACGCCACAACTGCTTCCATCACCTAGTCCCCCGCCTTTGCGACGGATCATCTCCCAACCAAAACCCCAATCATCAATGAAAGGTGAGGATCCAGATAAACAGCGTCGAACCACTCCTTCTCCCAGTGGTTCTCCTCTGAAGCAGCAACTCATCAACGGACCTCTTCGCTCGCCATCACCCCATATGGCCCGTGCTCATCCACACTCGTATGCTTCCATGATGGCTGATCAAGAAGACTTTAGACATCAGAATCAATCAACGTCTAATATATCTGTCACATCCACAACTACTGCTCGACGCGCGCCTTATCGTTCTGGATTCCAGCCCAAGGGTGTGGTACGGTACCGTACCGATGACTTTGTGGCTCTAAGGGAAAAGCATCGGAAAATTGTAGAACTCGATGACCAAAGAATGGAACGTCGTATGGAGAAACTTCTTGGCATATATTCTTCAAAATTTGAACATGAATCTGGTATTGACGTACCTGTCCCATCGAGCTCATGGTTGCGACATGGCTCTTTCGTTTTGGATGTCTTATATTCCAAGCAAGAAAAAGACATGCATCGTCTCCGTCAGCTTCGTCGTTCAGCTGAACAGGACGTTGTGAAGTGGCAAGATGATAAGCACCACCCAAATTGTGCCCTTTGTGGCACGCCGTTTTCTCTAGCGGTTCGACGGCATCATTGCCGCTTGTGCGGCCTAGTTGTCTGCTCCTCACCTCATCTTCCCTCCTTCCTTCAGATCTCTGACGAAACTGATAGCCTGAAATCTTGGGAACCGTGCAGCTCTCTCATGGTCCCTGACACTTCGTGCAAACGCCTACACGATATGCCTCCTCGGCCAGACCTACATGCCTCACTGGCTGAGCAGCAATCCTATGGGTTGACCGAGATCAACGCCATCCGCATATGTCGAGTCTGTAAAAACACCGTCCACCGTATCCAGTTCAGCCGTCGCTCAACCAAGATGACGCCTCTGGATCTTGTGTATCAAGTATGTACTTATACCTAACTGGAAAGGAACTACGATCCCTTGAAGGGGAAATTATTGAATCTTTACCTGACTTTCACGAGATGTTTTTGGGATTAAAGTGCGTGGCTTGCCATCTTACGAGTAGGAACATGGATCTGAAAGATTCGTCGGGCAATCGTGCCCTTCAAGCAGACATGGTCCAGGCGCGTAAAGAACTTTTGGCGAGATTCACGCGCTATGAACAGCTTGCCAAACAAATTATGGACTTGCCTCCCTTGGTGGACGGACTCAAGTCCCCTACACAAAAGCGCTTACACGAGGCAATCCTTGCGCGCGCGAATCTATTCCTACGAAAACACGTACGTCATATGTTCCGACTCATACCCAGACATTCCCAGTTGAAAGCCTGTGGACCGTGCCAGACAAGTCACGCAAGAATGGTAATCGCATCCATATGGAGCCCAAGGCGCAAGAACAACTTTGCACTTTGAAGGAGCAAGATGCGCTGCTTGATCAATACCTGGAGGCTGCAAAGAAAGCAAGGAATTTGGACGACGTTGCTTCCCTCAAGCGCAATCAGGAAGAAATTCGTCAAGAAATTGAGCGCATCCAACAAGCATCAGCTTAACATGATTAAACAAGTTGTAGGGTATATGTAGCTTTACGGCTCTCGTTGCAGAGCCATAATTTCACTTTGAATGCCATCTCGTTTTGACGCCAGATCTTTCAAACGAACATCCACTCGATCACTGATGTAAGACCTTGCCCACATACATTTCCGACTGAATGAAATCGATACGTTTATCGACATTCACTTTGGCTTCAGAAAACTCTTGTGGTACCAATACGGGGCCAGTCCGCTTATAGATACGCGCATCCCCTGGTAAGGAGCTAAATTCCTCGACGTTAGAATGGTATCACGCACTTTTTGGACTTGCTGATTCTCAGACAGCTGCGATAGAAGCTGCTGATGGGAGTCGACAACAAGCTCGAAAGCTACAAAGTGTTAGCCTACCCGCCAGAACCGTCACTCACCTGTCTGGACTTCCTGCAACTTTGTGAGCATCGCACGCGTTGTCTCTGTTGCCATGTTGATCACGTAACGTTCGAACGCCCTAGCGCTTACGGCCGATCATACACTTGATGCGTGCCCCCTCGATTTTGCGGGCCATCTACAAATTCCAGCCTGCTTACGTGTATAAGTTCATTCGGGGTAGATAGTAAACCGCGATAAATCATTTCACAACCCTTTTTCTGCGAATCGTTTACGGCATCGCGCATATATATGCAGTTTCATTCATCAGACCCTTCAATTCCGGGAATGATTGCGTAAGAAGAGGGGAGTGTAGATCTTCGTTTATAAATCCTAAGCGTCGGAACAAAGGACCAGTTACTAATTCTTGAATTGGGGTACCGGTCATATTCAAAGATCGCATAGATGTGTCACTTTTCGGGGTGCGGAGCACCGATCATGCATGGCATTGGGGTGCTTAGACTTTCTGTCATGCATAACTTTTGTGCGTCAGACGATTGCCTGAGAAAGTATATATACTAGGGGGGTGGACGAATCCTTGGTGTATCACCATCAAGCAAGCTCTTCCATCGCTCCTAGGTCCTATATTCAAGATGCAGTTCTCTCGTGCTATTGTTCTTGCCGCTACCGCCCTTATCGCCGGTGTCTCTGCTGCTCCCTCCCAGAAGCTGGACACCCGCAACATCTTTAGCGGTGGTAAGGCCACTTGGTACAACTCGGCTATGAGCGAGGGTAACTGCGGTTGGTGGAGCACCAACGCCGACCACATTGTCGCTCTTAACGCTCCTCAGTACGGCAGCACCGACAAGAAGAGCGATCACTGTGGTCGTCTGATTCGCATTGTCAACGAGAAGAACGGAAACGTTGTGCACGCTGTCGTTGCTGACTCGTGCCCCGAATGCGAGTTCGGCTCGCTCGACCTTAGCAAGGGTCTCTTCTCTGCTCTCGCTGACGGTGACATGGACCTGGGTGAGTTCCCTATTTCGTGGAGCTTCCTGAACTAAAATCGTTCTTTTCAAGTCAGACGTCTTTTGTCGTCGCAATGCCTATCCTTATGTTATATGGTTTCTCTGTTCATGGTTATGAAATTATGTTATTCCTATGTTAAGCCAATGGCCTGACAGAGGCGCCCATGTTAACGCTGGTCGTTATCCGGACGAGTGATAAGACCACATAGCTCTGTCCTTTATGGGTGATACTCCCAAAATAGCGTTTCTTTTGTTATGGTTGAAATGGATTTAGCTATGGTAGAATTTATGTGTTGTTGTTTCAATTCGGATGTGCTATGTTTTGATAATGGAATGTGCTATGGTGCGAGCCGAAAGTCGGGTGCTATTTTTTGTCATGCTTATGTTTTTAGCCCGGTGTTTAGGGATGCCGGGGCGATCGTTTGGCTTAGGAAAGCGGAGCTTGTCATTGGCCAAGGCAGATGCGGAGGTCTTGTCAACGCTTCCGACCGGTTCACATAACGTTTGACCATGATGCTCGCAAGGCAGGTGAATGCCGCTGCCCGTGTTCCGGCTGTGGCTCGCCTCGTACGCCCGGGTGCCATGAAGCTGACACGTTCTTTTACGTCGAATGTGCGTCGCATAGTGCCTTTGCCATCGTGTGTGTCTCAGCAGACGACGGTTCGGAGCTTCCATCTCAGCCGCAAGGTTCTCGAGAAGGCTGAGGAGGCTATCGAGGACGAGCGCGTCGTCGATGAAGTTGATGTGCTCATCGTCGGTGGTGGTCCTGCCGGACTCAGTGCGGCCATTCGGGCAAAGCAGCTTGCAGAAGCCAAGGGTGAAGAAATCCGTGTAGTACTGCTGGAAAAGGGTGCCGAGATTGGCAACCACATTCTGTCTGGTGCTGTTCTGCAGCCTACTGCTCTGGATGAGCTTATCCCTGATTGGAAGGAGAAGGGTGCCCCGTTAAACCAGCCGGCTCTCGAAGACAAAATGGTGTTTTTGACTGAAAAGGGTTCCATTCCTATGCCGGAGCCTCCTCAAATGCACAACAAGGGTAACTACATTGTTTCTCTTTCCCGGGTGACCAAATGGCTTGGTGAGCAGGCTGAGGAGCTTGGTGTTGAGATTTACCCTGGCTTCGCCGGTGCACAGCTTGTATGGGACGTGGCCGAAGATGGTACTAAGCGCGGTATCAAGGGTGTGATCACCAACGATATTGGAGTGAACAAGGAGCGTCAACGTAAGGATAACTATGAGCCTGGTATGGAATTCCGTGCGCCTATCACGCTCTTGGCCGAGGGTGCGCACGGCTCTCTCTCTCTTCAAGCCATCAAGGAGCTAAAGCTGCGGGAGGCTGTAGGTGCAGACCCTCAGACCTACGGCATTGGTATCAAGGAGGTGTGGCGTGTGAAGCCGGAGAACCACCAGGCAGGTCTTGTGACGCATTCAATGGGCTTCCCGCTGACGCTTGACACATACGGAGGTTCATTCATGTACCATATGGAGGACAACATGGTGTCACTCGGTCTGGTTGTGGGTCTGGACTATGAAAACCCGTATTTGAGTCCATTCCAGGAGTTCCAGCGCATGAAGCACCATCCCTTCTTTGCTAATGTTCTAGAGGGCGGTGAATGTCTTGCCTATGGAGCCCGTGTCCTTAACGAAGGTGGTTACCAGTCGATTCCGAAAGTGCACTTTTCTGGTGGTGCCATTGTTGGTTGCTCGGCTGGGTTCCTAAACGTACCCAAGATCAAGGGTACGCACAATGCTATGAAGAGTGGTATGTTGGCGGCTGAGGCGGCCGTGGACGCGCTTGCGAAGCGTAATGAGGAGGATCCCTTCGCGCCGATGGACATCGCGGAGTACAAAACCAAACTGGATAACAGCTGGATCATGCCGGAACTATACGAGGTCCGCAACATCCGCCCCAGTTTCCATCCGTTTGGCTTTTTCGGGGGCCTGATTTACTCGGGTCTCGAAGCTATGTTCCTCAAGGGCCGCGTCCCGTGGACTTTGCATCACCAGAAGCAGGACCACGAATACACCAAACCTGCCGCTCTCTGCAAGCCTATTGACTACCCAAAGCCGGATGGAAAGCTGTCTTTCGATATTTTGACGTCAGTGTCGCGTACGGGTACAAACCACGCTGAGGACCAGCCAATCCATCTCGTGGTGAAGGACTTGGACTACAAAACTCACGTTGACCGCAATGTTGGTACCTTTGATGGTCCTCTGGGACGCGTATGTCCTGCCGCTGTGTACGAATACGTGCCGAAGGAGGATGCCAACGGCGAAGAACACGCTCACGGCAAGAAACTTGTCATCAACAGCCAGAATTGTATCCATTGTAAGACATGCTCCATCAAGACACCAGACCAGTCTATCACATGGACTGTTCCTGAGGGTGGCGGTGGCCCCAAGGTATGTTGGCTGGACGTGTTGGAACTAACTGTCAGTACTCGCTCACCTAAGTCCATATGCCGTAGTACGCACACAGTTATCCAGCTCGGCCGGAGGCACGTGGCAGGACTGCAGGTGTCCGTCCGACCTCCATTTGATCTTCCATCGCCATGCCGACTGTCAGCGTGGATAAGGCCCTTCTGTTGGAGGGGCTCGAGCGTAAATACACGACCGAGGAATTTGATGAACTCTGCTTCCAGTTTGGTATTGAGCTCGATGATGACACAACGGAAGAGGTTAAAGGCACCGACGAAAGACCGCAGCTGAAGATTGATATCCCTGCGAACCGGTACGATCTCCTTTGTTTTGAGGGAATTCTCCGCGCGTTACGAGTCTTCCTTGGAAAGGAAAAGCCGCCTAAGTATCAATTGACGGCGCCGCAGGAGATGATTACTGTGCAGGTCGAGCCGGCGACGGCCCAAATCCGACCGTTCTTTGCTGGTGCTGTTCTTCGGAATGTCAAGTTCACCCCGGAGCGGTACAACAGCTTCATTGATCTTCAAGACAAACTGCACCAGAACCTTGCTAGGCAGCGCACCCTTGTGGCGATTGGTACGCATGACCTTGACACTATTAAGGCGCCGTTTGTCTACAAAGCGCTTCCCCCGGGCGAATTCAGCTTTGCGCCCCTGAACCGCACAGAAGTGTATACTGGTAAGGGACTCATGGAACTCTACGAGAAGGATCGTCATCTTGGACGCTACCTTCACATTATCCGAGACAGCCCTGTCTACCCGATCATCTTTGACAAGAAGGATCGCGTTCTGTCCATGCCTCCTATTATTAACTCGGATCACTCGAAAATTTCGCTAGAGACCAGGAATGTCTTTATTGATACGACGGCCGTGGACCAGACCAAACTTGACATTGTGATCAACATCATTGTCACAATGTTCTCTGAGTATTGTGCTGAGCCATTCACGGTGGAACCGGTCCGAGTCGTATACCCTGACGGTCGAGAGGTGATTACGCCGAACCTTGAGTCGCGCTCTACGAATCTGCATGTGTCATACGTCAACCGTTGCACGGGTGTCAAGCACACGGCCCAGCAAATGTCGGAGCTTCTGACCCGCATGGGTCATGTTGCGACGACGACGCAAGACAGTGATATTTTAAATGTACTTGTCCCGCCTACGCGCCCAGATATTCTGCATGAATGTGACCTCATGGAAGACGTAGCGGTGGCATTCGGGTTCGACAATCTACCTAAGACGTTCCCGACGACTAACACCGTCGGTGGGCCCCTACCAATCAATAAGTTAGGCGATATCATTCGCCGCGAATGTGCCTATGCGGGCTGGGTGGAAGTGCTCCCTCTAATTCTTTGCTCCCACGACGAGAACTTTGCGTGGATGAAGCGTCATGACGATGGCAAGACGGCTATTGTTCTGGAGAACCCCAAAACAGCTGAATACCAGATTGTGCGTACCTCATTGCTGCCAGGAATCCTCAAGACCATCCGCGAAAATAAAAACCATGCACTTCCGATGCAGGCATTCGAGGTGTCTGATGTAGCCTTCAAGGATCCGACGGAAACAGAGCGTATGGCTCGGAACGAGCGTCACGTTGCGGCCGTATACTGTAATAAGGCTGCTGGCTTTGAGGTGATTCACGGTCTGCTGGATAAGCTCATGCTTATGCTGAACATTCCCCGCATTTCACCGGAGGATCGTGACTCTGCTACTGGATACTACATTCGCGAGGCGAACGAACCCTCCTTCTTTCCTGGTCGTGCGGCACACATTTTTTTGCGTCGACCCTTTTTGCCTGCTGAAGGTCTTGATTCCATGAAAGACATGTCAAATGCACTGGAACGTGACATCCAAGTGGGTACACTAGGTGTCTTGCATCCAGACGTGCTTCAAGCTTTTGAGCTCGCATTTCCGTGCTCTGCTCTCGAATTCAATCTGGAGGCCTTCCTATAGATGATGTGGAGGCACGTGGAGAACATAGGGAACGGACTTGCATCATCTTCATGATCCTTCGTTATGGGCGAGCCGGTGGCCTCGGCGAACTCCAATCGGATGGGTACGGTCACGCACAGCTCTATGGAGCCCATATCATCCGAAGATGAGACTGCAAGAACATCGAGGCTGAAAGGTATTTCTTCTCATGAGTCGGGAGCCAGAGAAATTGCGTTCCAACAACGGTATGCATCTGAGCCCTTCGAGGATCCCAGTCCCATGCCCATTGTACCCCTCGCGAAACATGTCGAGGGGGACTTGATATCTGGTACATTTGTGGCATCCTGCCAGGTGGTGAGTGCTTTTCTGTTTCTTTTTTGTTCTTGGGGGGTCATTGGCTGCTACGGCACCTTTTTTGTGTACTTCAAGGACACACTGGTCCCCACCTCGACAGAGTCCGAACTCGCGTGGATTGGCTCCATACAGCATTTTCTCGCTGTCACCGTTGGTATCCTGACTTCTCCCTGGGTCGACTATGGACACATGTATTTGATGTGTTTCGCAGGGTCCCTGCTCGTTGTCCTGGGAGAAATGATGGCCTCTCTCGGTTATAGGTTTGTGCATCTTTTTTTTGCGCATGGATTCTGCATTGGTCTGGGTGCAGGCCTCCTATATCTCCCGTGTATCACCTGTTGTTCGGAATATTACTCATCCAAGCACCGTGGAAAGGCCACAGGAATTGCCACGCTAGGGAGCAGCATCGGCAGTTTGATTTTCCCCATAATCTTCAACAAACTGGAGCCTAAAATAGGCTATCCATGGACAATGAGGACAATTGGCTTTATCATGCTCGGACTCTTGGTGTGTGCGCTGCTCCTTTATCGACCTCGTCGTGAAGCAATGGAGCCACGGCAGCTCTTTAGCTCGCATATTTTTAAAGACCAAACGTATCTGGTTTACGTGTTTGGCTACTTCTTGGGTATGCTTGGACTTTATGTACCCAATTTCTTTCTTCCTTCTTTTGGCAAGCACCACCAATTCAGCCCCTCCATTTTCCCTTTTACCACATCATTTCTCAAGGCTGGCGGCATTATGGGACGCCTCCTTTCTATTTGTCTCACGCCACGGATCGGCGTATTTAATCTATACGCACCGCGCACCCTCATCGCCGCCGTGCTTGTATATTGCTGGATACCCGTTCAACAGCAGGGAAGTTTCCTTGCTATGGTGATATTGTATGGGTTTTTTACAGGGTCCATTCTTTCATCTACTCCCAACATTATATCGGTAATCACCGAAGACGTTTCCGAAGTTAATATCAGACTCGGTATCGCCAGTTTGGTTGCTGCGCTTGGGATTCTCGTTGGCCCTCCTATCGCAGGCGCCCTGCTAGAGGTCGAGCCCCCGGCCTATCTTCGTGCTCAAATATTTTCAGCCGTTTTTCTCACACTCTCTGGTTTGTTTATGATTACTACGCGCGTTCTCAAAGTCGGCTGGAACCCTATGATCAAATACTAATATCACCTCATTCATGGGCCCAATCACGATATTGTATCTAGTCGGTAATTCTGTAATTTGTACTGTAGCATAATCTAATTGATTCGCCCTTGAAGCTCCTCACGGCGGGACTTGCTATTTGGGTCAAAGTAGGGGCGCTCGCCACATGATACGGCACGCACGCCCGAACGAGGGCCTAGGTCAAAGTAGTCCGGCGTGGCTGCATGATAGGTCGAGCGATTGTCCCATATGGCGAGATCATTCTTACCCCAGCGGTAACGGACTTGCGTGATGTGGTTCTGCGTAACAAGATCCAGCACAAACTTTTTCACGAGCTCGCTCTCTTCACGCGGCACATCCTTCACATGGTGAAAATGCTGACCAAATCCAAAGATTGACTTCCAGCCGGTGACAGGGTTCGTGCGGATAAGCGGGTGCTCTGCCGACAGATGTGTGCCGACGTTTTCCGCAGCACCGCGAGGACCGGCAAACAGCGGGTAACCATGCTCTTTGGCCGACCTCACGAAATCGGGCGGGTAAAAGAAGCCAGTCAGACTTTCTAGTAGCTTTTTGAACGGTTTGGAGAGGAGATCGTACGTCTCGTAGCCACTGGCCCACAATGTATCACCACCGGTTTCAGGCATCGTATGCACCTTCAACGAGGTGTAATCCGCCGGTACGGGTTCGAACGTGATATCACTGTGCCACTCATCAGCACCCGAACGCGGCGCGACTCCAAGTGAGCGGAATAGATTGCTCGAGATCACACTGATTTCCAAGTCAGTATTTTTTGTGCCTTTCTCGTCAATCACAGAATCTTTACCCTCGCGCTCCGAATTGTACACGGGGTGGATGTGAAGACCTGAGCTCGATGGTTTGCCAGTAAGCTGGCCAAGACGGTTGGTGAGAAACTTTTGGTCGTCAGGTGAAATGTCCTGACTCTTGAAAAAGGCCACGCCTCGACGAGAGATGGTAATGGCCAAGTCGCGAATCAGTTCATCGGCCTTATCGTTATGTATAATGTCTTTAAGTTGAAGTGTAGGGTACAGACGTCCAATGGCGGGAGTCAGTTCCTCAAAAGCATATTGGTTATCCAGTATGCCAGTGGTTTGGAGTGGCGCGCGAATCGGAATGGAAGATGCGCTGTGGTGCGCATCGGAGAGAGGGCCCGTAGTGAGAAGGATCTTTGGCTGAGCGACAGTCTCGGTTTGTACAGTAGATTGCATGTTTGTGGGGCTCTACATATTCTCGGCATGGTTTTATACTCTAGGAAGGCACACGAACCTGTCGCCGGATGTTGCAATCTCTGGGACCCTATCACGAATGGTTAGGACATCGACCTCCACATGACGATACTCCTGCCGGCATTGTCACCATTGCTTGCGTGATAGAGGGGAAAGGCTGGTCCAAGCTTAAGAGCCATGTGGCTTTCATAGCTGCTCTCTATATGTCTTTCAAGAAGGGCGAGATCAAAAGTATCGCTGTTATCGGCGCGGGAGCCTCTGGTGCTATGGCGCTGGACACCCTTGTCCGCGAACAGGCATTTGATACGATCAAGGTTTTTGAGCGCCGTGAAAAAGCCGGCGGAGTATGGCACGTACCTTCATCTTACAGCAGGCTAAATGATGAGCATGTTCAGAATCAGCCAGTGCCTATCGGAATTCAGGAAAATGATATTGATCCTCCGCTACCTCCCCCTGACGTTCTACCCGCCAAAACGAAGAAAAGCCCACAGGAACGCTATGACGCTACGCCGATTTATTCTTACCTGGAAACCAACATTGATGTTCACGTCATGGAATTCACAGAGGAGCCAATTTCGGATCGTGCGACGCCCGAATCGATTGCTCGATTTGGTGCCAATACGCCCTTCCGCCATCACTCGGTGATCCAGCACTACGTGGAGGGCCTTTTTCAGCGCCATGACTACGAAAAGTATATTGAGTTTCGTGTGACAGTGGAGCGAGTGGCCAAGTCTGGTAAAGGCTGGACTTTGACTCTTCGGAGATCCGAAAAGGACCATGACTACTGGTGGCAGGAATACTTTGATGCTGTGGCGATATGCTCGGGGCATTACAGTGTGCCTTTCGTTCCCGACATCCCAGGTTTGGTGGATATGGCAACTACCTATCCTGGTAGTGTCGAGCATACCAAGGGATTTCGCAGCCGCAATGACTACAAGGACCTCAACGTGGTGATCGTGGGTGGGAATATTTCAGCCATGGACGCGGCCTTTGACATTGTGGATCATGCCAAGCACGTTGGAGTCGCCATGCGCGGCAAGCCACATCCCTATTTTACCGATACAGTATTTACTCACCCGGCTATCCACCGTCATACAGGCATTCGGCGTATCGATGCAGCGAGCCGAAGTGTGTATTACTACGATGGCACTGTCGATACGAATGTGGACAAAATTCTACTCGGAACTGGATATAGGTTCAGCTTGCCTTTCCTTAAGCAAAAGGACGTATCAAACAATCGTATACATGGACTCTATCAACATGTGGTCAATATTGAAGACCCCACATTGGCATTCATTGGTGCTGTGAATGCAGGATTGACATTTAAAACGTTTGAATGGCAAGCAGTTCTGGTCAGTCGATTGTGGTCCGGACGCTGTACATTGCCTTCCGTCGAAGAGCAATACCAGTGGGAGATGGATCGCATTAGACAACGAGGAGATAATGTCAAATTTACTGTGCAATATCCAGACTTTGAGGAGTATTTTAACACACTGAGAGACCTTGCTGGGAACGATGGGCCAGGTCGCAAGTTACCCGTGTTTGACCCTTCCTGGAGAGAGGGATTTGAAGCCTGTGTCGCTCTACGTATTTCCCGCTGGAAGTATGACATTGAAAATGCCACAAAAGAGGCAAAGAAAGGCTGCGATAAGCAGTGTCACCTGTAGCTACGAGACGATGCAAAGATAGGCTCGCAATCTTCACGAGTAACCAACCAGGCTATTTGTGCTACTAGCTACTAAATAAACCATTGGAGTAGATAATCAAGTAGTTCTGCTTTGTGCTATCTCCTACAAGCCTATGTAGAGATAGCCTCGGGCAACGGCTTAGGTACAGTGTCGTTGTATAAAGTGACATTGTGGCCAGCGATTACTTCATGGTGGTGACCATCCTCACCCAGCTTGGAGTACTTCTGACCATAGCGAGAAATACGCCACGCATTCCATTCCTGAGAGGTAGGAATAGACTCACCGTTGCGGGTTCGCTCCTCCCAGAACTTGTGAGACTTGTAAGCCTCTTGAGCCACCGGAGATTCTTCAATGGGAAGAAGCTTGGTGTCATTGTCAAACATGGAGAAGTAGAGAACGTTGAGGCGGCGGTACTGAAGCTGGTCCTCCGGTGGGGCAATGACACGATGAATAGTTGCGCGAAGATAGCCACCCGAGAGGAAATGTAGAGAGTCACCGAGGTTGACAATCAAGGCATTCGGCTTGTGTCCCACGGTACGCCAGATGTTGTCCTTGCCTAGCACCTGCAGTGACGCAATGGGTTGTGACCAGAGGACAGTCAGGCTGCCAAAGTCTGTGTGGCCTTGGATACGCACACCTTTGGAAGCAATGTCGTCTTCCTTTGGAGGGCGGTGTACAAGCATGTAGCGCAGAAAGTCATCTCCTTCGGTCTCGTACTTTTTGGATAGATTCCACAGGTAGTCATAGGGCACTTTCAGCACAAGAGACAAGGCTGACAGGATCTTCCGGACCACCACGTCATGGTTAAACCGAGCGAATTCATGGATTTCGTCCAAAAATGGATGGATTGACTTTGGGTACTTCTTCTCAGCCACGTCACGCGCGTAGGCAGCTGATCCGAAATTCCACTGTTCGATACTGTCAGCCACATTCTCAATCTTCCAGTGGCCCGTTTGCTTGTAGCCACAGTAGCTACCTGTGTTTATGATATCGGCTGTAAACTCTTCCTTGTCTTTCTGGGAAATCTTGTCGAAGGTGTGCTGGCTCAGAGCGTACTGGCGAAGCACCTGATCGTACGACAGGCCGTGATTCTCTGCGTAAATGAACCCAACATCAGCAAGGGCATCACCCAGATCCTTGACAATCTGTTCAGGAACCTCTGAATAGCCCTCTCCAGTAATCTGGGAGAGATCCAGCGTGTACAGAGGGGCCCAGTTGACTTGGTCTTTCAGTTGGGTCTCCTTCGGAGGCGTCCAAGGCTCCACAGGAATTTGGGATACAGGTTGAGGCTGGGTAGTCATGAAACTCTTTGTATGTTGATACTACTTGACTATTCCTCACCTATTTATAGCTTAGATGGTTGACATACTACATTTCATGACCGTGTCCGTTGATGTCACTAGATGAGGTGCTTGCGTTATCGAATGTGCAATAGTGGAGGTGCGAGCACATCAGCTCCACTTGCACAAAAGTCGCACGGGCCTACGCTTCGCAGGATTGGACAAACACCGGAAGTACGCCATTTTTTAGGCAGTTCGAACTGCCGGTAGGGTGTGATAATGACGTGCTGCATCCATCAGACAAACTATGTGGAAGACTTGTTTCCGGTTCAAAAGAGTCCGATGCGGTTATCTACCCCCTCCTGCTAGTATGGCTCAAGATAGCATCGTTCCCCCACTCTCTCAAGGATGGGGCTACGGCGTCATTATTGGAATAGGCATAGCGTTTGCCGTGTCCATGATGGGCATTACTTTCTTGCTTCGCAAGTACAACCATGAAGACAATTCTAATTTTGAAACGTATTCTACGGCCGGCCGAAGCGTGGGCGTGGGATTGACGGCCACAGCCGTTATCTCCTCTTGGGCCTGGAGCACCGCACTGTTATCTAGCGGTACAATTACATATTCTTATGGCATTGGTGGTGCCTTTTGGTTTGGGGCAGGCTGTATTGTTCAGATTTGTACATTCGCCCTGTTGGCGATTCAGTCGAAATTAAAAACCCCTCGTGCTCATACAATCCTTGAGGTGGTCAAGACTCGCTACGGAACAGTTTCTCATCTTGTATATATGACTTTGTGTCTTATCAACAACCTTATTGCTGTGATTAATATGCTCCTTGGGGCATCGGCCGCGATTTCCGCCCTCACTGGCATGCACGTGGTAGCATCTATCTTCCTTCTTCCTCTGGGCGTATGCTTATACACGATCAGCGGTGGTCTCCGTGCCACTTTTGTCACGGACTGGGCGCACACAGTAGCCCTTTTCATTATCGTTCTTTACCTTGCCCTCAAAACAATGACTAGCTCACAAATTGGCTCGTTGCATGACTTATGGAACACCGTCAACGATGCCGCACTCAAAACTCCAGTCCCTGGTAATTATAAAGGGTCCTACTTGACTATGACCTCTCCGAGTGCTGTCGAGTTTGGAATTTTACATACGCTCGGCAACTTTGGTCTCGTTATTATGGATTCTTCGTACTGGCAGAAAGCCTACTCGGCCAATGTAGCTGCTGCGGTGCCAGGCTACTTGGTAGGGGGGGTTATCTACTTTGGTTTGCCGTGGTGTTTAGGAAGCGTGATGGGTATTGGGTCTTTGGCCCTTCAAAACTTTCCGTCTTGGCCTGCTTATGGACGCGAACTCTCAACGAACGAGTTAAACGCAGGGCTCATCTTGCCTTATGCCAGCATGGCCGTAGCAGGAAAGGCAGGTGCTGTGGCCGTCGTTATCGTCATATTTATGGCAGTTACGTCTACCATGTCGGCAGAGCTTATTGCTGTGTCTAGCATTGTTTCGAGTGATGTGTATCACACGTATTTGAAGCGCAACGCTACTGGAAAGCAGATTATGTGGGTATCGCATTTGGCCTGTATTGGATTCGCCATCATCAGCTGCGCTGTGTCCATTGCAGTAAATTACGCTGGCGTCTCCTTGACTTGGACACTGTACTTTTTGGGCGTAATTACATGCCCCGGTATGATCACTATGCCTCTAACAGTGCTTTGGAGTCGTCAGTCTAAGGTGGCAGCGATTGTGTCACCGCTACTGGGCATGGCGGGTGGCTTGGCCACATGGATTTCCACCGCAAAGCATTATGGACATGGGGTCGTCTCTGTTGAGACAACGGGACTGCTTCTCCCTTGCCTATGGGGCTCTCTCGTATCCACCATTGTTCCGGCCATCTTTACCGTGATACTTTCCCTTTTATTTCCCAGCCCCCCCTTCCAATGGACCAAGTTTCAAAACATTGAACTGATTGATGACACCACCCCTACGTCATTTGACTTTGAAGAAAAAGCGATCACTGAGTCGCCTGTGGACTTTGAATTTCCAAACGATCTTCAGTCCCCACCCATCCACACTGTCCATGAAGAAAAGTATATGCGGAAGATGTCGATCGTTTCAGGGGTAGCAGGCGCTCTTGCCTTTGTTGTGGTGTGGATCATCTGGCCATTCTCGATGTATGGGAGTCGTTTCATTTTCCAACCAAAATTCTTCAGCGGTTGGCTAGTGGTGTCGGTAATTTGGGTGTTTATGGGGCTTCTGGTCATCCTGGTTCTGCCTCCCCTGGACGGTAGGCGGCAGATCATGACTATTGCCAAAGGTTTATTTGGACGCGAGTAACTTCTGCCCAGGATGTTGCCATTTGGGTAGTAGCAATTAGGTATCATACGTCCATTGTAATGGAATGTCAAATGTTAAGCACATCGCAAGGATCGTCAACAATGTGCGGTAGTGCCGATATTTAAACGTAAACCAAAGCTGTTAAGTGTTAAGCAGCCTGAAGTTTTTGGCATACGTCGAATAACCTGGCTGTATGCCTAATTGTTATTGTCAATCATTTCAACAGTAAAATTTTCTCTAAAAATATCGATTATAGCTACAGCAAGAGTCGTCAAAGTGGGATTGTTTTTATAGATCGCGCAAGTGTCTCCCCAGTTGATGTTGCTACGGGGAACACG
Organism: Malassezia sympodialis ATCC 42132; assembly: GCF_000349305.1. NCBI lineage: Eukaryota > Fungi > Basidiomycota > Malasseziomycetes > Malasseziales > Malasseziaceae > Malassezia > Malassezia sympodialis. The sequence goes on along the minus strand of NW_017387801.1, from coordinate 9,731 downwards.
TGGAACCACATGGTAAAAATTCTAACACGTGGGGCGCCTCTGCGGTCATGACCACAATTCCCTTTATCGATACAACACACATCCATTCATTGTGGTTCCGATATCTCATGCTATATAGTTGCTAATAGCCAACAACTGGTCGAAAGGGTTTTACTAGCTAATGTTCTAGATCCCACATCTGATTTTATTGATTACTTGATCAAAGAAAGGATTGATTCCAGTATTCCCATCATTTTAGACGTTGAAGATGATCTCGATCAAATTATTGCTCGCTGTATGATCCTCAAGATAGATAAAAATACATTTTCAGAGCTGGGACGAGCCATTGAGAGCGGGGGGGAAGGTATTAGACAAAATGATAATTGGATTGCCTACGTTAGCAATTAATCCCGAGCAGCATAGGGAGGTTATAATTCCTTCGTTACATAACACTATATATTTTCCGAGAACCAATATTGAATAGCACTGGCACTTGCTCAGTATTCTTGTCCAATGATATGTCTGATGAGCATATACCGGACCGAGTTCTGTCTCAGACTTGTGCTCTTCTAAGTGTTCCATTCGTTACCCATACAGTCTAACACACAGACACAGCAGCTACATCGGCAACTATTGTCACAATTCCGTCCTGCCCATAACCGTCACATTGTAACCTAGCAAATGCAGGACATCCCGGCCCTTTCCGACCCCTGTCAACGATAGTTCAATCGCCTAATTGCTCATGCAGCAGTCGTACTTGCGCCCCCTCACACTCTGTCATCTCTCCCAGTGTCTACGAGAACTTTCGTAACGGATCTACATGATACACACTAGCTGCACTTGCCATGCCCGTCGCATTGACCTCCCACCTGCTGATCTTACCGTGAGCGCTTCTTGAGCACCTGTCTTTCCCGACCCACCTCATATCATCACGCCTTCGAAACCAGAATATCCTTAGAGCTCCTTTCTCGATCGTGGTATGAACAAGTTATCTGGTGAATGAATGAGCTACGAGAATCTCAGGCTCCAAGAATTATCTGAACGATTCGTGCTATTATGTCGCATACAGAGCAGGGTTAATATGCTGTAAGGGAATAGAGATTGAAGTCAGCATCCCTTTTTATATGGTCGGGTCAAATGGTTCCATTACGATATACGTTACGTGTAGAAAAATTCTGGATAAGAAACATGGGCAGTAGTAGCCATGTGAACTCCTTGGTGTTATCATGCGTTGCACAATCACATTCCGCCGAAGAATAACGACTGCTAGTGTCATGATTTGCTTAGGATTTGTCTAGGTCTGGCATCGAAGACCCCATTCCAAGTACTGTCCCCAACTAGGTTTAAAGATAAAGTGAACCAGTTGGGCATTGTGAAAATAGATGAAGTATTGAGAGCTAAGAAGGATAGGGTGCGTAATTATAAATTTCCATTGCTTGTTAAAGAGTTCCTTAGGATCACTTGAGAAGTAGGCTGGCGTGCAGCATTATGCCTTTTTAGGATGCACTGTAATGCTTCAGGGTGGCAACCTTTACTCTTCCCGTTACTTATATGACTATTGCATAGATCGTTGAGCATTGATATTCGGCTAGGTTATTTATGTTGCTTCGATGGGACTGCTTTTGAATGTACTGGGAGGGGCGGATTCTTGACGGACGTAACAGCTTACCAGTGGGGTCCGATTACCGAACCGACTGTTCCGTTTGCTACCTCACGAAAGAGAAACCCAAGCCGTTAAACACAAAGAAAATAATATGGCTTTCAATTGTTCCTCCCTCATCCTATGCATCATAACACAATGCCACATTTTGCATGTCGCTGACTCGGACATGACTCATCTCCCCCAAAACAACCAAGGAAAAATTTCGAGTGCATCTCCCCTCTCCCTCCCTCCCCCCCTCTTCTTTCAGAATTTTTCTGATTCTATGGCTGATCCGAACTCAAACTATACTCGGTTTTTTATCAAGGACATCAATGGATACTTACTCTACCATCTACCTCAAACCAGAGTTGACTGGTTTACTTGGGAGTGTGACATGTGTGATCGGAACTCTGAGCATGAAACAATGTTGTTTCAAGATGGCGAAACCTACTGGTCACTTATCTGGTATTCTGGATCTCTAGACATTGATGCTATGGTCAAGTTCTTTGTTGAAAGATCTATTGACGAGAAGGAATTGGAAGATAAATACAAGATTATTGTGAGACGGTCATTCAGTTCGGAGCCAGACACAGGACCATGGATATCGACGAGACCAGATGCTGGGAAGCTTTGATGAGACTGTTTTCGTAGCACACAATGGCTACAAGTCCGTAGCATGACATCCATAAATCTCGCTTAGAGGCGTACGACTCCTGGGCTACGAAACAAAAAAGCGGCTATAGGCGGGGGATGTATTACGGTCTGTCCATTCGTGAAGTGAAAGTATCGGGAGAGAAGAGCATCGGACGCTGTGTGGGGGTTCGATTCCTTGCCTACGAGACGATGCAGCACCTGGACATTCAGTACTGGATGTGGGACTGTTGAAGCCACCGAAGGCATCCTGGTGGACTACATGCACAAGAGACTGGCAGATCATTTCCTTCTGCATGCGCCGGATGGGGTGGGCCGGGATCTGCCGGAGCAGAGTGTACCTTTGTTTAGTCCGTGGCTGCAGGTGCTGCCTCGATTCAGGGCACTGTCCCTTCAGGACTACAGCATGAGCGTGGGACTGCAGGTACGGACCATGTGTCCGGCCCATGCGGCAGGATGCTGGGCATGCGCGGTGATCAGAGCACGACTCAGTCACAGCGAGCACTGCGAAGACCGATGGATCCGCGGACAGACACTGTGTCACGACATAGTGCGTGACGTGCTGTAAAAGCATGTCCAGCGGAATGCGCATTTCGAGGTGAAGCGCGAGGCACCCAATGTTCCTGGCCGGCATGAACGGAGTGATTTACTGTTGCGGCGCTTGCATGCGGGCCCTGGGACAGAATCGCACTACGACCTGTTCATTCGAGAAGTGACAGGGTCGAGAATGGAGCGGATCGGCCGCCACGAAGTGATGCTGAAGCCGACAGGCCGATCGCACGAGGACATGGGGGAGTAGCAGGAGGCTGAGAAGCGCGCACAGCAGGACCAGCAAGTGCAATGCAGGTGACCTCGCCTGCTAGACGGCAGCACATCAATGGATTAAGCTTGGAATGTCTTGACTTGATCCTTTGTCTATACACAATTCTGCATTATGCATGCCGCTGACTTGCTCCTGACTCATCCCCATTGAATCCATCTAGAATCTATAAATACGCGCTCGAGTCCCCCCTCCCTTTTACCTTACGCTCTTCCATCCCTTACCTCCGAGGCCACATCGGATCATTCTGAAAATGGGGGATTACACACGTTTTTTTATCAAGGATGTCAATGGATACTGTCTCTATCAGCTACCTCAAACCGAAATAGACTGGTATACCTGGGAGTGTGATATGTGTGACCGCGATTCGGAACACGACTTAATCCTGTTTAAAGATGGTGATACCTACTGGTCACTCGATTGGTTTAGTTTCCCTCTCATCATTGGCAACCTCGTGGACTTTTTTGTTAACAAAACCATTGACGAAACCGAGCTACTTGAAAAACATAAAATTCTAGTCAAAAGGTCTGATGGTCCAGAGCCAGATAAGGGGCCATGGTACTTCTCCAGACCTAGCGCTGCGAAACATTAAAGCCATCGATCATATGGGTCCGACCATGGCTGGTCAGCAGGTAGAACTGGGCCCATGCCCTTTGGTGGCGCAGTATGACCAGGCCTAAGCCTGTCAGGATTTGCCACACAGACAGATTTGATGACAGTTTTGCCTCTGTTTTGTCCAAAGGTTGCAACATCGTGGCAGCGATTATCACCAGCTGCTACGATTAGTACTGCTGCCTTCTGGGGCTGCTTCTTTACAGGGATTTTTTTACCGCCATAAAATGAGCAGTAGTGATGCTTCGTCACATACACATGAGTTTCTCGATATGGATTTTCAACTTTCAAAGACCAATAACTTTCTTTTGGTGCGCCCTCAGGCATATAGTTCGTCTCATTAAGAGCTGCAGTGATACACCCCCTTGTGCAAGAATGATCTTTGCACAACGTTACGAGGACAGGAGGAGGCTCCAGCCTGAAGATGATTCTAATACAGATCCAAATTACCCGCCTAAAGACAATCATCTGTTGGATTGTGCTGTCGATCACCCATTTTATAGGGAAGGCAGGCCACGTCAGCTTGTTACACTTTGCCACCAGCGGATGTACCATTATGCCGGAACGTATCCTTTGCGATACTTGCAGCTAATCGCGACTGATACTGTCATAGATGCCATGCAAATCGCCTCCCTTAGAATTTAGTTTGCACTGTCGAAGAAACATTGGGCAACAGAGCCAGGTGAAAATGGCAAAGGACACGATGCTACGCCATAGAGCGCGCCACCCCATAGAAGAGGGCCTCTTCCATAGGGCAGAATAGTCACGAGTGTGACGTAAGAGTGGGGGCCTGAGCGTCGTTTGGCATTTATATGCGTATAAAGCGCGCATCGACACGCCCACTTCCCATCGTCTCAACCCATTCATCCTAATAAGTCGATTGCTATTCTTGCTACTCTCGCTGCACGCCCGGCTCGAGTTTTTCCAGTGCGACTTGCCACCAAAGGGCTTCAAGGCGTCGTCGAAGAACGTGTCGCGCGGTCAGGTGAGAAGTGAGAAGNCACCCGGACAAGTGCTTGACCGTGGGTGGCGTGGACAATCGCCCTCGCTACATCTATGGTCCAGAGTTCCCGGACCATCAGAAGCAGGGCGACTTTGACATAAAGAACGGCGTCCTCTCGCTGCAGCCGTGTTCGGAAAACCCTCGGCTGCAGTGGTGGGAGCTCATTCCTGACTCTAACAACATTTTCTACATTGGATCCGAGGGGGACATGGTGCGCGGTAAAGTGAGCAGCGCCTCCCATCACCGCGTGGTGTACAACTTCCCTGTCATGAACCCGGAAAAGGCGCCCTGGGGTACCGGCTATGGACCCTATTTGCAGCTCTTTGAATATCTAGGGAGTTGATCATTGATTCATTGAGATTGCATTGTTGTTTGGCAGGGTGTGGGCTCCGATCACTAGTGGAAGGAATCCAATTCCTTGACTACGAGACGATATAGCAATAGTACGAGTGATGAATGTAATTAGATGAACTCCGCGCATGGGTCACTCACTGAGAGAGGCCTCGAACAAAAAAGCCCTCAGGCAATAGTTGACCCCCCTTCGGCCGAGTCAGAGGGGAACTTCCCCCCATCGCAGCCCTCCACCGACAGTTGCTCCCTCACAAGCGTCCGGACCATCGGGCCCTGGTCGGACGAATGCAGTGAGAAACAGAAGCTCTTCGTCTGGACTCATAAAGCTAACAAACAAAATTCTCACATGAAGAACCGCTACTCGCTCACAGTGTGCCACTAATACTCGCTTCAATGAGGTCTTGGATACGCCTCAAGACGTGTAGGGTTGGCATTGCCATCCCAGATCGATAGCCGACCAAATTTAGCGGCCCTTGTATCATCATCTCACTAATCAGAAAGTCATGCTGCCCCTATCTTATACTCAATGGCCTCAGACATGGCCTCGGCGATGCCACTGGCCGCGTCAGAAGTAACACTCGTGTCATAGCTGCCGTCCAAGAGGCAGCGTCCATGGCTCCC